>NC_136274.1:4815906-5262562 GCF_964187855.1 Myxine glutinosa
ATACAATCTTCGTTGTGGGCTTCATGCACTTGTCTGCGCACTCGGACGCGGCCATCTTGACAATAGACCAGAAATCTAGACTCGTCACTGAAGGTCACGTGATTCCAGTGTCCTGGCTGCCATTGACGGTGCTCTCTGGCCCACTGCAATCGGCGCTGGCTGTGTTGTCTGGTCAGGCGTGACTTTCTCAGGGGACGCCTGGCACGATAGCCTGCTTGAACTAGTCGTTGGTTGACTAGCCTTCTGGATGCAGGCACATTTGTCAGTTGCTGCCACTCAGCCCTAAGCCGATTAGCTGACTTGGTACGGCCATTGCAGACTAACCGGTGCAGCTGGCGATCATCTCCTTGTGGTTCTGCGTGGACGTCCTGGCCTCGGTATTGGAGTAGGGGACACCCCTCTGAGCATTTCATTTCAGGATCTTTGACACCTGACCTTGAGTGATGCCATACTGCCGAGCATTAGCACGCTGTTTCATGCCAGAATTTCGTAAAGCCACCACTCCATGACAAACAGCATTGTCAAGTTGACGGACCATCTCCAGAGGAAGCGGCAATAACTTTTGTAGATGTGCAGCAGTTGTTTTCCACTAATACAGACGCAACAACCCTTATATACCCGATTGTGAAGCCAATCGTCAAATGTACCTGTCCTTACATTTTGTCACGCCACCTGTGATATAATCCTGTTATTGACTTCTTGCTGCGAAAGACAATCAGTGACATGGTTCTTCCAACAGACATCACCGAAGGGTAAAATAAACTCACCAGATTGATATACTGAGTTCAGAAAGTAAACACAAGTCAAGGAAAAAAAAAATTCCATATCAAATGCCAAGTCTGTATATATATATATGTATATATATATGTATATATACATATATATATATATATATATATATATATGTATATATGTATATGTATATATGTATATGTATATATGTATATATATATATGTATATGTATATATGTATATGTATATATGTATATATATATATGTATATATATATATGTATATATATACTGTATATGTATATATGTATATGTATATATGTATATGTATATATATATATATATATATATATATATATATATATATATATATATATATATATATATATATATATATATATATATATATATAAATATATAATTTCAGTTCTCCAGCTTAATGAGCGCACGTAATGACGTCCTGGTTTCGGATTTGTCTAAGGAAGCACAATAACCCTATGACATGACACTGACGTCATGCACGTAAATTATACCAACACATCACCTCCAAACTAGGAGGCATCCGTGTGGTACTCAAGTCTTTGCTGACTGAGATTAAAGCTCTATGCATGACGTCAGTGTCATGTCATAGGTTAGTGTGCTTCTTTAGTCAAATTTAATGTTCCTGACTGCAAATCACCTAATTGTTGATGAGCAGGGCAGAGACAATGTGTCAGCGTGGCATGCGACACTTGTTGCTAACAGGTTGTGCAGCAATTGCTGGGGTGAGACTCAATCTGTGCCTTGCTTCCTCGTCAAGTTAGGGGGTTCAACCTGTATATGTGTATATGTAAATATATATATGTATATATATATATGTATATATATGTATATGTGTATATGTATATGTATATATGTATATGTATATATGTATATGTATATATGTCTATGTATATAAATATGTATATGTATGTGTATATATATGTATATATATATATGTATATATGTATATATGTATATATATATATATTGTTGCGGATCTCCCGAAGCCCGTCGAACATACAGAGGAAGGGGGGGGGGGGGGGGGGGGGAGGTTAAACCTCTTTTCTCCCTCGGGTCTTCGTGTCCATGAGGCCAAGTTGCCACTCTCGCAGCGAGCGTGGAAAGAGGGTATCGGGTCGTACCTTTAGTACCCACGCTGCCACGAAAACGGGGACCGTACCTCGCACAAGCCACGCTAATTGAGTACGTCGAGCGGTTTGCATATCTCGTGACTCGTGCCGTTACTTTTATTGAACCCGATTCGAGCGGTTTTATTCGTGCGATGCTAGGCCAATAGATTGAACTGACCAGGATGATCAAATAGAAGGAAGAACAGGTTTATTTACAATGTACAGGGCGAAGAGACAGAGCAGGCTTAAGCAGTCTTAACTTATCCCCAGACAAAGGGCCCACTCACTCACGCAGGGAAATTAAGGAAGGACAGTTCACGCGCCTCACGCGTCCTGGCGCAGTTCACTCCGGCAGCTCGCCCAGTGTGGCCCTCGGTTGTTCACGGCACGTGTGCTGGGAGCGCAGGCAAGGAGATCGCACGTCTGTGGCCCGGAATGGGTCGTCTTCACAAAGCGCGATTAATACAGGCAGCAGCAGAGCGCAGGGCACTGGGAGAGTTCATGTACAGTGACTATAAACCAGCCAGGCACTTTATTCGTGCTGGGACAATGTCTCTTTCTCACAATCAACCAACCACGAACCTCGGGTGACTGACCGACTCTGACTCAGGGGCTGGGTGACTCTCTCTCATTCTCACTCTCTCTCGTTCTCTGATGCGGGGGCTCGTGCAGAGTTTTATATGGCCCCTCCCCGTTCCTACCCGAATGTTCCAAGCCCCTCCTCTTGCCGCCTTTGTGAGCCACACTCCTCGAGCTCTGGTTGGCGGCTCGCTGCTTACCGGCCACTCCCTGCAGCTCCTTCCTTCGGCCTTGCCAGACCTGTTCCAGGCCGAGCACATGGCATTCTAGCCCAATTGAGGCCTACACTTACTGGCCTGCTCAACGCAAAAGTAACACAGGAAAGGAGACTACACTTACATTTACGAAGAAATAACTGACCTAAAGTGAGGCTACATGTTGTGGTGCGATTACCTACGAGGGGGGGGGGGGGTCATCTTTTTTTCACAAAACCGCAACACTTTATTTATTTATATATATATATATATATATATATATATATATATATATATATATATATATATATATATATATATATATATATACAGTGGAACCTTGACTTACGAGTGCACCAACTTACGAGTTTTCCGAGATACGAGCCGTCGCTCGGGCGGTTTATTGCTTTGAGATGCGAGCCGAGATCCGAGTTACGAGCTTACGCCACCCGCCACCAGGTGGGTTCCGGTCACGTGGTTATCTTGTCGTGCAAGTACAGTATCTCTGCCGTATATCGCTGCTGTTGTGTTTTCGCATGTTGGTTATTTTGGAGCTTACGCCAGCCGCCACCAGGTGGGTTCCGGTCACGTGGTTATCTTGCCGTGCAAGTACAGTATCTCTGCCGTATATCGCTGCTGTTGTGTTTTCGCATGTTGGTTATTTTGGAGCTTACGCCAGCCGCCACCAGGTGGGTTCCGGTCACGTGGTTATCTTGCCGTGCAAGTACAGTATCTCTGCCGTATATCGCTGCTGTTGTGTTTTCGCATTTCGGTTATTTTGGAAAATTTCTTAGTTTTAACAATGGGTCCTAAGAAATTGAGTACCAAGGGCAGTACTGAGAAGAAGAAGAGGATGATGTGCTTGGATATAAAACACGCAATCGTCGAAAAACATGAGCGAGGTGTGCGTGTTGTCGACTTGGTGAGGCGGATGTGAAGGCAGCTGAAGATTTTATTATAACTTTTGCCGAACTGATAGAAGCCGAACGATACATCCCCCAGCAAATCTTCAACTGTGACGAGACAGGGCTCTTCTGGAAAAAGATGCCGAGGAGGACGTATATAACGGCAGAGGAGAAGAGCATGCCAGGCCACAACTTGTTCAGAGTGCCGGCGATAGCACGCCTTCTCTTTGTGGAAAACACGGTGAGATCCTTAACATCCAACAACTAATGGGACGCAAACGCGGCGCCCAGTTTAGCGGTACACACATTGATGAATCACCCTGCCTGTGATTCACCCATGACAGGTTATAGCTGGGTCGGGATTCAAACCCAGGCTGGACAGTTTAGAGTCAAGTGTGCGTACCTCCAGTCCAGGCCATCCTGCCAACTTGTATGCTGCATACAGGTGAAATATAAAGCGCGAGATATTTTTATATATACTGTATATTTAAAAAAAAATTGGTGTGGTTTTTGGCGGGCTGGAACGGATTAATAGCATTTCAATGCATTTTAATGGGGAAATTTGATTTGAGAAACGAGCAAATTGAGTTACGAGCTCGGTCACAGAATGAATTAAACTCGTAAGTCAAGGTTCCACTGTATGTATATATATATATATATATATATATATATATATATATATATATATATATATATATATATACTACTGTGTTCAAAAAGTATCTGACTTTTATTTTTCGTGCGTAAAAAAAAAGAAGCTAGGGAGGCGTTGATTGGTGCACGTATGTAGGCGATCCTAATGCACACGCGTGAATTTTTTCCCACCTGCAGAAGCTGTCATTCGACGGCAGACCGCCGATGAGTGAGGACATGTAAGTGAGCGCCGTCGGATTTTCGTTTTTGACAAAATGACGGAAAAACTTGAACAACGCTACTGCATCAAATTTTGTGTAAAGCTTGGCGATTCCCAAGTGGAAACGATCCGCAAGATTCAACACCGTTCATTCCATTATGAAGGAGGATTTGGGCTTCAGGAGAATCTCAGCGAAGTTCGTACCAAAGCTGCTAACGATTGAGCAGAAGCAACTCCGTTTGGAGATCGCACAGGACATGCTGGAGACTGTGAACACTGATCCCAGCCTCCTCAACACAGTGATCACTGGCGATGAGTCCTGGGTTTATGGGTACGACCCAGAAACCAAGTTCCAGTCATCACAATGGAAGCATCCAACATCCCAGAGGCCAAAAAACACAAAATTTGATGCAGTAGCGTTGTTCAAGTTTTTCCGTCATTTTGTCAAAAACGAAAATCCGACGGCGCTCGCTTACATGTCCTCACTCATCGGCGGTCTGCCGTCGAATGACAGCTTCTGCAGGTGGGAAAAAATTCACGCGTGTGCATTAGGATCGCCTACATACGTGCACCAATCAACGCCTCCCTAGCTTCTTTTTTTTTACGCACGAAAAATAAAGGTCGGATACTTTTTGAACACACTACGTATATATATATATATATATATATATATATATATATATATATATATATATATATATATATATATATATATATATATATATATATATATATATATATATAATTATAGCAAAATACTGTGTTGAATAAATCACGAATGTGTTGAGATATTATCAAACCAGGTAATTGTCGTCATCTGTTCAATTCTGGATTTGAAGCAGCTCGGTATCAAGTCAATTTCAAAATCATAATTTTATTGCGGAATTTATGTAACCTCCTACCTACCTTACAACATCTGCTGGGACCCCCAAAATATTCACAGAAGGTTTGGTGGGCCTAGCCCCGAAACTGAGGGAGTAGTTTTGGGATGGACGGATGGACAGGCACTCCTGTTTTATAATATATATATATATATATATATATATATATATATATATATATATATATATATATATATATATATATATATAATATTTATTTATTTATATATATATATATATATATATACATATATATATATAATATATATATATATATATATATAGATATATATATTGTTACGGATCTGGGGTCGGCCTCCCCTTACCAAGGGGGGGTCAATCCCCCTTTTCTTTTACACTAGCCGATTCCCGATCCTGGTACATGTAACGTTCCTTTGCGAGGTGGGATTGATCAGGGTTATTGGTCAAGGTGTTCTCCCGAATACCTTCACCAATCCCTCCACAAAACTGGGAGACAAGTACCGCTCGAAACCACGGACAAGATGGTATTTGCCGAGCGGGTGAGCAGTCCGCGGTTCGAGCCGTTAGCAAAGACTAACCCGATTCATAAGCGTTGGCCGAAATCGCACCACAGGAACTCAATTGGGAAATCACTAAAGCGCTCGGATGAGAATGAAAACCCAAGAATAAGGAGGAACAGAGATTTATTATTATTTGCAACGAACCAAAGAAGGAAGTAGAACGAAGTTATTTTCAGAAAAAGAACAGAAGACACAGTGCAATTCTTAGCTTATACAGGCTTACTTACTCCCAGGGACAATACAGACAGAATGAACTCACGTACACAAAAGGGGAATTGAAGGCAGGAATGAATGGCTGGAAGGAGAAGAAGGGTCCGTGTAGGACGGCAGGCTGGAGGTGAGCAGTTGCCGACTCCCCCGCACTCTGGTTCATGCACAGGTTTGCTCGCAGCAGCGCGTCAGGGCTTCTCGCGGCTGGTTGAAGCGGGGCTGGTTGAAGCGGGGCTGGTTGAAGCAGCGCCTCTCTCAGGCCTCGTACGTCCTCCGCAGCTCTCGTGACTTGCGCAACACTCACAGCACTCGCAGAACTTGTTCACGCGCCTCCCGCCACAGAACTCTCTTTGGTCCAGCGCACCTCCCTCAAAACTCTCCGTGGGGGCTTCTTGCAACGGGTTATATATGGCCACACCTTGGAACCTTCGCAAACCTACTCAATGTTTCTCACCACGCCCTCTCAAGCCACACCCACTGAGCCTTGGTTGGTCGGCAAAGGCTGGCTGATTCCATCTTTGATGACGAGGTGCGGGCCACGCCCGTAATGTAGCTCCTCCCCCCTTCTTCTCCGAGATGACTTCGTGTTCAATGGAGGCGAATGCTGCTGGCAATGTAGGCGAACGCTGCTGACAATGAAGTTTTGGGGCAATTGAAAATGGGCCTACTCTTATTTGATTGATGCAACGTAGAGTCAATTATTGGATACACAGCCTTATCTGGAACACAGAATAATGAAATAACTTGTTAAGGAGCCTATGATTTGCTACATGTTGCAATGTGGACTAACTAAGGTGCGATTATTTCATTTAACAGCCAATTAAGGGGAAATGTACACAGGGGTTATTTATAAGGAAATTTACTACTAAATTGACAAAGTGAAGGTTCTAAAAACTGCAACACAGCACCCTCATTCCTCACGGGACGTCCCGGCCTGAAAACTTTAACTTAATGTGGCACGCAGGTGTAATTTCCCTCTACAATTAATCTGACCCTGAGTGTGACAGTTTTAAAACAGAAATAAATATGTCCCCCTATTACGTTGCATCCTACCTAACAGATTCATGCCCATAATTAACTGAATTGTGGAATTAATTCTCAAACTAAACATTTACGGTGGGGAGCATTATTTACAAGTGACATTATTTGACTATTTACAAAACGCAACCCAGGACCTGTTATTGTTTTTGGGAAACAAAAAGGGAATCCTGTGGGAGGGAGGAGACAGCATGCACTGCATCGATGCACCAGCACCAATAAACACCAAAGCACCAAAATGCACAGTCATGCACCATCCAGTGCGACATTGCACAACACAATAAAAAAAACACAACTGGTGGTCTTGATCTTCTGCTCCCTCTGCTGGCCGATGTCGTTCTTGATGTTGTTGCTCCTTCATCTTCTTTGCTTGCGGCCTATTTGGACATAATAAAAAGGCACAAAATGTGTCCATTTTTATTTATGGCCCACAGGGGCCAGCTATGGGTGGTCCACCTGTAGGGCAAAAAGGGGGCCACCTTTCCATGGTCCGCAAGCAAGATCTTTCTCTGGCCAACCTGGCCGTTCCCAGCAGAGGGGCCATGCCACAAATGTGTGGTCCATCAGTGGTGCTCGGCCACAGAACCGTGGTCCATATGGTGGTGCATGGCCGCAAAACGTGCGGTCCATAAGTGGTGCATGGATGCAGGCAGCTGGTTGCGGGGATTCGGGCACACAATTGTGGCTCCCGCATGCTCTCCCTCAGTGCCCAGAGAGCACGGTCCATGGGGGGGAAGGAAGACAAAGCAGGCAGCGTTAGCGAGGGGTAAGGTCACAATGGTAAACATCAATCAAGGTAATGCAGAGAGCGAGGTGCGCACGGAGAGCGAAGTGAGAAAGCTCGTTCCTAACGTATGCCACCCCCCCCCCCCCCATCACCTACTCTACCCTTGCCCTTACCCCATATTTACAAAATCTACACATTTACAAATTCGTCTCGAGCGTCACGTCTTCCCCATAACTCCCCTAATTCCAAATTTGTCACAATCCCTCTAACCAAATTTGCCATCACCCAAATTCCTCATCAATTCCTCATAAGGAGGAAGAGATGGAACAAACAAGCACAATGTCACACTCACGTCATGATGCGTCTCACATTTCCAAAACATTTGCACAAAAAAACCAAAAAAAAAACATGGCATTGCCGGCGTCGTCGCCTCAGGTGAGTGGATGCAGATGGTGCGAGGAGATTCTTAATCCAAACTACTTCCTAAATGACATTAACACACTTTACACTACCCGGGGTCTTTCCCTGCAAAACCATTGGCCGTCTTACTCTATGTGGTTCTAAAAACCAATTCCCATTGACCAAACTGTGGTGCCCATCAATTTTGGGTCTCACTCCCACGATTCAACTCCCTGTGCCTTCGCACAATTTCAGGACTGGGTCGTGTGGCTCCCCTAACAGGTCTACTTACCTGTGCGCCTCCGCCACTGAAGTTGTCTCCCGAGCTTGCCTAGCTCCTCACCCTACCTATCTAACTGGGGAAGGCCCTCCCTGGCACTTACCCCCTCGGTGCCCTCTCTGGCACTGGGCTACCCGGGTCCGTCCTCCGGATCCTCGGGCCCCACTCACAACTCTACTGGCTCCCAGAGCCTACTTGCGGCCTCACCTGGCCGGCGGACTAACAGTGGCGGAGCGCTCAACCAACCATACCTCTAACAGGCCACACGCCCAGCCATTTCCACGTCACTAATGCACCCATCCAACCACCATTCTTCCACACGCACCACAGATGCCAATATCCAACCACAATTTACCTATACCCTCTACCTAACTCTTAAACTACCCTCCCCGGGTATTCGTGATGGGGGTCCATCCTCCCCATCCACTCTTCCCGCACCAACCACTCCACTCCACAGTTTCCACCATACTCACTCCACACCATCCATTCCATACTCCATGTATTCCATACCAGCTATTCCACACAACCATTCTCCATGCACCTGTTCACTCACTTGCACACCTGTGCTCACACACCTGGTGCTTCCTGCACCCTCCTTCCTCCCAGGCTTCTTCATTCACCCAATACAATGCACAATCACAATTATTCACCCATACACTACTCCGTACACTTTCAACACAAACACACGGCACCATTCACGAGCATTGCCTCATTTGCTCAACACAAAGATTCTCACACACACGGCATCATCTAACTACCTGGTGCCCTTCTAAAACTTGCGCTTCCCAGTCGCCCCTTATATTATCGCGCTCCCTCGTCGTTATCAACCAGCTAATCTACCTACGTCCCCTACTACAGGTATCAAGTCGCTACATAACTGTCATGTCACCTATGGTCATTTCTCTAGATCCCTATACATTATCCAAACCTTCCCTGCCTTGGTTTTCACCGCCATAACCCGCCATAACCCGCCACATTTCACCGCCATAAGTGCTCATGTGCCCGGGCGGATGTGAGGGATGGCAGAGTTGCCATCCCACCACATCGGGCATCTCTCACTATTAATTTTGCCATCAAATTCCAATTCTGCCCATCAAATTTGCCAATCATCTATTCCAATCAAATTTTGCTCATCCAATTAGCCAATCATTACTGCCAATCCTATTCACTATTCCCAATTTTGAATCGAAACACTATCATCTTCACAGTCCATTAAACTTGAGCCTCTCGGTGCGTTGTTACATCATTAAAACTCGGCTTCGCAAAGCCGAGCAATGAATTTGGGTGGTTTGGTCTACTGTAGGTTGAGTCCGTCCGGCATTCGGTTCAGGGGAGGAGGTTTGCTCGGGCCGAGATTCCACGCACCATTTCGGCGCGGAAGCTTTCGGTCTCCGGCCCGATGGCTCAATCTCACCCGGCCGGAACACCGCAACCACAAGGGGGCGCCGCTCCGGTCCCTCCTACCTTCCCTCAAACCGGACCGGTCGCCTTGCCCGGCAAGGCCCGGACTCGACCGTGCGGGGCGGGGCCAGGCCCGGATCATGCACGATGCTCCGAAGAGAAGCAACGCAGCTCCGATCCCCACCGGCTCCCGCAATACCTACAGCCCGGCACGGACCGAGAACTCGCATCGGTTAAACGTCGGTCTCACCGCTATCCCGGTCCACGTCGATGCCTTACTTCCATGCTCACACGTATACGCGACCCCTTTTACACTCACCAAGCCCGGCGTCTCAGCGCCTCTCATGCATTCCACACACTCCATCCATTCCACCACCGCACTCCCTGCTACACACCACATCTCTCGCGCACCTTCTTGCGCACACTTTCCTGTTACATCCTCTGTAACACTCACCATCACGCGCTCTGATGTGCCCTCTCGCACCCGCGCCACCACCAACTCACTCTCCGTGTCACACTCCGTACACTCCGACGTGCATTCTCGCTCGCACTCAGTTTCACACTCGCGCTCCGATGTGCCCACTCGCACCCACGCCACCACCAACTCGCTCTCCGTGTCACACTCCGTACACTCCGACGTGCATTCTCACTCGCGCTCCGATGTGCCCTCTCGCACCCGCGCCACCACCAACTCACTCTCAGTGTCACACTCCGTACACTCCGACGTGCATTCTCGCTCGCACTCGGTTTCACACTCGCGCTCCGATGTGCCCTCTCGCACCCGCGCCACCACCAACTCACTCTCCGTGTCACACTCCGTACACTCCGACGTGCATTCTCGCTCGCACTCGGTTTCACACTCGTGCTCCGATGTGCCCTCTCGCACCCGCGCCACCACCAACTCACTCTCCGTGTCACACTCCGTACACTCCGATGAACACTTTTTCCTCACAAGCGCGCCATTTCCACTCACACCACTCACAGGGGACCCTCCACCAACACCCGGGTGCTTTCTCGATCCCAAGCGCGCGAAAATTCTTTTTTCGCCAAACATCCTTCTGCAAAATCTCCCGCACAATATACAGGCCGACTCACCTGGGGGGTTCTTCTTCCTCCTCGCTCCAACACCTGCAAATCTTTATTGGGGTTATTAAGCACAGCATCGTGATGTGAGCACAGACTTTGGGCAATTTCCATTCCTTCACCCCGCGAGTGCTCTTCTAAGTCCTCGGTCTCTCCAATTTCAATTCCCACTACTATTTCGAATGATTCGGACTTAATTTCTTTTTTCTTTCCCTCGACGACCGCTGGTCCGAATAAAATTTCCTTTTCTACCTCGGCGGTCGCCGGCTTAACCGTACCCTGGGTCGCGATTTCTACCCCCGTCATTTTAACCGCGCCTTGCTCCACCTCGACCGTCGGTGCCCATAAAGTTTCGTCTTCCAATTCAACCTTCCCCAATGCTCCCGACATTTTTTTATCCAATTTGACGGTCGTCGGCTTTTCTACATCTCGCGTCTTATCCCTTATAGCCCTGGTCAACTTGGCTACCCTTTGCTCGATCTCTCTCTGCACTCCTCGACTCGTGTTACCTCGTCGCGTACCCTTGGGACCTGCTCGCCCGACTTGCGCCTCATGTCCTCCATCATTTTTTAATGATCCCTTCTTGCCTCTGCTATCTCTTTTTCCACTTCACACCTGGATTCCTCCCTCAATTTTTCCAGAGCATACCCGGATTCGTCTGACATGGCGTCCCTTTTCCAATTATACCATTACTCTTCCATAGAGGCCCTCATTTGTGCCAGAAAATGGACCCAGTCCATCGGCGCCGCTGCTGCGGTCACGTGCGCGGTGCCATTTGGTGTCGCTGCAACCTCGTGCGAGAGGCTGCCATCTTGTGCGCCTGAAATCCCCGCTACCGAACCCTCATTGCCTTCCTTTTCCCATTCCTCCCCGGGATCCTGGGTTGCCTCTAACCCTTCTTCTAACTCCCCTGCCGGCATCCGATCACCTTGATCATCCATGGCACGATTGTAAAATTTAGATGTTTTATTAAAATTTCGGCCGCTCGTAATTTCGAGTGCGTTAAGCGCACTTCGGGTCCAAATCTCACTCCCCGACACCAATTGTTATGGATCTGGGGTCGGCGCTCTCCTTACCAAGGGGGGGGGGGGGGTCAATCCCCTTGTCTTTTACACTCGCCGATTCCCGATCCTGGTACTTGTAATGCTCCTTTGCGAGGTGGGATTGATCAGGGTTATTGGTCAAGGTGTTCTCCCGAATACCTTCACCAATCCCTCCACAAAACAGGGAGACAAGTACCGCTCGAAACCACGGACAAGATGGTATTTGCCGAGCGGGTTAGCAGTCCGCGGTTCGAGCCGTTAGCAAAGACTAACCCGATTCATAAGCGTTGGTCGAAATCGCGCCACAGGAACTCAATTGGGAAATCACTAAAGCGCTCGGATGAGAATGAAAACCCAAGAATAAGGAGGAACAGAGATTTATTATTATTTACAACGATCCAAAGAAGGAAGTAGAACGAAGTTATTTACAGAAAAAGAACAGAAGACACAGTGCAATTCTTAGCTTATACAGGCTTACTTACTCCCAGGGACAATACAGACAGGACGAACTCACGTACATAAAAGGGGAATTGAAGGCAGGAATGAATGGCTGGAAGGAGAAGAAGGGTCCGTGCAGGACGGCAGGCTGGAGGTGAGCGGCCGCCGACTCCCCTGCACTCTGGTTCATGCACAGGTTTGCTCGCAGCAGCGCGTCAGGGCTTCTCGCGGCTGGTTGAAGCGGGGCTGGTTGAAGCAGCGCCTCTCTCAGGCCTCGTACGTCCTCCGAAGCTCTCGTGACTTGCGCAACACTCACAGCACTCGCAGAACTTGTTCACGCGCCTCCTGCCACAGAATTCTCTTTTGTCCAGCGCACCTCCCTCAAAACTCTCCGTGGGGGCTTCTTGCAACGGGTTATATATGGCCACACCTTGGAACCTTTGCGAACCTACTCGATGTTTCTCACCATGCCCTCTCAAGCCACACCCACTGAGCCTTGGTTGGTCGGCAAGGGCTGGCTGATTCCATCTTTGATGACGAGGTGCGGGCCACGCCCGTAATGTAGCTCCTCCCCCCTTCTTCTCCGAGATGACCTCGTGTTCAATTCCCTATGCTGCTGGCAATGTAGGCGAACGCTGCTGGCAATGAAGTTTTGGGGCAATTGAAAATGGGCCTACTCTTATTTGATTGATGCAACGTAGAGTCAATTATTGGATACTCAGGCTTATCTGGAACACAGAATAATGAAATAACTTGTTTGGGAGCCTATGATTTGCTACGTGTTGCAATGTTGACTAACTAGGGTGCGATTATTTCATTTAACAGCCAATTAAGGGGAAATGTACACAGGGGTTATTTATAAGGAAATTTACTACTAAATTGGCAAAGTGAAGGTTCTAAAAACTGCAACTATATATATATATATATATATATATATATATATATATATATATATATATATATATATATATATATATATATATATATATATAATGTATCTCCCTCCTCTCTCTCCCTCCCCTTCTCACCCTGAAACCTCTGACCTTCCCCCACTCTCTCTCTCTCTCTGCACCACTCCCCTGTCCCTGTTCTCTCTCGCCCATTCCCCTGTCTCTCCACATTCCCCTCTCAGATTGTAGGACTTTACCCTCAGTGTGTGTTGACATGAAATGTTATTTTCCACCAACTCCAACATACAGAAGAACTTTATGGTGGGCATAAAGACCTGCACTCTCCTTGGACTATTTGTTTTTAACTTGTGAAATCCAATTTTGAATTGCAAAGGTAAAGTTTTGTGCGAATTTCATTCTGAGCATCCCTTTGGGTGAATTTGCAAAAGAGTTATTATGATAGGAAGATTTGGAGCTGTACTAATCATGCTACAAAATAAACTATGACCCATTTTGTGTACTTTACAGCGTTAATGTTGTACGTGTATACAAATTTGAAGGTTTATTTGAAGTGCATTATTTGTGTATCACAGACACGCAAGCACCTTGCTCCTAGTAAGTGAGCAGCCATTGCCGGAAAGATGATTGCATCGGATAATGGTGAGATGAAACAGGGCATGCTAAAATCTCGGGACACTGTGTGCCAAGCTAAACAAGAGATGTCGGGTTTTCTTCCAGCACTTTGCAATTTTGTGCAAACATTAGGACTCACCATTTCTATGCTAAATGAAGGTGATTGGAAAGTCCCTCAACTGAAGATTTGATGATCCTGTTGGGAATGGACAGGTGGATATATCTAATACATATAAATTTCTTTCTCAGCACTGACTCACACACTGATATAAATGTTTAGTACATTCTCAGTTTGGGTAGAATGCTGAAATTTCACATACTGATGCAACTCGAAGGCAATATCCCAGGGAAGTTTATTATTTATTTATTTTAACGTCAGATAATGTCCGTAGATGAAAATATTTGTGAATAAAAGTCGTTGAAAATTGGTGTGTGGATTCGAATGGGTTTTTGGCGCGATATACAAATGAGTCTAATTCCGTTAATTTCCTCTGCTGTGCCCTTTTCACCGTGAATTGAGGAAAGTAACGCTTTAGTTTGACAGATAAAGAGAGTAGACACCGAGCTAATGCCACACAATGCCCTTGAAACCCATTACATCAAACGGAAGACTATCTGAACATTTAATAAAGAATTAACTAGACTCAGCGACCTGTACTGCCTTGGGGAGTGCTGGTTCGCATACATACATTACATTACATGCTTGGGGAGTACATACATACTGTTATGGATCCGTCACTTCTGCCTTTGTTTTTATTATTAACTTGTAGGATTTTTAGTTTCAGGTAATATTGTTGTTAAGATTTCTATGTGAAATAGAGATACAACAACAACATGCATTTGAAAGGCCATTTTCCCTACTAGAGCGGGGGTGAGCCTTGCGGTCCCCATGACAATCTTCTCCATCTTGCCCTATTTTCTGCATCTCTCCTTGTTCACCCCCTTGCCCGCATTTCTTCTTCCACCATCTTTAGCCAAGTCTTTCTCGGTCTTCCCCGTCCTCTACTTCCTTCTACATTCATTTCCATCACTCTTCTCAACCAGTCACTTTCATCCTTCCTCAACACATGACCAAACCATCTCAACCTGTTCCTCTTCACAGCATCAATCACAGGCTCTATTCCCATCATCCTTCGCAATTCATCATTTGTCTTCCTCTCTCTCAACGATACTCCGCACATCCACCGAACCATTCGCATTTCCACCCTTTCCAACCTTCGTTGCTGCTCTACGTTCATTACCCATGTCTCGCTCCCATAAATCATAACACGTCTCACACATGCAGCATACACCTTTACCTTCAGCTTCAACGACACTCCCCTCCTCATCAGCACGCAACTCAGTTCCCGAAACTTCTTCCATGCACATCTCACTCTAGCAACCGTTGCCGAGTCTGATCCACCTTCTCCATTCAGCATGTCTCCGAGGTAGCAAAATGTTTTCACACCTTCCAGCTTCACACAGTCTCCAAGATCCAACTCAACATTTCCTCCATCTGCAGCTCCCTTTGTGCACACCTTACATTTGAATGTAGCTGCCACACTGGTTAATGACCCTCTCAGAGCACTACATTTTTGATGAACCCACTCAGCGCACATTGTACATTGAATGGAGTTCACTGCGACACCCTTCCTGCACACAGCACACGGACACTTCCCAGTTCTTTCCACCTCACCACATGCTTTACCACTTGCCGGGGTAAGATGGGACTCGCTGATAGGAGCAGGGAAGGACTGGTAGGGAGCGACTCAGTGATTGGCGAAGCACGCCAGATGACGTCAGAGCCTGGTTAGTGATGGAACACGCCAGCCGACATTTTCCTTCTCTTCTTCTTGGCCTTTCGCTCCAGCGGACATTTTGTTCTCTTCTCCTTGGCTCCTCCCTCTGACCGAATTCCCTCTTGCGCTTTTTCAAATCAAAGTTGTGCAGCCTCTTTCTAATGGTAGACTCGTGCACTTTGAGATCAACAGCGGCAAGAGCTACCTGTAGGTCCCATGATGACATTCTGGGGTTCTTCGAGACTTCTTTCAGCATCTTGCAGTCTGCTCTCGGGCTGAACTTGCTGGGGCGGCCTGGCCTGAACAAGTTGGCAGTTGTTTGGAATCTTCTCCACTTGAAGATGATCTTCCGGACAGTCGAATGATTTATTTCAAATTGTTTGGAGATCTTTTTAAATCCATTCCCAGACTCGTAGGCATCTATAACCTTATTTCTGAAGGCCTCAGAGAGCTCTTTTGATCTAGGCATGGTGACGCTGCACACTTCAACAACAAAGAGCAAACCAAACTAAATGTCTGAGGTTTAAATAAGACAGCTTCCTCCAAGATCCTCTCTAACGATGTGCTAATCATTTGCACCTGAGCTGGTGCACCTGATTCAAATTTTAGTTATTTGAAGTAATGATAAAAGTTCGGGGTGTACTTACTTTTTCCACATGCGAAATTTGCATTTATGTTTATTTAAATTATACAATGGACTACAAAATGTAAATGTTTCATGATATTTGTTATATTATATCACCTTTATCTATCATTATTGTTGAAATGAAGGTCAAATAGCTATATGTTGAATGTGTTGAAAAAGCCAAAACTTTACATGGGGTGTACTTACTTTTTCCACATGCGAAATTTGCATTTATGTTTATTTAAATTATACAATGGACTACAAAATGTAAATGTTTCATGATATTTGTTATATTATATTGAAGGAGCTGGGGCTCCCACGTCGATCAGAAGAATGGACGCGACAAAAAGCTGGAATTCATCTGAGTTGCTTTATTGAAATCAAACGCTCAGGCACTCTGAAAAACCGTTTATCGGTCAGCAATATATATCTATTAACCCAGGGGGTTTGCCCAGGCCCGGCGCCAGGGGGCGTGGCCCAGCGTCCTGGCTGCGGCCTGGCAAGTTGAGGGCGAGCCTGCCCGGGCATGCCCGGGCATGCCCGGGCGTCCCGACCGAGGCCTGGCAAGTTGAGCGCGGGCCTGCCCGGGCGTCCTGGACGAGCCCGGCATGGTGATCGCTCCGCGTCCTTGATAGGTGCAAGGCGATTGTGAAACCCCAGCGGCAGCCGCTACACACGTCCCCCCAGAATCGACTTGCACCGGCAGGGTCAACTTGAGGGGGGTCCTGATGACCCGGCCGAAGCGACCCCTGGCGGGTCGTGGGAGGGGGTCCGGTGAGGTGGTGGGCGGTCGAGTGGGGGGCCCCGTGGACGGGGGGCGGCCTCGCCGCGGCGGAAGGGCCACCCGTGGTGGGTGGTCGACGTCCACGTGCGCCGGCTTGAGGCGGTCCACTGCAATCCGGTCCGACCTGCCGCCGATGTCGATGACGAACGACTTGTCGTCCCGTCGCAGCACCCGGAAGGGCCCGTCGTACGGCGGCTGGAGTGGCCACCGATGTGCGTCGTGACGCACAAAAACATACTCCGCTGTGCGGAGTGCTGGGGGGACGTAGGACCGGGGGTCACCGTGGTGGGATGTCGGCACGGGGGCAAACCGTCGGGCGGCCTCCTGGAGGTCCGAGCGCTGGTGAGCTGCGGACCAGGGACTGGTGGCATCGGGCACGAATTCGCCCGGGACGCGTAGCACCTGGCCATAGACCAGCTCGGCGGTGGATGCCTGGAGGTCCTCCTTGGGGGCCGTGCGAAGGCCCAAAAGGACCCACGGCAGCCGGTCGGCCCAACCGCCGTCTTGAAGGCCGGCCATGAGCGCGGCCTTCATGGAGCGGTGGAATCGCTCGCACAACCCGTTTGTTTGGGGGTGGTAGGCCGTAGTACGGTGGAGCTTGACCCCCAGGTTGCGGGCGACCGCGCCCCACAGCTCGGAGGTGAACTGTGGTCCGCGGTCTGACGAGATGTCCGCCGGTGCGCCGAAGCGGGCGACCCAGGTGGCGATGAAAGCCTGCGCCACGTCGGCGGTGGTGGTGGAGACGAGGGGAACGGCCTCCGGCCACCTGGTGGTCCTGTCCACCATGGTGAGCAGGTGTGTGAACCCCCGTGACGGGGGGAGGGGGCCCACCAGATCCACGTTGACGTGGTCGAAACGTCGTTCGGGCACGGTGAAAGGTACCAGCGGGGCCTGGGTGTGTCGGTGGACCTTGGCCCGTTGGCAGGCCGTGCAGGTGCTGGTCCAATCGCGGACGTCCCGACGAAGGCCGTGCCAGACGAAACGCGCCGACACCAGCTTCTGGGAAGCTTTCCGGCCCGGGTGGGAAAGGCCATGGAGGGAGGCGAAGATGCGGCGTTGCCAGGTGACGGGCACGATGGGGCGAGGCTGGCCTTGGGAGACGTCGCAGAGCAGGACAGTGTCCGCGCAGGGGATGTCGGCCAGGCGGAGGCCCGTGTCCGCCGCCCGGAGGGCTTGCACCGTGGTGTCGGTGGTTTGGTCCGCCGCCATAAGCGCAAAATCCACGCCCAGGTGGACCGCGTTCGCGCTGGCCCGGGAAAGACAGTCGGCCACGGCGTTGTTTTTGCCGGCGACGTGCCGGATGTCCGTGGTGAACTCCGACACGGCGGAGAGGTGGCGCTGTTGGCGGGCCGACCATGGCTCCGTGACCTTGGTGATGTGGTGGCCCAAAAAATCAACGGCCGTCGTGCCGAAGTGGCATTTGGCCGGGTTGACGATGAGGCCGTGCTCGCTGAGGCGCTCGAACAGTGTTCGGAGGTGGAGGAGGTGCTCGGCCCGGGACGTGCTGGCGACGAGGATGTCGTCCAGGTAAACGAAAAGGAACGGCAGGTCACGCAGCACGCCGTCCATCAAGCGCTGGAACGCCTGAGCCGCGTTCTTGAGACCGAACGGCATCCGCAAGAATTCGAATAAGCCGAACGGCGTGATGACTGCCGTTTTAGGGACGTCGGCCGCCCTGACAGGTACCTGGTGATATCCCCGTATGAGATCAATTTTCGAAAAAATGACCCGTCCCGCCAGACGGGCGGAGAAGTCTTGGATATGCGGGATCGGGTACCTGTCGGGGGTGGTAGCGTCATTCAAACGGCGGTAGTCGCCACACGGGCGCCATCCACCCCCCGGCTTTGGCACGATGTGCAGTGGCGAGGCCCACGCGCTATCGGAGCGCCGCACGATGCCGAGGTGCTCCAACGCGTCGAATTCGGCCTTTGCTACGGCGAGCTTGGCTGGGTCGAGGCGGCGGGCCCTGGCGTAGACCGGCGGGCCCGTGGTTGGTATGTGGTGCTCGATCCCATGCCGTACTGCGACGGCCGAAAACGTCGGCCGCGTGAGGGCCGGGAACTCCGTGAGCAGGCGAGCAAACTCGTTCGCCGCCGGGACGGTGCATGCCAGCTCGGTCGGCGCGGAGCTGCTCAATGTGCATACCAGGGAGC
Source organism: Myxine glutinosa (assembly GCF_964187855.1). Lineage (NCBI taxonomy): Eukaryota > Metazoa > Chordata > Myxini > Myxiniformes > Myxinidae > Myxine > Myxine glutinosa. The sequence continues at coordinate 4,835,225 of NC_136274.1, forward strand.
TGAAGGTTTCAGCGTTGATTAAACGACGCCGTTGGACGTCCATCAGCAGTCCGTGTGCGCAGAGGAAGTCGGCGCCTAGCAGAGCCACGGGCACGTTGGCGGTTACAAACGTCCAAGCAAAGCGTTGGCCGCCGAAGCAGAGGGTGAGGTTGCGCGGGCCGAAGGTGCGGATAGTCGATCCGTTGGCCGCAACTAAGGAGGGGCCGCAAACCGCGGATTGCCTGTCCTGGTCAGAGGCGGGTATGACGCTCAGTTGGGCGCCGGTGTCGCACAGGAAGCGCCGTCCGGACGCTGTATCCGTGATGAACAGTAAGTTGCCCGTATGGCCGGCGCTCATGGCTGGTAATGAACGCCGGCCCGGCCGTTTCCCGGCCTGCCGAAGGTGCACGGGGGTCGGCATGTCCGGGCCTTTTGTCCGAACCTGGCATGATAGTAACACCACGCTTGGTCGGGTGGAGGTGGTCGGCACGGTAGAGCGGCCGCCAATTGCGTCGGCAGTTCGGCCGTCGACCGTGCCGGGTGCTCGGGCGCCATGGTTGTTGCCTCGGACGGCGGTGGGTCCCATGTCGCCGCTGCGATGCGCCGTCCTGCAGCGGAGATCTTGTCGGCTTCTCTGGCAAGGGCCCGGGGATCTGTGATCGTCGTGCTTGCCAGGGCGAGGCGTACCGGGTTAGGCAGCTGACGGAAGAACAGCTCCCGGAACAGGAATGCCGGAGAGTGCTCGCCGAGCAGTGAAAGCATGTAGTCCATTCGCTCGGAAGGGCGCGTGTCGCCGAGCTCAAGCAGTTCGAGCAGGCGCCGTGCGCGTTCCGCCGATGGGAGGGCGAAAGCATCGAGGAGCAGCTTCTTAATCGCGCCGTATTTGTCAGCGGCTGGCGGGCTTTCGAGGAGGCTCAGGGTGCGGGCCGCGGTAGTCGACCCGAGCGCAGCTACCACATGGTGGAAGCGGGTGTCGTCGGCCGTGATGCCTCGCAGGGCGAACAGGGACTCCGCCTGTGCGAACCAAACCGCCGCGTGAGCCTCCCAGAAGGTAGGCAGTTTAAGGGCGACTGCCGTGTCCATGTCGATAGGTCACCAATGAAGGAGCTGGGGCTCCCACGTCGATCAGAAGAATGGACGCGACAAAAAGCTGGAATTCATCTGAGTTGCTTTATTGAAATCAAACGCTCAGGCACTCTGAAAAACCGTTTATCGGTCAGCAATATATATCTATTAACCCAGGGGGTTTGCCCAGGCCCGGCGCCAGGGGGCGTGGCCCAGCGTCCTGGCTGCGGCCTGGCAAGTTGAGGGCGAGCCTGCCCGGGCATGCCCGGGCATGCCCGGGCGTCCCGACCGAGGCCTGGCAAGTTGAGCGCGGGCCTGCCCGGGCGTCCTGGACGAGCCCGGCATGGTGATCGCTCCGCGTCCTTGATAGGTGCAAGGCGATTGTGAAACCCCAGCGGCAGCCGCTACAATATCACCTTTATTTATCAATATTGTTGAAATGAAGGTGAAATAGCTATATGTTGAATGTGTTGAAAAAGCCAAAACTTTACATGGGGTGTATTTACTTTTTCACGTTATAGTATTTTTCTTCCATATGCTCAAAACAACGAAAACAGTTAAAAAATATATACAAAATGAAAATTGATGATTTTATGCAGCCTTGACCGTTGAGCTTTAGATCTAAAAATAAAAAATCAGCTTCTAGCTTTGGATTGGTTAACCAATTCTGTGACACAATATGTGGATTCTTAAAATTTCAGGTCAATCGGATTAAAAATGACGATATTATATGACGCTGATCTTTGACCTTTTGACAAAATTATTGATTTACCTTCTCCATATCTTACTATAATTCACCAAATGTCCGTCCGTCTGTCTGTCTGTCCATTCGAAGGTATCCTAAAAACTGCTGAACTGATCGCAACGCTATTTTGGGTTGGTAATCCTGGGATCTCCAGGAGTAAAATAGGCTATTTAGTTTTCCCAATTTCAGCTTTGGTCTCCAGCATTCTCAGGTTTGGACTCACGCATAACATTCGCGTTCACATAACGTTCATTGTGACAATGTTTTCATTGTGACGATGTTGTTTTCCCGGGTGCCGCACAAACGGCTGCACCGATCGAACTCGGTGACCTCGGACAAGGACCTTTTATAAGGACAAGGGTTGAATCCCTGCTTGAGAGAATTCTAACCCATTTTAACTGAAGGAAACACGTATCGGGAGTACATACGACATGGCGATTGTGAACACGATTATCGATCACGATTCACGATCACGATCATAGTGTATCGATCACTGTGGGACATTTGGTGAATTATAGTAAGATACTGTTTAGATTTTGATGATTTGCGTGTGATATGATTTAACGGATGTTTATATGAATCGTTTAAAACAAAAAAAAGCCTTCAATTTCTAATATTTTACCTTTTCATTTGGGCCTCCCAATTGAAGCCCCGCCCGTAGTGCGGTTACCGTTGCTAGTTATCATAATAAAGCTTTGGTGAAAATTTGATGACAAAACTGAAATGGTAAATTGAAATTTCAGGTCAATTGGATGAAAATTGACGATTTAATGTGACGCTGACCTTTCACCTTTTGACCTTTGACAAAATTATTAATTTGCCTTCTCCATATCATCATAATAAAAGCTTTGGTGAAAATTTGATAACAAAACTGAAATGGTCAATTTGGAATTAAAATCGACACACACACAAACACACAGAAGTGATTGCAAAAACCCCATCTCCTGCTGGGCAGGGGTCATTCCCCCCCTCCCCATCCACTTCCGGTTTCCGGTTTCTAGTGATTGTAATTAGCTTGCTCATGCATCTTCCAAAATGAAATTTCCATCTGTAAACCTTAGCCGACATTGCCCACTTTGGATTTTGATTTTCCCAGTTCCCCTTGTCCAGGTTGGGTGGAGTAGACAAGTTAATTTACGTTGGTTTTAAGTGAAGTTCAAATGGTCGTAGTAAACCAATCATTGATCGACTAATAGGTTTCACCGCACATTCTGTGTCAAGTCCACATTTAACATATGGACACAAAAACGCTTCGAGGCGAGAACAAAGTTTATCCTGCACAACCCTTTGGCCTGCCTGCGCTAGGATATTATTTAGAAACCTGGACCCTCTTCCACAGCAGATTTGGAGTGGTTAGAGAAACTCCATTTGTATTGCTTCAAATTCAGAAAGTAAAATGGTTCAACTTTTTTGAAAAGCACAGTGTGGCCTTCTTCCAATTGCTCGTTATATTTGAACGCAGCGGTTGTTTTTTTCTTGTTTTTTTTTTGTATACAACATCGAGGCTCGTGTAAGAGTTAACATTAATGACAAAAAAAACAAACGGACACATAAGACGAAATAAAGGGAGCCGGAGACAAGATGGGGAGAGAGGGGGAAGCACACAAGGACAACATTTGAGAGCAGGGACATCAGGAGATCTGTGGGAGGGAGAGGGCTTTGGGGAGAGGAGGCGTGGGAAGGTGGGGGGGGGGGGGGGGGGGGTTGGAGAGGTAAAAAAAACAAAAACACATAGACACAGCTAGGACTTCCAGGAAAGAAGTCGGTATTTCAGAAAAGTGGATCTGGGGTGAATTCATGGGGGTAGAAAAGATCAAGGTTTTGGATGGGAGAAGATAAGAGATGGTGGTGAACAGCTGTTTTAAAGACCAGGAGGGAGGAGAGGAACGAAAGAGAGTGAGGGAGTTTGTTCCAGAGGCGGGAGAAAAGAGGAATGAAGGAGTGAAGGTGAGCAGAGGGTGTTGATTTTGGCAGTTTCATCAGAAGGTTGCAGGTTGCGTTGCAGGCTTTTTGGCCATATTACAATGATGGCCTAAAACATCCCGACATACCGTGCTCTCAAACATTTCATCAACATGCAGAATGGTCCGTCCTGGTATCGCGTTGATCCCACCTTATGTTACCTGCGGGGCTGTCCAAGAGGTTGTCAATTCACAGAATTGAGCCCGACTATGAAACTTTGATTCACAATTTCTGTTTCACTGCCATTAACCATGGTTACCCAGGCCATGGCATCGTTCCAGGTGAATGATGAGCATTTCATGACTTTGTCATTGTGGTGAGTTGCATTTTCCTTCGTTTGCCTTCTTTGGATGTGTCCAACCAGAAGGTCGCAGAGATGTTTCGATATTTTCCCGCAGAATATAGGGACAGGGGTTAATGGACGTTGTCATTTGATGTTTTTTTTTTTGTATACATAATCGAGGCTCGTGAAAGAGCTAACATTTATCACACAAACAAACCAAACAGACAAACAAACAAAGTATATAAAAATGGGAGCGGTAGACAAGATGGGGAGAGAAGGGGAAGCACATAAACACAACATTTGAGAGGGACATTGGGAATGTGTGGGAGGGAGAGGGCTTGGGGGGAGGCGGCGTGGGAAGGGGGGGGGGAGGGGGGGTGGTAGAAGTATAAACACAAGGACACCAAGGACTTCAAGGACAGAAGTTGGTATTTCAAAAAAGAGGATTTGGGGTGAAATTAGCGGGGGTAAAAAAGATCAAGGTTTTGGATGGGGGAAGATAAGAGATGGTGGACAGCTGTTTTAAAGAACTGGAGGGAGGAGTGGGATTGAAGGGAGTGGGGGAGTTTGTTCCAGAGGCGGGAGAAAAGAGGAATGAAGGAGTGAAGGTGAGCAGAGAGCCGAGATTTTGGCAGTTTAACCATAAGAGGGTTGCAGGCAGATCTTGTGCGACCTTTATAGTAAGGGAAACATATGAAAATCTGTTAACTAAATTGTTACCAAAAAATTTCTTCACCAATATGTTTGTAAAGGTGTGTAATAACATGTGTTAAAATGTTGAAGTTCAACTCCCGTGGGAACCCCAGAAAAAAAGCTGTTGAATTCGGGTACCGAAAAATTATTTTCGAGAATTTTTATTTTTTTAAATCGGCCCTTAAGTAACTTATGAGGGGTCAAATAAGGGTTTTTCATGATTCTGAGTTGATTGTTAACATTTATATTTCACCACAGACACTCCTTTGTGGAAAAATAATTTCTAAATATATCTCATTTTCTACTTTGCAGGACATGGAGTCTAGCAATATGGATGAAGACGTTACTCCACCTGTGCTCAATTGCTTCATCTGTGCACGGTCGGATACACCAGCTGAAAGGCTCATACAGGCAACTCCAAAGGGATACTCAACTTTATTGAAACAGGCAGAAACTGTCGAAAATGTTACTGTTGTGGAACGTATGAAGGAGGCTCAAAAGGAAGGAAAACTGAGGTACCACCAGATGTGTAAAAATAATCTGTACAACAACTTTGTTGCAACCACCAAGTAGTCAGCTCAAGCATCAAAGGCAGAGAAAGAGTCATCAAAGTTGAAGAGAAGACGCACTACTTGTGAGTTCAGTTCATCAACTGGCTGCAGTTCTAGAAGATCACAGTCAGTTGACCTCCTGTATAAGGATGTATGCATTCTTTGCAACCAACCAGCCCAGCTCTACAAAAATAATCCAGCACAAGCTAGAAAGAAATACAGAGTGCCAGATAATTTGACTGCAGATACACTGAAGGCAAGCTTGCTGAAGACGGCACGGAGTCGCGGGGATGACTGGGGCACTGAAGTCACTGGACGCCTGGAAGGGATCAACGACTTGGTAGCAGAAGAAACACTGTACCATTTGCGATGCAAACTTATGTTTGCGAGAGGTGACAGTTTGTCCAAGACTGATGAGGAAGGAAAAAGGAAGAGAGGACAGAGGAGTATTGAAGAGGAGCGAGAGGCAGTTTTTATTGAATTCTGCGAATGGTTAGACTCATAATTAGAGCATGGGGTAATGAACATGGACCAAGTCCATGAAAAGCTGCAGGAGTTTGATCAGTCACCAGAGAAGAGCCTTTCTTATTCAAAGCATTGGCTAAAGATAAAACTTCTAGAGAAATACGAAGACACCTTGTATTTCACAACACAGGAAAGAAGGGCAGATGTACTCTGTCTCAAAGATGGCACCGACAATATTCTGCGAGGGCATCATGCTAATCTTGACCATGGAGATGAGAAGACTCAGATCATAAAGACGGCACTCAAGTTCATATCCAATGATATTGCCTTGATTGATTTAGGTCCAAAGTCATACCCCACCACACACAGTATGACTGACATCGATAGTCAGCTGACACTTGTTCCTGCAAGCCTTCAGATGTTCTTGAGACCGATTGTCAAGACAGACGAAAGAGTTGCCGTTTGGGGGCAGAATTTTATTAAGGCCTGTCGACCTCGGTCTGGAGTATTGCCACACCAAATGGGGCTTGCCATACAACTTGATCATAGATTTGGGTCAAAATGGATGCTCAACAAGTTCCAACGGCTGGGATACACTGAGTCTTACACGGAGACAAAACTACAAATACTGCTTCCTTAATAGTAGGAGTGGAGATGATGTTCCAGATACTTCTGGCACTCTTGACACCATTGTGGAGGAAACCGATGAACAGATCAATGATGAGGTTGCGGTTGATGCTGCGCTTGAGGTCCATTTACCATGGACGAGATACTACATTGGGTGAAATTCGGTACAACATGTTCTCAAGGAAGGCAGCGGCAGGAGTGATCAAACCAGAGACTCTACCTCCAACAGAGGGTGCAGCTGCACAACATTCACTCCGTGCCTACCTGCAGACCCGGGACTGGATCCTTCTACAGAGCATGTCTGTGAACCCCAGTGACTATGGATGGACAATAGGTGTGCATGGGTATGAGCCAGTTCCAACACTGGACCCCACGGCTCCTGAGGAGCTATTGCAGTTCACGAGCTGTAATTGTCATGGAGATTGCAGCAACCGGCGATGCAGCTGCAAGAAGAATGGGGTCACGTGCATCTCGGCCTGTGGAGTCTGTAATGGCATTACATGCAGAAACTGCAGTCATGATGTTGTTGAGTCTGAAGAAGACATAGACAATGACTGTTGAAACTTCTGACATTGTGAATGAGAAATAACTCTTGAGTATTATATATGTATGTGAAATAAAAGCTACTTTGTGTGTAAATGTAAAAGTGAAAATATAAATGTTAACAATCAACTCAATCATGAAAAACCCTTATTTGACCCCTCAAAAGTTACTTAAGGGCCGATTAAAAAAAATAAAAATTCTCGAAAATAATTTTTCGGTACCCGAATTCAACAGCTTTTTTTCTGGGTTTCCCACAGGAGTTGAACTTCAACATTTTAACACATGTTATTACACACCTTTACAAACATATTGGTGAAGAAATTTTTTGGTAACAATTTAGTTAACAGATTTGTGAAATATCTCATAAAATGCCCTTACTATTAGGAATATTTGGGGGAAAGAGCCCAGAGAGAGCTGGAGTAGCAAGGCCGGAGAGGAGAAGGTAGAAGACAGAAAGACCACCAACCTGCCTGCGGTGAGTAAGTGAAAGGCCCTCGGAGGTAGCTTCATCACGGGAGATTCCAATGATTCTGAACGCTTTGGTTTCAACAGCGTGAAGACGAGCTTGGTGTGATGCAGGAGCACCAGCCCAGAGGGGAGAGCAGTATTCCATTGAGCTGCGGAAGAAAGCCTTGTATGTGGTGAGAAGCTCACGTGTGCCAAGGAAGGACTTCGCACGACGGAGGATGCCCAGTCGGCGACTGGCTTTGGAGGCCAGATTTGAAATGTGGTTTTTCCAGGAAAGATCATGGCAGATAGTGAGACCCAAAAGCCTGAGTGACAGAACTTCTTGGAGAGGATTATTCAGAAAGTGGATGGGAGGGTTGTCCAGTCGGTCTTTTCGGAGAGACATCGTAAGAGTGTGAGATTTGTCAGGATTGAAAGACATAATGATTGACTGCAATGATGATTGCAATGATGACTGCAAATGATTGTAATGATGGATTCCATGACTTTGCTGATAATTGGGAGAATGCTGATTGGTCTGGAGTTGCTAGGATCTGTTTTTGCACCTTTTTTGTGTAAAGCGGTGATGTTGGCTGATTTCCAAGCAGATGGCAGTTGATCTTGAGCAAAAGAGAGGGTGAAGAGAACACAGAGAGGGAGTGAAAGAGCGGAAGAACAGGATTTTAGGACCCGTGGGCTGATGCCGTCAGGTCCAGTTGCTGAATCAGAGTCGAGGGTTGACAGAAACTTTTCCACCTTGTCAGGAGGAACGGACACAGTGTCCAGGAGCAGCTGGGTACGACTGGGTACGGTGGGTACAGAGAGGGATGGGTTTGGGACACAAGATTTAGAGGCAAACACAGTGTTGAGGCATTCAGCTTTTTCATGTGCGGAGTCAGCTGTGTAGCCGTTTGAGGTGAGGGAGGGGATGGAGGGGGAACCAACACCAGAAACGGATTTGACCAGACGCCACCAGGATTTGGAAGAGGGAGACAGATAAGAGAGTTCGGTCTTGAGAACGGAGAGATATTGTTTCCTGGCTCTCCTGAGGGTGGATACACACTTGTTTCGGGCTTTGTGAAAGGAAATGAGATTTCCTTCCGTTGGATTTGCTTTCCAGGAGACTAAGGCAAGTTGTTTCTGGGCAACAGCCTCGCCACAAGATTCCATGTACCATGGACGGGAGGAAGGGTATGACAACTGAAGACGAGATGGGATAAATCTGTGCATGAGAGAGAGCAATCTACTTTGGAAGAATTCCCAGGATGAGTTGATGTCAGAGGTGGTAGAAATGGGAGACCAGTCCAGATGATTGATGGCTGCTTGAACACCGAGCCAGTTGGCCTGAGTGAAATGCCAGACTCGTCGATGCTGAGGAGGCTCCCTGAGAATGGTCAGAGAGATGTCCACTTTAACAAGCCCATGATCAGATGATCCGATTGGAGCAGAAGAAGAGCAGCAGATATTTTCAGGGAAGTTAGTCATAACCAAGTCCAGAAGAGAAGATCCGGGTCGGGAAATTGACAGATTGTGTCAGTCTTAGTGAGTTGCAGAAGTCCTTTGTTGAGGAGCCATGGCTGGTGAGAGAGGTACCCGCACCCAGCCAACTGGCATGGTGACAATTGAAATCACCACATATGAGGAAGAGAGAGTTGGGATAAGTCGATAGAAGTTGGTCCATTTTATCAGACAGTGAGATGTAGATGATGTCATCACTGTTTGGTGGATGGTACAACACACATATGAACAAGAGGTGGGAGCGAAGGGGAAGCTGTAGCCAAAGGTATTCCTGGGGGTGAGGTGGAGAGAGGGCAGTGCAGGGCGAGTGAGGAAGAGAGTTTTTGATAAAGATAGCAACCCCACCTCCAGGACGAGGCTCAGGTCTATCATACCGGAGGAGGGAGTAACCCGGGAGAGACACTAAGGAATCAGAGACACCATGAAGGAGGAAAGTTTCTGTTAAGCAGATCAGGTCTGGTTTGTCAGAAGCAACCTGTATGGAGAGATCAGTCAAGTTTGAACGAAGGCCCTGGATGTTTGAGGTCCATACTCTTAAAGAAGAGGAAGGGGGAGCATCGGATACAGAACAGGGGGGGGGGGGGGGAGCGGTAGGGGAAGATGTGGAAGAGGAGGAAGAGGTAGGGAGAGCTGTTGAAGGTGTGTCAGAGATTTCAGAATAGCTCGGAGAAAGGGTAGGATGGGGCGGACAAAAGGTTTGATGGTGATTGGGTGAGGCACAATGAGGTGTTATTTGAGGAGAGGGAAGAGCGAAGTAGGAGGTTTGGGGAGATGGAGGTGAGAGTTGGAAGGGGTAAGAAGCGGGGAGGACGCTTTGAGGAGGAGGGGTGAGAGGGGGGAAATGAAGAAGAAATTAGGGTGGGGAGATTTGAAGGGGAGGGGCGAGGGGGGCGTTTATGAGGGGAGAGGTTATGGGGGAGTTTCGGAGGGAAGGGACAAGGGGAGGGATTTGAAAGGGATGGGAGATGGGGGAGATTTGGAGTGGAGGGGTGAGGGGGGAGTCTAGGAGGGGAGGGGCGAGCGGGAGTCTTGGAGGGGAGGGGTGTGGGGGGAGTTTAGGAGGGAAGGGGCAAGGGGGGAGATTTGAAAGGGATGGGTGATGGGGAAGTTTTTGGAGGGGAGGGGTGATGTGGAAGATTTGGAGGGGAGGGGTGAGATTGGATTTTGGAAAGTGTACGATTAATGGGAAACGAAGAATTATTGCAAAATGAGTTTCTTGTGACCTTGGAGTTAAAAATACGTTTAAGGACGCTGGATGGGAGGTGGAGTGCAAGTGAGTTTAGGGAATGTAGAAAAGAGGCACTGTAAGAGATGGAATTTTTTTTGGGGATGAATAGATTTGGTGAGCAAGTCGAAAGCATCATTTTATAGAAGAAGAAGAAATGTTGACATCCAACCACAAATTACTGCATGGTCCATAGGTGGCAGCCACCTGAAAACATGTGTTGTAAAAATAGCAGTTGAGGATAAAATGGATGAAAGGTTAAATTAAGAGTGATGAGAACATATAAGGTCAGACATTGATGACTTTTTCGTACTGAATGGTGTCTGAGAGGATGTTGCAAAGGTAGTGCGCTGACCTTTTGAGCTTTCCAGTCTGAGTTTGAATCTCAGCTCACTATAAACTGTTGGATTGATGTTTCACTGACAAGTCATCGCATCACAAACTGCACCATCTCTCACCTGCACGTTCAGCCAGGTGTCCTGTCTGCTGGCATGAGTTGGTGGATGTTAAAGATCCCAGGGTGTCTTTCACTTAAAATAGGCGAGTTATCACCGGCACCCTAAACAAATTCCAAATTTCTGCCCAAATGAGCTCTCGGTCGAACGTCATGCCTGGCCAGCCGGTTCATAAAGTGAAGGACTCAAGCCAAGCTTCCTTCATGGCTCATCGCACAATAAATTAGGATTAAATATGGCCGCAAAATATGTAGTAGTAATAGTTTCCATGCGGAATTTGGGGGTGGGAGGTGTTGGGTTTTTTGAAAATGTATGTAGCAACTTGTGAAACTGTACCGTGATCTGATAACACACGCGTGAGTCGTTTTTCCAGAGTGAAACACTGCTCCTCACTTCTGGGCCTACCTTGGAATCAAAATCAGAGCACAGGACAAGAGTCTTCCATAGTAAAGGATTGGCCATCCATAGAACATGGCTGCTGAGTTTTTCATTGGTCGAAATGGCATCGTGCATTTTCATGCGGCCATTATTGATCCACCGCAGACTGTTTTCCCAGGAATAGCTGTGTTGTGGAGCATTTTAAAGTTTATGGAATTATTTTGCCAAGGTTTTCTGAGGACATTTTGCCAGGAGGATAGACTGTTGTGCCGCTTGCCCTCTGAGTGCTTCAAGCGAGCTGAATGAGATTACAAGTTGTATGATTTGCCCAGAGGGACCAGAATGCGGATCCAGAAAAACAATGGTTGTGCCAGATTTCCTCCCAAGCATCTTACAATCTCTCCCACTCTTCCCTCAAGTCCATGTCGTCGTTTCTCTTCAACCACCCTCCCATCTCTTCCTTTCACAAATTTTGCTTTTCTACCCCTATTCCCGATTCAAACTATGGCCTTTTACGCAAAGTGAATATGTTTCAGGATTATATTGCACATCTCTTATTACTCCCGCCAGGCAGTAATGCATTCACTCGTGTCCGTGTGTTTGTGAACAAGATATCTGGAAAAGTTCTGAACGGATTTGGATGAAAGTTGGTGGGATGATTGCCCTTGGGATAAGGAAGAATTGATTAGTTTTTGGTAAAGCTCAGGATATTATTCCCGATCCAGGAATTTTTTGAAGGATTTTTTTACCATTGGAAGATAGGGCTCATTTTTTTAAAACATTATCTTCTATAAATTCTATATTTAACATTGTGATATGAAAATAGTTTTCATATTTGTTGTAAATGTAGTTTAAACTCGTGGTTATGCGTTAGAGCGGTGTATTTTTTTTAGCAGCGTCGTCTTCAATGTTCATTTTTTTTTCTAATAAAGACATATTCTGTCATTTTAAAACCACCAAAGTGTGTATTAGGTTTCCCCGTTTCATAAAATGTATCGTTTGATACGTATAATGCTTTAAAAGTGTTGTTTTTTTTTTCTTTGTTTTTTGACCTCAGAAGAGATATCAACATTTAGCTCAGCGAAGGTCATTCGCGGTGTCAGTATTTGATGAACTTATAAAAACTTAGTTCCAGATTTGTCATTGGCTGAGGTATATTAACAAACGAATAAAACAGATTTGGCAAAATTCCAACTTTTTTTAAAAGATCGCATATTCCCCCAGGGTTGTGAGAGCTGAAGAAGAAGAAACCTCGCATGGGCTTCCCAGACCAAATAAATAATTCTGGCTCTGCGATGTTCAGGTTTTTTACTCCTGCCAGGGAGTAACGCATTCGATCATGTCCGTCCGTGTGTGTGTGTGTTCGTGTATCCGTGTGTTTGTGAACAAGATATCTGGAAAGGTTCTGAACGGATTTGGATGAAAGTTGGTGGGATGATTGCCCTTGGGATAAGGAAGAATTGATTAGTTTTTGGTAAAGCTCAGGATATTATTCCCGATCCAGGAATTTTTTAAAGGATTTTTTTACCATTGGAAGATAGGGCTCATTTTTTTTAAACATTATCTTCTATATATTCTATATTTAACATTGTGATATGAAAATAGTTTTCATATTTGTTGTAAATGTAGTTTAAACTGGTGGTTATGCGTTAGAGCGGTGTATTTTTTTAGCAGCGTCATCTTCAATGTTAATTTTTTTTTCTAATAAAGACATATTCTGTCATTTTAAAACCACCAAAGTGTGTATTAGTTTTCCCCGTTTCATAAAATGTATGGTTTTTTTTTTTTTTTTTTTTTTGTATACTGAATCGAGGCTCGTGAAAGAGCTAAGATGACACGTATAATGCTTTAAAAGTGTTTTTTTTTTTTTTTTTTTTTTTTTTTTACCTCAGAAGAGATATCAACATTTAGCTCAGCGAATGTCATTCGCGGTGTCAGTATTTGATGAACTTATAAAGACTTAGTTCCAGATTTGTCATTGGCTGTGGTATATTAACAAACTAATAAAACAGATTTGGCCAAATTCCAACTTTTTTTTGAAAGATCGCATATTCACCCAGGGTTGTGAGAGCTGAAGAAGAAGAAACCTCGCATGGGCTTCCCTGACCAAATAAATAATTCTGGTTCTGGCTCTGCGATTTTCAGGTTTATTACTCCTGCCAGGAAGTAACGCATTCGATCGTGTCCGTCCGTGTCCGTGTGTGTGTGTGTTTGTGAACAAGATATCTGGAAAGGTTCTGAACGGATTTGGATGAAAGTTGGTGGGATGATTGCCCTTGGGATAAGGAAGAATTGATTAGTTTTTGGTGAAGCTCAGGATATTATTCCGGATCCAGGAATTTTTTTTGGAAAAATTTTTGGGAAAGATTTTTTCTGTTTTACTGCATTAATAGTGTAGGCTGCTATGTCTTAAAAATGGCTGTCGTGTTTTTTTTTTGTTAAAAGCAAAATTCCACTTGATTCCTTGTCTTTGGGGTGTCACATGTTCGAAAAAATAGGTTGTTAATTTTTTAAAACGGATTAAGGGTGTCAAATCCAAAATGGCCGCCAAAATATATAAATTCCATTAAAACTGGTATTCTGAACACAGTATGAGGTCCAAATTAATGATAATACCCATAATTTCAATACCAAGGAGTTCAAAAACAATTAATTTCAATATGGCAGTCAAATTCAAAATATCAAGCTCTTATCAAGCTTATCTTACTGAAGCTCTTATCAAGTACTTCTTTGCTCACGACCACCTGAACTACGCACGTTTGCTCCCTTTGTACCTGTCAACAATGCAGCAAACAGAACAAGTTTTTCCAGATGTCTGGGCAGAACTCCTGAAAGGAAATTTCTGTGTGACGAAGGGGATTGCTGCATTCACTTCAATAGGTCCAGATCACGGAATTGAGCAGGAGAACCGCAAACTCAAGGTCATTGGAGGCATTACTGGAATAACCCAAATTGAGAGAGCTCTAGACCGTTTCTTCCTGATTGCACCTGACTTGTCTAATCTAGTAGAGGAGTTTCAAAGAGAATATGGCATGGAAGGTGCTGATACCAGAGACCAACACCACGAGATCACAGGGGGAAAGTCCACCCGAGTAATGAGAAATTCCGCTCGATTGACAGAGGTATTTGTTGTTCATGGAGACCCATTCGTAACCGATGAGAGTGACCTGTGTAACCTTCTTACCAAGAAAGTAATTGATGAAAAGGTAATAAAGGACATAGTAGACCGCGATGCCATCGGACAACAGTTGTTCCAGACATTTGTCAAAGAACGCCTTACAGAAGGAAAACTTTCAGTGTGGGATCCAATGAAGAGAAAGAACATAGGCACTTTCAAAAGTGCCAAAACAGTGAAGAAAGTGAAAGCAGGTGACAAACTCATTAAAGTCAAAGAAGAACGAGGACTCCTACAGAGGTTTATAGTAGCATCAAGAAGCCATCCAGACCTTGATCTAAAGGACTGTATTGGGAAGTATGAATTTGGAATTGTTCCACGTGCCCTTTTCGCTTCGGATGGGTCACTTCTCCTAGCATATGACAAGGCTAAGGTCCTTCATCATCTTGAAGCGCTAGTTACCAAGGAGCGACCTAGCCCAACAGAAGCCACAAGCGATCCAGCTAATGCCATACCGAGTGTTTCTGGTGACCAAGTATTGAGTGAAAACTCCCAAACTGAAGTATCACCCCAAGCCGAGGTGCCTGAAGTACAAGAAGCGCAGCCTGAGCAAGAAGCTTCAACTGACATGTCCGACATGTCTGAGAAATTTAAAGTTGTAGTCATAGATGGCATGGCCCTCGTTAACTCCATCTCCAAGACAGACAAAATGAAAACATGCAGTGATTTTGCCATGTCATTTCTTGAAAAGCTTATCAGGATTGCAGCTAACTACGACGAAGTAAGACTGGTATTTGACAGATACGTCGAAAGTTCTCTGAAAGAGCAAATGAGAAAAAAGAGAACAAAGGGAAACTCGACCTATTATCACATCCAAGATAGTACACTGATCCAGAATATTTCCTTGAAGGACTTCCTTTCAAGTGTCAAAACCAAGGCAGAACTTGTAGAGTATTTAGCTGCAAAGACTCTGGGTCACAGCAACAGCTCTGCCAACAAATTGAAGAAGTTCATGGTAACCTTCGGCACTGAGACAAAAGGCAATGTAATTGTGCCTGATGAATTGGTAAAACACGGTCATGAAGAAGCGGATACGTTACTCTTGCTCCATGCCCTAACAGTTAACGGTGATGTAGAACTTGTAATAGACTCTCCAGATACCGATGTCTTCTTGCTGATGATCCACATGTATCCACAGCTACCTGCTGAGACATATTTCCTTACCAGAAAAGGAAAACTGAATAGGAAAATTGCAGTCAAACCTATCTTTGAAAAGTTAGGAGTTAACTGCGCCTCAGCTATTCTCGGGTTTCATTCTTTCACAGGATCAGATATGTGTGGCAGGTTCGCCGGCAGGACAAAGGACTGGTGTATGAAGGTGTTCATGTCCTGCGATGATATGATACTGGATTCACTTGCTTCACTTGGCAAATCTGCTGCTACACCCTCTCCAAACGCAATTGACCAACTGGAAAGGTTCGTATGCTTGTTGTACAGATCCAAAACACACACCAAAGTAAATGCACTACGATGGTTCTTGTACTCAAATCGACAGGCCGAGGGAGAGAGTCTGCCTCCAACCTCTGGATCATTGACACCACACATTCTGCGAGCACATTATATTGCAATGATATGGATGCAGGCATGCGAAAGTCAACCGTCCCTTCCTTCTCCCACTGACTACGGATGGAAGTCAGAGGAAAATAGATTTCTTCCGGTGATGTGTTTGAACCCTCCAGCACCAGAGGCCGTGACTAAGCTGGTAAAATGTGGCTGCAAATCAGGATGCAAAGGAAACTCCTGTAGTTGCCGCAGCAATAAACTCCCATGCACAGAGGTCTGTAGCTGTTTGAACTACGGCTGTAGCAACAATGAACAATCAGCTCAGAACATTGTGGGAGATGAACACGAGGACTTGTAAGGTAAAACGGATGATTGTGAGACAGGAATATTTAAATATGGTCAAACAGGAAATTACATTACGCTATCATTGTTATAGCAATGTGGACCTTTGTGTAAAACAGTGGTAGCCATATTGGATTTTCTCACTATTTCTCACTATGGCTGGCATCCACCGATTTCAACGAATCAGTAACATGTTTCCCCAACGGCCTAGCATTACTTATGTGGGCCACCAAAATGGACCTATTTCATCATTCACAATTTGTGTTATCAAGAACATTAAGTTTTTGTACTGTGGTTATTTAAGAAGTGGCGGCCATCTTGGATTTTTCCACCATTTTGAATTTGACTGCCATATTGAAATTAATTGTTTTTGAACTCCTTGGTATTGAAATTATGGGTATTATCATTAATTTGGACCTCATACTGTGTTCAGAATACCAGTTTTAATGGAATTTATATATTTTGGCGGCCATCTTGGATTTGACACCTTTAATCCGTTTAAAAAAATTAACAACCTATTTTTTCGAACATGTGACACCCCAAAGACAAGGAATCAAGTGGAATTTTGCTTTTAACAAAAAAAAAACACGAAATGACATAACAGCCTACACTATAAAGCTTTTATTCTTATTCTTAAATGATGTTTTTCTCCTCTAATTCCGAGATATATCAAAATAAATTCTCTGACAGTTTGGGCCTACTTTCTTTCTCATTTATTGTTTTGGGGAGAGGGGATGTTAAACAAAACGTATTATTCCAACTAAACCCACGGCGAGAGTATGCGCTCTACTGAGTGGCGTTCTAGTTTTCTATCATGAAACTAATAAAATCCAAGACAGTTAAATGAGAAGTTGTTGCCCTTGATACAGACTTGAAATAACCTGAAAACATATTCTGAGATATTCAGAAAAAAAAACTGTGGCTGTTGAAATATTTCAAGCAGGTAGTTCACTAAAAAATAAATTCAAGTTTCCAAGTGTGCACCCTGCCTCTGTCAAAGAATATGAGCTTATAATATTCAATATCTTAGTCTTCAAATGCATTTTTACTCCGATAAGTGTGAGCCGACAGGAATTGAATAAGTTAAAGCAAAAGTTAAAGCATTCTCCTTTAACAGTGCAATGTTCTCCAAGAAAATGTGTGTTGGAAACACGTTAAGATCGTTTAGTGATTGCGCAGATCTTCAATATTAAATTTGTTTCATTTTGTTCTTTGTGACATCAAATATGGACACAATCTTGTGAATGGCAAGCAATAACTATTGTTTTTATAGACTTATAGAGTGCATGTTGCTTGAACATGTTACAACCATGCGTTTTGAACATGTCATGTTTAAGGTCATTCGATGATCCAATGAAAAGAAAAATCCTTCTCACAAATCCCCATTACCCAGGAAGGGTGATGATATCATGATTATTTATTAACATTTCAAATCATAGTGTTTCCGAGCAGTCCTCCACCATTAAAATTTCGATTTCTATTTTCATTCCATCACTCATGTCTTGTAGTCGCAATGCAACAAACTAACTTGAAAATTACCCCCAAATGAATCATATCGATAATATATCAATGATTGTGCTACATACATGGCGTCTCAATAAAACGTATACAGATTTTATATCAAAAACTATACTCTTTAACAGCTGACTGATAATATAAGCTTTATTGAGTAAGCGGTTTCATAATATAAGATTTTTCTAGTATTGCTGTTAAATTAAATAGACTATACTATAGGCATAGTATGAACTTTAGTTGATTTATTTTGCCTTCCTAACTCAGGACATTTCCCCACGGAGTATACATGCACGATTGCAGAAGCCTTATCGCTGATCCTATTGCTTAATTGTTTCATTGTACTCAATTCTATCTGGTTAATTATCTTCGTATCACTCAATAAAGGTACACTTTTAGGCACATTCCCCAGACATGTGCTAAAGTTACACTTTTAGGCACATTCCCCAGACATGTGCTGAAGGTACACTTTTACGCACATTCCTTAATCTTTCCCATCAATGTAATTGTTGGAACAATAGAAAAAGTTAAGTTTAATGCCTTGGCAATATAGAGAGGGAGGAAGAACAGCCCTGTTTAATATGAGCGTTTTTGACACAAAAGCTTGTTGTTTGTGCATGTTTTTGTTCAAGTTACTATTCTAGGGCAGAAACATGTGCTGTTTCATGAAATCATGGGTATTTAGCTTTTATGCAGCTAAACGAAACATATTTCACAGGAAACCTTGTTTCTGCAAAAACAGTTTCGTTTTCTTAATATGAGCATTTTTGACACAAAAGCTTGTTGCTTCTGCATGGTTTTATTGTATAAAGTCACGATTCGAGAGCAGAAACGTGTGTGTTTCATCATGTCGTGTGTATTTAGCATGCATACAGCAAAACCACATATTTTACAAGAAACCTTGTGCAAAAACAGATTGTTTTTCTGTATAGAAACATTTTTTTTACACAAAAGCTTGTTTATACACGTAATTTATTCAAGTCACTATTCGAGTACAGCGACATGTGCTGTTTTATGAAATCGTGTGTACTTAGCTTTTTTGCAGCAAAACTACACATTTCACAGGCAAACTTGTTTGTGCAAAAACAGTCTCGGTTTTTCATAATATAAGCATATTTCATGCAAAACCTTGTTGTTTGTTCGTGTTTTTTTTGTTCAATTCACTATTATAGTGCAGAAGCATGTGCTGTTTCATCAAATGGTTTGTATTTAGCATGTATACTGCAAAACAACACATATTTGACAAGAAACCTAGTTCATGCAAGAACAGTCTCGTTTTCTTAATATGACCGTTTTGTCAGAAAAGGTTGTTGTTTGTGCACCTTTTTTTGTAGAAAGTCACTATTCGAGGGCAGAAACCTGTGTGTTTCATAAAATAGTGTGTATTTATCATGTATACAGCAAAACAACTCGTATTTAGCAAGAAACCTTGTTTCGCAAGAACATTCTAGTTTTCTTAAACCGAGCGTTTTTGACACAAACGCTTGTTGTTTGTGCACGTTTTTGTTCACATCACTATTCTAATGCAGAAACATGTACTCTTTCAGGTAATAGTGTGTATTTAGCATGTATACAGCAAAACAACACATATTGCACAGGAAACCTTGTTCATGCAAAAACAGTCTTGTTTTCTGAATAGAAGCATATTTGACACAAAAGCTTGTTGTTCATTCTCATTTTTTGTTCGAGTCACTATTCGTGGGCAGAAACGTATGTGTTTCATCAAATTGTTTGTATTTAGCATGAATACCGCAAATCAACACATATTTCACAAGAAACCTTATTTGTGGAAGAACAGTCTCGTTTTCTGAATGGAAGAGTTTTTGGCACAAAACGTTGTTGTTCGTACAGATTTTTTGTTCAATTCACTACTCTAGTGCAGAAACATGTGCTGTTTCATGATATCGTGCATATTTAGCTTTTATGTAGCAAAACAACAAATGGTGCACAAGTAATGTATTCGTGCAAAAAAAGCCTCAGTTTATTAATCGGAGCATTTTTACACAAAAGCTTGTTGTTTGTGTACATTTTTTTGTAGAATGTCACTATTCCAATGTAGAAACGTGCTGTTTCATGAAATTGTGTGTATTTAGATTTTATCCAGCAAAACAACACATATTTCACAAGAAACCTTGTTCGTGCAAAAACAGTCTCGTTTCTTAATATGAGCATTTTTGACACAAAAGCTTGTTGCTTCTGCATGGTTTTATTGTATAAAGTCACGATTCGAGAGCAGAAACGTGTGTGTTTCATCATGTCGTGTGTATTTAGCATGCATACAGCAAAACCACATATTTTACAAGAAACCTTGTGCAAAAACATTGTTTTTCTGTATAGAAACATTTTTTTTACACAAAAGCTTGTTTGTACACGTAATTTATTCAAGTCACTATTCGAGTACAGCGACATGTGCTGTTTTATGAAATCGTGTGTACTTAGCTTTTTTGCAGCAAAACTACACATATTTCACAGGCAAACTTGTTTGTGCAAAAACAGTCTCGGTTTTTCATAATATAAGCATATTTCAAGCAAAACCTTGTTGTTTGTTCATGTTTTTTTTGTTCAATTCACTATTATAGTGCAGAAGCATGTGCTGTTTCATCAAATGGTTTGTATTTAGCATGTATACCGCAAAACAACGCATATTTGACAAGAAACCTAGTTCGTGCAAGAACAGTCTCGTTTTCTTAATATGACCGTTTTGTCAGAAATGGTTGTTGTTTGTGCACCTTTTTTTTTGTAGAAAGTCACTATTCGAGGGCAGAAACCTGTGTGTTTCATAAAATAGTGTGTATTTATCATGTATACAGCAAAACAACTCATATTTTGCAAGAAACCTTGTTTCGCAAGAAAATTCTAGTTTTCTTAAACCGAGCGTTTTTGACACAAACGCTTGTTGTTTGTGCACGTTTTTGTTCACATCACTATTCTAATGCAGAAACATGTACTCTTTCAGGTAATAGTGTGTATTTAGCATGTATACAGCAAAACAACTCGTATTTCGCAAGAAACCTTGTTTCGCAAGGACAGTCTAGTTTTCTTAAACTGAGCGTTTTTGACACAAACGCTTGTTGTTTGTGCACGTTTTTGTTCACATCACTATTCTAATGCAGAAACATGTACTCTTTCAGGTAATAGTGTGTATTTAGCATGTATACAGCAAAACAACACATATTGCACAGGAAACCTTGTTCATGCAAAAACAGTCTTGTTTTCTGAATAGAAGCATATTTGACACAAAAGCTTGTTGTTCATTCTCATTTTTTGTTCGAGTCACTATTCGTGGGCAGAAACGTATGTGTTTCATCAAATTGTTTGTATTTAGCATGAATACCGCAAATCAACACATATTTCAAAAGAAACCTTATTTGTGGAAGAACAGTCTCGTTTTCTGAATGGAAGAGTTTTTGGCACAAAACGTTGTTGTTCGTACAGATTTTTTGTTCAATTCACTATTCTAGTGCAGAAACATGTGCTGTTTCATGATATCGTGCATATTTAGCTTTTATGTAGCAAAACAACAAATGGTGCACAAGTAATTTATTCGTGCAAAAACAGCCTCAGTTTATTAATCAGAGCATTTTTACACAAAAGGTTGTTGTTTGTGCACGTGTTTTGTAGAATGTCACTATTTCAATGCAGAAACGTGCTGTTTCAGGAAATGTGTGTATTTATTTCACAAAGTATGTGCATGGTACACAAGTAACTTATTCGTGCATCAACAGCCTCGTTTGCTGAATAGAAGCATTTTTGACACAACAACAACAACAGGCATTTTAAGGCCATTTTCCCTGCAAGAGCGGGGGTTAGCCTTGCGGGCCCCATGACAATCTTCTCCATTTTGCCCTATTTTCTGCATCTCTCCTTGTTAACCCCCTTGCCCGCATTTCTTCTTCCACCATCTTTAGCCAAGTCTTTCTCGGTCTTCCCCGTCCTCTACTTCCTTCTACATTCATTTCCATCACTTTCATCCTTCCTCAACACATGACCAAACCATCTCAACCTGTTCCTCTTCACAGCATCAATCACAGGCTCTATTCCCATCATCTTTCGCAATTCATCATTTTTTGACACAACAGCTTGTTGTTTGTGTATCTTTTTGTTCAAGTCATTATTTTTGTGCAGAAAAATGTGCTGTTTCAGGAAATAATATGTATTTATTTCACATTGTTTGTGCATGGTACACAAGTCATTTATTTGTGCAACAACATCTCCTATTCTTAATATGAGTGTTTTTGACACAAAAGGTTGTTGTTTGTGCACCTTTTTTTTTGAAAGTCACTATTTGAGGGCAGAAACGTATGTGTTTCATCAAATACTGTGTATTTAGCATGTGCACAGCAAAACTACACATTTCACAAGAAACCTTCTTTGTGGAAGAACAGTCTCGTTTTCTGAATGGAAGCGTTTTTAACACAAAAGATTGTTGTTCTTTTTCATTTTTTGTTCAAGTTCCTATTTGAGGGCATAAACGTGTGTTTCATCAAATAGTGTGTATTTAGCATGTATACAGCAAAACAATTCATATTTTACAAGAAACCTTGTTCGTAAAAAAAAAGTCTCGTTTTCTGAATGGAAGCGTTTTTGACACAAAAGCTTGTTGTTTGTGCACATTTTTGTTCACATCACGATTCTAGTGCAGAAACATGTGCTTTTTCATGGAATGGTGTGTATTTATTTCACAATGTTTGTGCATGGTACACAAGTAATTTATTCGTGCAACAACATCTCGTTTTCTTAATATGAGTGTTTTTGACACAAAAGCTTGTTGTTCGTTCATGTTTTTTGTTCAAGTGATTATTCTTGTGCAGAAACATCGGCTGTTTCATGAAATCGTATATATTTAGGATGTATAAAGCAAAACAACAGATATTTCACAAGAAACCTTGTTCGTAAAAAAAACCGTCTCTATTTCTTAATATAAGCATATTTGACACAAAATCTTGTTGTTCGTTCACGTTTTTTGTTCAACTCGCTATTCTAATGCAGAAACATATGCTGTTTCAGGATATAGTGTGTATTTAACATGTGTACAGCAAAACAACACATTGTACACAAGTAATTTATTCATGCAAAAACTGTCTCGCTTTCTTAATATGAGCGTTTTTGACACAAAAGCTTGTTGTTTGTGCACCATTTTTGATGAGGGTCAATAATCGAGGGCATTAACATATGTGTTTAATCAAATAATGTGTATTTAGCATGTATACAGGAAAACAACACATTTCACAAGAAACCTTGTTTGTGCAAAAACAGCCTCATTTTCTTAATAGGAGCATTTTTGACACAAAAGCTTGTTGTTTGTGCACGTTTTTTTGTTCGTCACTATTCTAGTGCAGAAACATGTGCTGTTTCATTAAAGCTTAGTAAAAGATATACACTTAATTCTAATAATCGTTGACGTCTTAAATTTTTCAGATTTCACTCCATATTTCTATACTTATTGATATTAATGAACAGGATTAAAATATAAAATTTATGTATGTGGGAAAATTACTTGCCTAGACCAGGAATCAAGCACTGAGCACAGAGCACTGGTACGGTTTTCCGGAGGACCTGGGTTTCATTCCACGTCTGGGCATGTATTTTTCCCATAAATATCAATTTACTTATTTGGAATATGGGATCCAATCATCAAATAGGAATCTAGATTTCGACTATATACTTTCATTAGTCTGTTATATGCACTTAGTTATAAGAATTGCTAATGTCGTTAAATTTTTCAGATGTCATGCCAGATTTCAATACTTATTTAGTCAACAGGATCTGATCCTCAAATCCGAATCTAGATTTTTATTATATGCTTCAATTATTCCATGAGAGGTCATCCTGGATGCAAGGCAAGACACGTTTGAATAGACAGAAACAAAATGGCAGCTTAAGAACCCAGCGAAGTGACAGTGGGCTGACCAACATAGTGCACTGCAATTTTGGTTATGCATGTTGTGTTATTTTTTTGGAATGAGCCCTCATTAATCATCTTCAAAAGGGGTGTTTAAATACACCAAAACACCCAATTTCATTCATGCACTCCCTTCGAGTTTTGATAAGTATGCCTGCCAAGTTTCTGGTGCTAAGTTTCATGGTTTTGGAGTTATGGAGGAGACGCATAGATACACACACACTGCCTTTTATTATTATACGAGTAAATATGTGCAGGTACTAATCCCACAGTATGAGGTGAGGAAGATCTTGTAATTAAAATGCTGTGTTGTGTACTGTCGGTAACATTGTCACATTGCCATTGGGGATTAGTTGGAACAGAAAATATAGGGTTAGTTGAAACATGTTCCAACTATCCCCACCCTCCCCTACACTATTTTACCAAAATTATTCAGAGATTAAGGAAATATGCAGAATTATTAACCCACAACCTTTTTTTTTCATTTGGTGTTGATGCACATTTGCCAACAGGTGAAGGCTTATACCATTTCACTCAAACTTTTAAACAGATATTGGCATATATCACCCGTAATATTCTGCCAGTTTAATGTTTCTTCCTTGGGACAATGCCCTACTTGTGAAGCACCAGGATTAGAATCTAACCCAGACTAAACAGCTCGGAGAAAAATTCACTACTTCTGAGCTATCCTGCCAGCCCTCAGCAATATTAAAGTCATACTTAAACATTTGAGCAGTTTACGAATTTTATGGATCACTGCCAACATGTCAACAATTTGTCACCATCCCTTCCAATGAAAACGAGGAGAAAAAGACATAAAATGTCATAACCTCCGTGGTTTTAGCAATTTTGCTGTACGGAGTTAAAGGCCGCCAGTCGGCCATCTTTGGTTGGATTACAAAACAAAATCTTCTGCATATGACTGTATACGCTCATGTATCGTCTATGTGCCAAGTTTGAACAAAATCGGACCATGGATGTCCAAGAAATGGTTGTGAACACGTTTACCTAATGAAATGGCCACCAGTCTTGGGTCTTGGATCTGATCTTGGATTTGATCTCTAAAGAAAATGATGTGCATATGTAAGCCATCATTCATTATCTGTGTGCCAAGTCTTAACTAGATCAGTAAATGCATGTCCGAGAAATGGTTGAGGGTTTTTCAATGGGTGAGGTTGAGGTTCATCATCAGGTTTTTTACAACTAAGCTGGCCGCCAGTCGGCCATCTTTGATCGCATCCCGAAACAAAATGATGTGCATATGTGTATCATCATGTATTGTCTTCGTGCCAAGTGTGAAAAAAAATGGTCCAAACAGGTCCGAGATATGGTTGTGGACGCACGCATACACTGACGGACCGACGGACGAGACCCAATCCATAAGCCCCCGGAGTAATTAGTTCAAACTTGTGAACCCTTAAATATTTTGCTAAACTATTCCTTCCTTTGCTTCTTTGTTTTTTGTGTGCTCTCTCGGTGAAATTATTTTGGCTTTGCAGGAAAATGCTTTTGATAGGTCTTGTTGTTCTGAAATACTGCTCTGCTGCTCCTGCTTATTCTCTGTTTGTGCTTTTCAGCCTGTCCACCTCTCTTGGCTGCCTCCCTTCTGCCTGGAAGTCCACCAACATCACTCACGTCCACAATAATAGTGCAAACAACAGATTCTATAGATACCAGACCTTTAGAATGCATCATCACTGCCACCCCCAAGCCTCTCCTTTTTTCAAACAGCCTAATACCAAATATGACCATGAGATTGGATTCACTCCTGGTCACTCATCTCTGGATTTGCTCCTGCTTCTCTCTCGGCAGTCAGAGGCCCTAAATCTCAAACAAGAGGTCAGAACCATCTCCTTGGATTTATGGCAGACATTCAACAGTCTGGTATCCTGCTCTACCTGCCAAGCCCATTGCCTGCATCAGACAAGGCTACCTTCATAATTGGCATTCTGACTTCCTCACGTGATGCAGTTAATGCGATGCTATCAATGGAATCCTCTTCTCCCAGTGGAGGCTACAGTACCCCAAGACAGTATATTGGGCCTAGTATTGATCCTCATCTACGTAGACGACCCTTCTGATGTTCAGGAAGACCCTTTCTTGGTTTTTGGAAATGATTCCACATTTTGCTTTACATTTCCCCATTTTACAGACAGCAGCAACAACACAATCTTTGCTGATCTGGACATAATTAAAAGCTTGTCTGGGACCATGTCACTCCTCGGACCCACCTTCATATTCCCATGTTCAGATACTGGAAAAGATCCAATCTCTATAACTTCTACGCTTCACAATTTGCTGCAACCTCCCACCACTTGACCACAAATTTTATAAACGAGGGGTGGACACAACCACATTTTTTATATGGGGAGGGGGGGGGCACAACCATTTTTCCTATGGGAAGAAGGGCACAACCACAATTTTTATATTGGAAGGGGGGGACAACTATTTTTTTATATGGGGAGGAGGGCACAACCCCAATTTTTATATTGGGAGGGGGCACAACCACAATTTTTATATTGGGAGGGGGCACAACCACAATTTTTATAAAGTGGTAAGGGGCACAAACACAATTTATAAATGGGAAGGGGGACACAATCATATTTTTATATGTGGACTGTGGAGGGGCCAAAAAACACAATATTTTATATAGAGGTAAGGGGTACAACCACAATTTTTTATATGGGAAGGGGGACAAAATTATATTTTTTATATGGGAAGGGGGGCAAAATCATATTTTTATATGGGAAGGGGGGCAACAACCACAATTTTTAATAAAGAGGTAAGTGGCACAACCACAATTTTTATATGGAAAGGAGGGCACAACCATTTTTTTTAATGGGGAGGCACAACTACAATTTTTATATGGGGAGGGGGTACAAGTATAAATTTTATAAAGGGTTAAAGGGGCACAACCACTATTTTTTGATGGGGAGTGGGGCACTACCCTAATTTTTATAAACGGAATGGGTGGGCACAACCATTTTTTTTATATAAATGGAGGGGGTGGGCACAACCATAATTTTTCTATGGGGTGGTGGGCACAACCATAATTTTTTTATTGGGTGTGGTGGGCACAACCATAATTTTTATAAATGGAAGGGGTAGGCACAACCATAATTTATATATTGGGATGGGAGCACAACCATAATTTTTATAAATGGAGGGGTGGGCACAACCATAATTTATATATGGGGATGGGAGCACAACCATCATTTTTATAAATGGAGGGGTGGGCACAACCATCATTTGTATAAATGGAGGGGTGGGCACAACCATAATTTATATATGGGGATGGGAGCACAACCATCATTTTTATAAATGGAGGGGTGGGCACAACCATCATTTGTATAAATGGAGGGGTGGGCACAACCATAATTTTTATATGGGGATCGGAGCACAACCATCAATTTTATAAATGGAGGGGTGGGCACAACCACTATTTTTATATGGGGAGGGAGGCATAACCATCGTTTTTCTAATGGGGGGGGGGGGGTGGTGTACACATGGCATTGCGCATGATCGTTCATTCACCATCACGATAGCTCCGGAGGGAGCAGGTATTTACGAGTGCTAATAAAATGCCGGGGATCTGAACCAAAAAAACAAAACACTCCCATGGATTTTTCTGATTTTCTTTAGTAAGTATCTTGCTGCAGCCAACATGACTTACAAATCGTATGTACCATGCATGTTTCATGAAATATAGCAGGACAAAACGGACATGCAAGCCGTCCGAGATGTAAGTCCCTATGCAGAGGCATAATTACAGCCTTCGGACGAACAGAGTGGATCTGGTAATACGAGACACTTGCTTAAGATATGAAATAGGGGATGTAGAAGCATTTATGTGAGAGTGAGAGTTTAGTGAGGGTAAAGTGACATACTGAGCTATTAATCCTGAGATGCGGGGTTTGAAACCAACCGGAACATAATGAAACGCGCCCAAGCACACCTTCTCGGTATGGATACACCGTCTTGATCACACCTGGCTGCCAGAAAGGCACAGACGCAGCCTAATGGAGCCAGAAAGAACATTACATATCAAACATGCTTTATGGTGCACAAAACATCATTTGCATCAATACTCGATGTGCCATTGAACACTCGTACTTTGAACTCCATTTCACTTTTCATTACTGTTGCTGCACCGTAGACCATTAAGAGTTCTTAGGTGGTCCGCATGAGTCACGTGACCCTTGATCCTCATAACAATTCATTTTGACTTCATCTGGTGTGGAGGTAACAAAGCAAAGGCCTAAATGTAAGGTGGAATATGTAAATTACACATGGTCCAGGTCCAGTGCACGAATATTTTACGATACTGAGACCCAAAGGGTGTGAATTTCATCGTAAATAACGAAATAAGTAATTGAAAAGCGGTCTTCATGTCTCAACGAGTTGCAAGGCCCGATGTTGGCTCCACGATTAAGGTGGTTGGCTTATACAGGTGTTACTCTTGTGTTCGAACCCCTGTCAAACATTGAAATAACACCAGGTGGGTTGACTTGGTCTGTCATCCTTCCGAGATCAGCAACATGCACGAGTACCGGCTAACTGATAACAGGGGCACTGCATTGTGGCATTTCCCGGCCGCAGGCTGCACACCAAACAACAACAACCGAGTTGCAAAGGCAACCAAGATAAGCCACATTCAAGTGAATTACACGTCAAAGTGTGCATGGTGTCCACAAGATGGAGAGGATGGAACCAACCAAAGAGTGCCTGATGTCCACAAGATTGAGAGGATGGAACCACCCAAAGTGTGCCTGATGTCCACAAGATGGAAAGGATGAAACCAACCAAAGTGTGCCTGATGCCTTCAAGATGGAGAGGATGGAACCAACCAAAGTGTGCCTGATGCCTTCAAGATGGAGAGGATGGAACCAACCATAGTGTGCCTGATGTCCACAAGATGGAGAGGTTGAAACCAACCATAGTGTGCCTGATGCCTTCAAGATGGAGAGGATGGAACCAACCAAAGTGTGCATGATGTCCACAAGATGGAGAGAATGGAACCACCCAAAGTGTGCATGATGTCCACAAGATGGAGAGGATGGAACCAACCAAAGTGTGCCTGATGTCCACAAGATGGAGAGAATGGAACCAAACAAAGGTTCGAACTCTCTTATCTGTCTCCCTCTTCCAAATCCTGGTGGCGTCTGGTCAAATCCGTTTCTGGTGTTTGTTCCCCCTCCATCCCCTCCCTTACCTCAAACGGCTACACAGCTGACTCCGCACGTGAAAAAGCTGAATGCCTCAACTCTGTGTTTGCCTCTAAATCTTGTGTCCCAAACCCATCCCTCTCTGTACCCACCATACCCAGTCGTACCCTGCTGCTCCTGGACTCCGTGTCCTTTCCTCCTGACAAGGTGGAAAAGTTTCTGTCAACCCTCGACTCTGATTCTGTAACTGGACCCGACGGCATCAGCCCACGGGTCCTAAAATCCTGCTCTGCTGCTCTATCTCACCCTCTCTCTGTTCTCTTCACCCTCTCTCTGTTCTCTTCACCCTCTCTTTTGCTCAAGGTCAACTGCCATCTGCTTGGAAATCAGCCAACATCACCGCTTTGCACAAAAAAGGTGCAAAAACAGATCCTAGCAACTACAGACCAATCAGCCTTCTCCCAATTATCAGCAAAGTCATGGAATCCATCATTGCTTCGGATATGAAATCTTTCCTCTTCTCCAATGGCTTGATCTCTGATCATCAATTTGGTTTCAGACCAGGTCACTCTACTCTGGACATGCTGCTTCTGCTGTCTCAACAATGGATGGAGGTCCTCAATGCCAAACAGGAAATTAGAGCTGTCTCCCTCGACATATCACGTGCCTTCGACACGGTCTGGCACCCCGCTCTGCTCACCAAACTCTCCTCCTTTGGTATCCATGGAAATCTCCACGCATGGCTGGCGGACTTCCTCTCTAGTCGTCGTCAACGTGTGGCCCTGAATGGGTTTCTCTCATCTCCTCTTCCTGTTCAGGCTGGAGTTCCCCAAGGCAGTGTTCTGGGCCCCGTGCTTTTTCTGGTCTTCATCAATGATCTCTCTGACTCTCTCGAAAATCCTCTCTATCTCTTTGCTGATGACTCCACTCTCTGCCGCTCCATTCCTCTTCCCTCAGATCGGCAGTCTGCTGCCTCCTCACTCTCTGAAGACCTGGACAAAATCACAGACTGGTCAAACAAGTGGAACATGTCTTTCAATCCTGACAAATCTCACACTCTTACTATGTCTCTCCGAAAAGATCGACTGGACAACCCTCCCATCTACTTTCTCAACAATCCTCTCCAAGAAGTTCTGTCGCTCAAGATTTTGGGTCTCACTATCTGCCATGATCTTTCTTGGGAAAACCACATTTCCAAGCTGGCCTCCAAAGCCAGTCGCCGACTGGGCATCCTCCGTCGTGCGAAGTCCTTCCTAGGCACACCTGAGCTCCTCACCACATACAAGGCTTTCATCCGCAGCTCAATGGAATACTGTTCTCCCCTATGGGCCGGTGCTCCTGCCTCTCACCTAGCTCGGCTTCACGCTGTTGAAACCAAAGCTTTCAGAATTATTGGAATCTCCCGCGATGAAGCTATCTCTGAGGGCCTTTCACTCACTCACCGCAGGCAGGTAGGTGGTCTTTCTGTCTTCTACCGACTCCTCTCCGGCCTTGCACCCCCAGCTCTCTCTGTGCTCTGTCCCCCAAATATTCCTACAGGTCGCACAAGATCTGCCAGCAACCCTCTGATGGTTAAACTGCCGAAATCTCGGCTCTCTGCTCACCTTCACTCTTTCATTCCTCTTTTCTCCCGCCTCTGGAACAAACTCCCTCACTCCCTTCAATCCCACTCCTCCCTCCAGGTCTTTAAAACAGCTGTTCACCACCATCTCTTATCTTCCCCCATCCAAAACCTTGATCTTTTCTACCCCCGCTAATTCACCCCAGATCCACCTTGTTTGAAATTCCAACTTCTTTCCTGGAAGTCCTGGCAGTGTCCATATGTTTTATACCTCTCCCACCGCCCCCTTCCCATGCCCCCCCCCCCCCCAAAGCCCTCGCCCTCTCTCAGATCTCTCGATGTCTCCATGTCTCTCGGTCCCTGCTCTCAAATGTTGTGTTTGTGTCCTTCCCCCTCTCTCCCCATCTTGTCTACCGCTCCCGATGTTATATGTTTTATGTGTCGGTTTGTCTTTCTGTGTGATTAATGTTCGCTCTTTCACGAGCCTCGATCTTGTATACAAAAAAAAAAAAAAACAAAAAAAAAAAAAAACAAGTGTGCATGATGTCCACAAGATGGAGAGGATGGAACCAAACAAGTGTGCATGATGTCCACAAGATGGAGAGGATGGAACGACCCAAAGTGTGCCTGATGTCCACAAGATGGAGAGGATGGAACCAACCAAAGTGTGCCTGATGTCCACAAGATGGAGAGAATGCAACCAACCAAAGTGTGCCTGATGTTCACAAGATGGAGAGGATGAAACCAACCAAAGTGTGCATGATGTCCACAAGATGGAGAGGATGGAACCAACCAAAGTGTGCCTGATGTCCACAAGATGGAGAGGTTGAAACCAACCATAGTGTGCCTGATGCCTTCAAGATGGAGAGGATGGAACCAACCAAAGTGTGCATGATGTCCTCAAGATGGAGAGGATGGAACTAACCAAAGTATGCCTGATGTCCACAAGATGGAGAGGATGGAACCAACCAAAGTGTGCCTGATGCCTTCAAGATGGAGAGGATGGAACCAACCAAAGTGTGCATGATGTCCTCAAGATGGAGAGGATGGAACCAACCAATGTGTGCATGATGTCCACAAGATGGAGAGTATGGAACCAACAAAAGTGTGCATGATGTCCACAAGATCGAGAGAATGGAACCAACCAAAGTGTGCATGATGTCCACAAGATGGAGAGGATGGAACCAACCAAAGTGTGCATGATGTCCTCAAGATGGAGAGGATGGAACCAACCAAAGTGTGCATGATGTCCTCAAGATGGAGAGGATGGAACCAACCAAAGTGTGCATGATATCCACAAGATGGAGGGTATGGAACCAACCAAAGTGTGCATGATGTCCACAAAATGGAGAGGATGGAACCAACCAAAGTGTGCCTGATGTCCACAAGATAGAGAGTATGGAACAACCCAAAGTGTGCATGATATCCACAATATGGAGAGGATGGAACCAACCAAAGTGTGCATGATGTCCACAAGATGGAGAGGATGGAACCAACCAAAGTGTGCGTGATGTCCACAAGATGGAGAGGATGGAACCAACCAAAGTGTGCGTGATGTCCACAAGATGGAGAGGATGGAACCAACCAAAGTGTGCGTGATGTCCACAAGATGGAGAGGATGAAACCAAGCAAAGTGTTCCTGATGTCCACAAGATGGAGAGGTTGAAACCAACCAAAGTGTGCATGATGTCCACAAGATGGAGAGGATGAAACCAAGCAAAGTGTGCCTGATGTCCACAAGATGGAGAGGTTGAAACCAACCAAAGTGTGCATGATGTCCACAAGATGGAGAGGATGGAACCAACCAAAGTGTGCGTGATGTCCACAAGATGGAGAGGATGGAACCAACCAAAGTGTGCGTGATGTCCACAAGATGGAGAGGTTGAAACCAACCAAAGTGTGCGTGATGTCCACAAGATGGAGAGGATGGAACCAACCAAAGTGTGCGTGATGTCCACAAGATGGAGAGGATGGAATCAACCAAAGTGTGCATGATGTCCTCAAGATGGAGAGGATGGAACCAACCAAAGTATGCCTGATGCCTTCAAGATGGAGAGGATGGAACCAACCAAAGTGTGCGTGATGTCCACAAGATGGAGAGGATGAAACCAAGCAAAGTGTGCCTGATGTCCACAAGATGGAGAGGTTGAAACCAACCAAAGTGTGCATGATGTCCACAAGATGGAGAGGATGGAACCAACCAAAGTGTGCGTGATGTCCACAAGATGGAGAGGATGGAACCAACCAAAGTGTGCGTGATGTCCACAAGATGGAGAGGATGGAACCAACCAAAGTGTGCGTGATGTCCACAAGATGGAGAGGTTGAAACCAACCAAAGTGTGCGTGATGTCCACAAGATGGAGAGGATGGAACGAACCAAAGTGTGCCTGATGCCTTCAAGATGGAGAGAATGGAACCACCCAAAGTGTGCATGATGTCCACAAAATGGAGAGAATGGAACCACCCAAAGTGTGCATGATGTCCACAAGATGGAGAGGATGGAACCAACCAAAGAGTGCCTGATGTCCACAAGATTGAGAGGATGGAACCACCCAAAGTGTGCCTGATGTCCACAAGATGGAAAGGATGAAACCAACCAAAGTGTGCCTGATGCCTTCAAGATGGAGAGGATGGAACCAACCAAAGTGTGCCTGATGCCTTCAAGATGGAGAGAATGGAACCACCCAAAGTGTGCATGATGTCCACAAGATGGAGGGGATGGAACCAACCAAAGTGTGCCTGATGTCCACAAGATGGAGAGAATGGAACCAAACAAGTGTGCATGATGTCCACAAGATGGAGAGGATGGAACCAAACAAGTGTGCATGATGTCCACAAGATGGAGAGGATGGAACCACCCAAAGTGTGCCTGATGTCCACAAGATGGAGAGGATGGAACCAACCAAAGTGTGCCTGATGTCCACAAGATGGAGAGAATGCAACCAACCAAAGTGTGCCTGATGTTCACAAGATGGAGAGGATGAAACCAACCAAAGTGTGCATGATGTCCACAAGATGGACAGGATGGAACCAACCAAAGTGTGCCTGATGTCCACAAGATGGAGAGGCTGAAATCAACCATAGTGTGCCTGATGTCCACAAGATGGAGAGGATGGAACCAACCATAGTGTGCCTGATGTCCACAAGATGGAGAGGTTGAAACCAACCATAGTGTGCCTGATGCCTTCAAGATGGAGAGGATGGAACCAACCAAAGTGTGCATGATGTCCTCAAGATGGAGAGGATGGAACTAACCAAAGTATGCCTGATGTCCACAAGATGGAGAGGATGGAACCAACCAAAGTGTGCCTGATGCCTTCAAGATGGAGAGGATGGAACCAACAAAAGTGTGCATGATGTCGTCAAGATGGAGAGGATGGAACCAACCAAAGTGTGCATGATGTCCTCAAGATGGAGAGTATGGAACCAACAAAAGTGTGCATGATGTCCACAAGATGGAGAGAATGGAACCAACCAAAGTGTGCATGATGTCCACAAAATGGAGAGGATGGAACCAACCAAAGTGTGCATGATGTCCACAAGATGGAGAGGATGGAACCAACCAAAGTGTGCATGATGTCCTCAAGATGGAGAGGATGGAACCAACCAAAGTGTGCATGATATCCACAAGATGGAGAGTATGGAACCAACCAAAGTGTGCATGATGTCCACAAAATGGAGAGGATGGAACCAACCAAAGTGTGCCTGATGTCCACAAGATGGAGAGTATGGAACCACCCAAAGTGTGCATGATATCCACAATATGGAGAGGATGGAACCAACCAAATTGTGCAGGATGTCCACAAGATGGAGAGGATGGAACCAACCAAAGTGTGCCTGATGCCTTCAAGATGGAGAGGATGGAACCAACCAAAGTGTGCGTGATGTCCACAAGATGGAGAGTATGAAACCAAGCAAAGTGTGCCTGATGTCGACAAGATGGAGAGGTTGAAACCAACCAAAGTGTGCATGATGTCCACAAGATGGAGAGGATGGAACCAACCAAAGTGTGCGTGATGTCCACAAGATGGAGAGGATGGAACCAACCAAAGTGTGCGTGATGTCCACAAGATGGAGAGGATGGAACCAACCAAAGTGTGCGTGATGTCCACAAGATGGAGAGGTTGAAACCAACCAAAGTGTGCGTGATGTCCACAAGATGGAGAGGATGGAACCAACCAAAGTGTGCGTGATATCCACAAGATGGAGAGGATGGAATCAACCAAAGTGTGCATGATGTCCACAAGATGGAGAGGATGGAACCAACCAAAGTGTGACTGATGCCTTCAAGATGGAGAGGATGGAACCAACCAAAGTGTGCGTGATGTCCACAAGATGGAGAGGATGAAACCAAGCAAAGTGTGCCTGATGTCCACAAGATGGAGAGGTTGAAACCAACCAAAGTGTGCATGATGTCCACAAGATGGAGAGGATGGAACCAACCAAAGTGTGCGTGATGTCCACAAGATGGAGAGGATGGAACCAACCAAATTGTGCGTGATGTCCACAAGATGGAGAGGATGGAACCAACCAAAGTGTGCGTGATGTCCACAAGATGGAGAGGTTGAAACCAACCAAAGTGTGCGTGATGTCCACAAGATGGAGAGGATGGAACCAACCAAAGTGTGCGTGATGTCCACAAGATGGAGAGGATGGAATCAACCAAAGTGTGCATGATGTCCACAAGATGGAGAGGATGGAACCAACCAAAGTGTGCCTGATGCCTTCAAGATGGAGAGAATGGAACCAACCAAAGTGTGCATGATGTCCACAAGATGGAGAGGATGAAACCAAGCAAAGTGTGCCTGATGTCCACAAGATGGAGAGGATGAAACCAAGCAAAGTGGGCCTGATGTCCACAAAATGGAGAGAATGGAACCACCCAAAGTGTGCATGATGTCCACAAGATGGAGAGGATGAAACCAAGCAAAGTGTGCCTGATGTCCACAAAATGGAGAGAATGGAACCACCCAAAGTTTGCATGATGTCCACAAGATGGAGAGGATGAAACCAACCAAAGTGTGCATGATGTCCACAAGATGGAGAGAATGGAACCAACCAAATTGTGCATGATGTCCACAAGATGGAGAGGATGGAACCAACCAAAGTGTGCCTGATGCCTTCAAGATGGAGAGAATGGAACCAACCAAAGTGTGCATGATGTCCACAAGATGGAGAGGATGGAACCAACCAAAGTGTGCATGATGTCCATAAGTTTTGGAACCAACCAAACCAAAGTGTGCACTTTGGAACCACCAAAGTGTGCACTTTGGAACCACCAAAGTGTGCACTTTGGAACCATCCAAAGTGTGCATGATGTCCATAAGATGGAGAGGATGGAACCAACCAAAGTGTGCCTTATGTCCACAAGATGGAGAGGATGGAACCAACCAAAGTGTGCATGATGTCCACAAGATGGAGAGGATGGAACCAAACAAGTGTGCATGATGTCCACAAGATGGAGAGGATGGAACCAACCAAAGTGTGCATGATGTCCACAAGATGGAGAGTATGGAACCAACCAAAGTGTGCATGATGTCCACAAGATGGAGAGTATGGAACCAACCAAAGTGTGCATGATGTCCACAAAATGGAGAGGATGGAACCAACCAAAGTGTGCCTGATGCCTTCAAGATGGAGAGAATGGAACCAACCAAAGTGTGCCTGATGCCTTCAAGATGGAGAGGATGGAACAAACCAAAGTGTGCATGATATCCACAATATGGAGAGGATGGAACCAACCAAAGTGTGCCTGATGCCTTCAAGATAGAGAGAATGGAACCAACCAAAGTGTGCCTGATGCCTTCAAGATGGAGAGGATGGAACAAACCAAAGTGTGCATGATATCCACAATATGGAGAGGATGGAACCAACCAAAGTGTGCCTGATACCTTCAAGATGGAGAGGATGAAACCACCCAAAGTGTGCATGATGTCCACAAGATGGAGAGGATGGAACCAACCAAAGTGTGCATGATGTCCACAAGATGGAGAGAATGGACCCACCCAAAGTGTGCCTGATGTTCACAAGATGGAGAGGATGAAACTAACCAAAGTGTGCATGATGTCCACAAGATGGAGAGGATGGAACCAACCAAAGTGTGCATGATGTCCACAAGATGGAGAGGATGGAACCAACCAAAGTGTGCATGATGTCCACAAGATGGAGAGGTTGAAACCAACCAAAGTGTGCATGATGTCCACAAGATGGAGAGGATGGAACCAACCAAAGTGTGCGTGATGTCCACAAGATGGAGAGGATGGAACCAAGCAAAGTGTGCCTGATGTCCACAAGATGGAGAGGTTGAAACCAACCAAAGTGTGCATGATGTCCACAAGATGGAGAGGATGGAACCAACCAAAGTGTGCCTGATGTCCACAAGATGGAGAGGATGGAACCAACCAAAGTGTGCATGATGTCCACAAGATGGAGAGGATGGAACCAAGCAAAGTGTGCCTGATGTCCACAAGATGGAGAGGTTGAAACCAACCAAAGTGTGCATGATGTCCACAAGATGGAGAGGATGGAACCAACCAAAGTGTGCATGATGTCCACAAGATGGAGAGGATGAAACCACCCAAAGTGTGCATGATGTCCACAAGATGGAGAGGATGGAACCAACCAAAGTGTGCATGATGTCCACAAGATGGAGAGGATGAAACCACCCAAAGTGTGCATGATGTCCACAAGATGGAGAGGATGGAACCAACCAAAGTGTGCAAGATGTCCACAAGATGGAGAGAATGGAACCACCCAAAGTGTGCCTGATGTTCACAAGATGGAGAGGATGAAACCAACCAAAGTGTGCATGATGTCCACAAGATGGAGAGGATGGAACCAACCAAAGTGTGCCTGATGTCCACAAGATGGAGAGGTTGAAACCAACCAAAGTGTGCATGATGTCCACAAGATGGAGAGGATGGAACCAACCAAAGTGTGCGTGATGTCCACAAGATGGAGAGGATGAAACCAAGCAAAGTGTGCCTGATGTCCACAAGATGGAGAGGTTGAAACCAACCAAAGTGTGCATGATGTCCACAAGATGGAGAGGATGGAACCAACCAAAGTGTGCCTGATGTCCACAAGATGGAGAGGTTGAAACCAACCAAAGTGTGCATGATGTCCACAAGATGGAGAGGATGAAACCACCCAAAGTGTGCATGATGTCCACAAGATGGAGAGGATGGAACCAACCAAAGTGTGCATGATGTCCACAAGATGGAGAGAATGGAACCACCCAAAGCGTGCCTGATGTTCACAAGATGGAGAGGATGAAACCAACCAAAGTGTGCATGATGTCCACAAGATGGAGAGGATGGATCCAACCAAAGTGTGCGTGATGTCCACAAGATGGAGAGGATGGAACCAACCAAATTGTGCGTGATGTCCACAAGATGGAGAGGATGGAACCAACCAAAGTGTGCGTGATGTCCACAAGATGGAGAGGTTGAAACCAACCAAAGTGTGTGTGATGTCCACAAGATGGAGAGGATGGAACCAACCAAAGTGTGCGTGATGTCCACAAGATGGAGAGGATGGAATCAACCAAAGTGTGCATGATGTCCACAAGATGGAGAGGATGGAACCAACCAAAGTGTGCCTGATGCCTTCAAGATGGAGAGAATGGAACCAACCAAAGTGTGCATGATGTCCACAAGATGGAGAGGATGAAACCAAGCAAAGTGTGCCTGATGTCCACAAGATGGAGAGGATGAAACCAAGCAAAGTGGGCCTGATGTCCACAAAATGGAGAGAATGGAACCACCCAAAGTGTGCATGATGTCCACAAGATGGAGAGGATGAAACCAAGCAAAGTGTGCCTGATGTCCACAAAATGGAGAGAATGGAACCACCCAAAGTTTGCATGATGTCCACAAGATGGAGAGGATGAAACCAACCAAAGTGTGCATGATGTCCACAAGATGGAGAGAATGGAACCAACCAAATTGTGCATGATGTCCACAAGATGGAGAGGATGGAACCAACCAAAGTGTGCCTGATGCCTTCAAGATGGAGAGAATGGAACCAACCAAAGTGTGCATGATGTCCACAAGATGGAGAGGATGGAACCAACCAAAGTGTGCATGATGTCCATAAGTTTTGGAACCAACCAAACCAAAGTGTGCACTTTGGAACCACCAAAGTGTGCACTTTGGAACCACCAAAGTGTGCACTTTGGAACCAACCAAAGTGTGCATGATGTCCATAAGATGGAGAGGATGGAACCAACCAAAGTGTGCCTTATGTCCACAAGATGGAGAGGATGGAACCAACCAAAGTGTGCATGATGTCCACAAGATGGAGAGGATGGAACCAAACAAGTGTGCATGATGTCCACAAGATGGAGAGGATGGAACCAACCAAAGTGTGCATGATGTCCACAAGATGGAGAGTATGGAACCAACCAAAGTGTGCATGATGTCCACAAGATGGAGAGTATGGAACCAACCAAAGTGTGCATGATGTCCACAAAATGGAGAGGATGGAACCAACCAAAGTGTGCCTGATGCCTTCAAGATGGAGAGAATGGAACCAACCAAAGTGTGCCTGATGCCTTCAAGATGGAGAGGATGGAACAAACCAAAGTGTGCATGATATCCACAATATGGAGAGGATGGAACCAACCAAAGTGTGCCTGATGCCTTCAAGATAGAGAGAATGGAACCAACCAAAGTGTGCCTGATGCCTTCAAGATGGAGAGGATGGAACAAACCAAAGTGTGCATGATATCCACAATATGGAGAGGATGGAACCAACCAAAGTGTGCCTGATACCTTCAAGATGGAGAGGATGAAACCACCCAAAGTGTGCATGATGTCCACAAGATGGAGAGGATGGAACCAACCAAAGTGTGCATGATGTCCACAAGATGGAGAGAATGGACCCACCCAAAGTGTGCCTGATGTTCACAAGATGGAGAGGATGAAACTAACCAAAGTGTGCATGATGTCCACAAGATGGAGAGGATGGAACCAACCAAAGTGTGCATGATGTCCACAAGATGGAGAGGATGGAACCAACCAAAGTGTGCATGATGTCCACAAGATGGCGAGGTTGAAACCAACCAAAGTGTGCATGATGTCCACAAGATGGAGAGGATGGAACCAACCAAAGTGTGCGTGATGTCCACAAGATGGAGAGGATGGAACCAAGCAAAGTGTGCCTGATGTCCACAAGATGGAGAGGTTGAAACCAACCAAAGTGTGCATGATGTCCACAAGATGGAGAGGATGGAACCAACCAAAGTGTGCCTGATGTCCACAACATGGAGAGGATGGAACCAAGCAAAGTGTGCCTGATGTCCACAAGATGGAAAGGTTGAAACCAACCAAAGTGTGCATGATGTCCACAAGATGGAGAGGATGGAACCAACCAAAGTGTGCCTGATGTCCACAAGATGGAGAGGATGGAACCAACCAAAGTGTGCATGATGTCCACAAGATGGAGAGGATGGAACCAAGCAAAGTGTGCCTGATGTCCACAAGATGGAGAGGTTGAAACCAACCAAAGTGTGCATGATGTCCACAAGATGGAGAGGATGGAACCAACCAAAGTGTGCATGATGTCCACAAGATGGAGAGGATGAAACCACCCAAAGTGTGCATGATGTCCACAAGATGGAGAGGATGGAACCAACCAAAGTGTGCATGATGTCCACAAGATGGAGAGGATGAAACCACCCAAAGTGTGCATGATGTCCACAAGATGGAG
The DNA here is from genome assembly GCF_964187855.1 of Myxine glutinosa. Lineage (NCBI taxonomy): Eukaryota > Metazoa > Chordata > Myxini > Myxiniformes > Myxinidae > Myxine > Myxine glutinosa. The sequence goes on from NC_136274.1 coordinate 4,875,032, forward strand.
AGGATGGAACCAACCAAAGTGTGCATGATGTCCACAAGATGGAGAGGATGAAACCACCCAAAGTGTGCATGATGTCCACAAGATGGAGAGGATGGAACCAACCAAAGTGTGCATGATGTCCACAAGATGGAGAGAATGGAACCACCCAAAGTGTGCCTGATGTTCACAAGATGGAGAGGATGAAACCAACCAAAGTGTGCATGATGTCCACAAGATGGAGAGGATGGAACCAACCAAAGTGTGCCTGATGTCCACAAGATGGAGAGGTTGAAACCAACCAAAGTGTGCATGATGTCCACAAGATGGAGAGGATGGAACCAACCAAAGTGTGCGTGATGTCCACAAGATGGAGAGGATGAAACCAAGCAAAGTGTGCCTGATGTCCACAAGATGGAGAGGTTGAAACCAACCAAAGTGTGCATGATGTCCACAAGATGGAGAGGATGGAACCAACCAAAGTGTGCCTGATGTCCACAAGATGGAGAGGTTGAAACCAACCAAAGTGTGCATGATGTCCACAAGATGGAGAGGATGGAACCAACAAAAGTGTGCGTGATGTCCACAAGATGGAGAGGATGAAACCATGCAAAGTGTGCCTGATGTCCACAAGATGGAGAGGTTGAAACCAACCAAAGTGTGCATGATGTCCACAAGATGGAGAGGATGGAACCAACCAAAGTGTGCGTGATGTCCACAAGATAGAGAGGATGGAACCAACCAAAGTGTGCGTGATGTCCACAAGATGGAGAGGATGGAACCAACCAAAGTGTGCGTGATGTCCACAAGATGGAGAGGATGGAACGAACCAAAGTGTGCATCATGTCCACAAGATGGAGAGAATGGAACCAACCAAAGTGTGCATGATATCCACAAAATGGAGAGGATGGAACCAACCAAAGTGTGCCTGATGTCCACAAGATGGAGAGGATGGAACCAACCAAAGTATGCCTGATGTCCACAAGATGGATAGGATGGAACCAACCAAAGTGTGCCTGATGCCTTCAAGATGCAGAGGATGGAACCAACCAAAGCATGCCTGATGTCCACAAGATGGAGAGGATGAAACCAACCAAAGTGTGCATGATATCCACAAGATGGAGAGGATGGAACCAACCAAAGCATGCCTGATGTCCACAAGATGGAGAGAATGGAACCAACCAAAGTGTGCATGATATCCACAATATGGAGAGGATGGAACCAACCAAAGCATGCCTGATGTCCACAAGATGGAGAGAATGGAACCAACCAAAGTGTGCCTGATGTCCACAAGATGGAGTGGATGGAACCAACCAAAGTGTGCATGATGTCCTCAAGATGGAGAGGATGAAACCAACCAAAGTGTGCATGATGTCCTCAAGATGGAGAGGATGGAACCAACCAAATTGTTCATGATGTCCACAAGATGGAGAGTATGGAACCAACCAAAGTGTGCATGATGTCCACAAGATGGAGAGGATGGAACCAACCAAAGTGTGCATGATGTCCACAAAATGGAGAGGATGGAACCCAACAAGTGTGCATGATGTCCACAAGATGGAGAGAATGGAACCAACCAAAGTGTGCATGATATCCACAAGATGGAGAGGATGGAACCAACCAAAGTGTGCATGATGTCCACAAGATGGAGAGGATGGAACCAACCAAAGTATGCCTGATGTCCACAAGATGGAGAGAATGGAACCAACAAAAGTGTGCATGATGTCCACAAGATGGAGAGGATGGAACCAACCAAAGTGTGCATGATGTCCACAAGATGGAGAGGATGGAACCAACCAAAGCATGCCTGATGTCCACAAGATGGAAAGGATGGAACCAACCAAAGTGTGCATGATGTCCACAAGATGGAGAGGATGGAACCAACCAAAGTGTGCATGATGTCCACAAGATGGAGAGGATGGAACCAACCAAAGCATGCCTGATGTCCACAAGATGGAGAGAATGGAACCAACAAAGGTGTGCATGATATCCACAAAATGGAGAGGATGGAACCAACCAAAGTGTGCATGATGTCCACAAGATGGAGAGGATGGAACCAACCAAAGTATGCCTGATGTCCACAAGATGGAGAGGATGGAACCAACCAAAGTGTGCCTGATGTCCACAAGATGGAAAGGATGAAACCAACCAAAGTGTGCCTGATGCCTTCAAGATGGAGAGGATGGAACCAACCAAAGTGTGCATGATGTCCTCAAGATGGAGAGGATGGAACCAACCAAAGTGTGCCTGATATCCACAAGATGGAGAGGATGGAACCAAACAAAGTGTGCCTGATGCCTTCAAGATTGAGAGGATGGAACCAACCAAAGTGTGCATGATGTCCTCAAGATGGAGAGGATGGAACCAACCAAAGTGTTCATGATGTCCACAAGATGGAGAGTATGGAACCAACCAAAGTGTGCATGATGTCCACAAAATGGAGAGGATGGAACCAACCAAAGTGTGCCTGATGTTTTCAAGATGGAGAGGATGAAACCAACCAAAGTGTGTGTGATGTCTTCAAGATGGAGAATATGGAACCAACCAAATGGTGCCTGATGCCTTCAAGATGGAGAGTATGGAACCAACCAAAGTGTGCATGATGTCCACAAAATGGAGAGTAGGGACCAACCAAAGTGTGCCTGATGCTTTCAAGATGGAGAGTATGGAACCAACCAAAGTGTGCCTGATGCTTTCAAGATGAAGAGGATGGAACCAACCAAAGTGTGTGTGATGTCTTCAAGATGGAGAATATGGAACCAACCAAATGGTGTCTGATGCCTTCAAGATGGAGAGTATGGAACCAACCAAAGTGTGCATGATGTCCACAAGATGGAGAGGATGGAACCAACCAAAGTGTGCCTGATGTCCACAGGATGGAGTGGATGGAACCAACCAAAGTGTGCCTGATGTCCACAGGATGGAGTGGATGGAATCAACCAAAGTGTGCCTGATGTCCACAGGATGGAGTGGATGGAACCAACCAAAGTGTGCCTGATGTCCACAAAATGGAATGTATGGAATTAACCAAAGTGTGTGTGATGTCTTCAAGATGGAGAATATGGAACCAACCAAAGTGTGCATGATGTCCACAAAATGGAGAGTATGGAACCAACCAAAGTGTGCCTGATGTCCACAGTATGGAGAGTATGGAACCAACCAAAGTGTGCCTGATGTCCACAGTATGGAGAGTATGGAACCAACCAAATTGTGCCTGATGTCCACAGGATGGAGAGGATGGAACCAACCAAAGTGTGCCTGATGCCTTCAAGATGGAGAGGATGGAACCAACCAAAGTGTGCCTGATGTCCACAGTATGGAGAGTATGGAACCAACCAAAGTGTGCCTGATGTCCACAGGATGGAGAGGATGGAACCAATGACCAAAACATCATCGGTTCTACCTAACCCGTGGGCAACGCAAACGGAACAGCAGGTGCAGCAGAACAGCTAGGGATGCAAATGCCAACCGATTTCCATGGTGTCGGACAAAAGCCTGTGCAGCGAAAAGTTGTGATGGGACACTTGGGGAAATTGGAATTGGATGGGACACGTTTGTAGATGGGAAAAACGGCATTCATTGGTCCCCTCTAGTCGTTGGAAACATCTCCTGTCTGGCAATTTTATCATCGAACAAACAATGGAGCAACCTGCAAACCGAGGTACCCTGCAGTTGATCTTACGTTCATTCAGAGTTACTAGGGGGGTCAAATGGAGGGGGCGAAGCATGGAGAAGGCAGAGGGTGCAGGATTTTTAACATCATTCTTCAAAAGTGAAAACTCCTTGTAATCTCTTGTTTTTCGATTGCATTTAGTAATCCTCGTGTCCATGAATACAAACAATCCCGGCTTATCTGTTATGTTACTCATTCTGATAGTGAAGGTTGACTCTCTGCGAGTTACCAGCCAGCCCAAGCATTTGCTGCCAGGGAAGTGGTTTTTTATCGTCAGTTTACGATGACTTCATCTGGAAGAGAACTCTGCCCCCCCCCCCTCACCCCTTTATCCCACCACCCAGGACAGTTTCGTTATCGCATCGAGTACACTGGAGCGCTATTTCCTCCCCAAGATATCGGATGTGGGGGACACACAGACATCGCACTCGATAACATTACTCATGGTCTTCCGAGTCTACTCGGGACGCATTGCACTTTGCTCACAACAAATCAATCACCCGCTGTTATATATTTCTCTTAATATGACCAATTTAAATATGATATACCATTATTGTCATTATCCTTCCACATTTAAAACTAGAACGGCGCTCAGCAGAAAGGATGCCTCCACCTGATTGGCCATATCACTCAATGGTGAAGAACACTAAATAAATTCTGCTAGCTGGATCCGGATCTGGATCTTCACCAAAATCGAATCTATTTGTCCTTGTCACACACACAACCTGTCCAACAAGTTTCGTCCAAATACACCCGTAACTTTTTGAGATGTCCCACGATGTACCATTTTTGGCCCTATCTCCCAATGGTGAAGAATCACTTAAAAATTAAATAACTCTCATATCCGAATACATACTCAGATCTTCTCACAAATCGAATATATTTGTCCTTGTCACACACACAACCTGTCCAACAAGTTTCGTCCAAATACACCCGTAACTTTTTGAGATGTCCCACGATGTACCATTTTTGGCCCTATCTCCCAATGGTGAAGAATCACTTAAAAATTAAATAACTCTCATATCCGAATACATACTCAGATCTTGTCAAAAATCGAATATATTTGTCCTTGTCAGACACCCAACCTGTCCAACAAGTTTCGTCCAAATACACCCGTAACTTTTTGAGATGTCCCACGATGTACCATTTTTGGCCCGATCTCCCAATGGTGAAGAATCACTTAAAGATTAAATAACTCTCATATCCGAATACATACTGAGATCTTCTCCAAAATCGAATATATTTGTCCTTGTCAGACACACAACCTGTCCAACAAGTTTCGTCCAAATACACCCGTAACTTTTTGAGATGTCCCACGATGTACCATTTTTGGCCCTATCTCCCAATGGTGAAGAATCACTTAAAGATTAAATAACTCTCATATCCGAATACATACTCAGATCTTCTCCAAAATCGAATATATTTGTCCTTGTCAGACACACAACCTGTCCAACAAGTTTCGTCCAAATCCGTCCATAACTTTTTGACATATCCTGCTATGTATCGTTTTTGGCCCCATCTCCCAATGGTGAAGAATCACTTAAAAATTCTTGTAGCCGGATTCGAATCCGGATCTTCACCAAAATCGAATCATTTCGTCCTTGTCACATACGATACATCTCTGTCAAATTTCGTCCGAATCCGTCCACAACTTTTTCAGCTATTTTGTTCACAAACAAACAAACGGACAAACAAACAGACAGTGGTGAAAACATATCCTACATCAACGTTTGGTGGTGGAGTTAACTGAAACTACCATTACCAATTACCATCATTACCTTTGTCTATTTCACATTCAAAACTAAAACTACCATTACCAATTACCATCATTACCTTTGTCTATATCACATTTAAAACTAAAACTACCATTACCAATTACCATCGTTACCATTGTCTATTTCACATTTAAAACTAAAACTACCATTACCAATTACCATCGTTACCTTTGTCTATTTCACATTCAAAACTAAAACTACCATTACCAATTACCATCGTTACCATTGTCTATTTCACATTTAAAACTAAAACTACCATTACCAATTACCATCGTTACCTTTGTCTATTTCACATTCAAAACTAAAACTACCATTACCAATTACCATCATTACCTTTGTCTATATCACATTTAAAACTAAAACTACCATTACCAATTACCATCGTTACCATTGTCTATTTCACATTTAAAACTAAAACTACCATTACCAATTACCATCATTACCTTTGTCTATTTCACATTCAAAACTAAAACTACCATTACCAATTACCATCATTACCTTTGTCTATTTCACATTCAAAACTAAAACTACCATTACCAATTACCATCGTTACCATTGTCTATTTCACATTTAAAACTAAAACTACCATTACCAATTACCATCATTACCTTTGTCTATTTCACATTCAAAACTAAAACTACCATTACCAATTACCATCATTACCTTTGTCTATATCACATTTAAAACTAAAACTACCATTACCAATTACCATCGTTACCATTGTCTATTTCACATTTAAAACTAAAACTACCATTACCAATTACCATCATTACCTTTGTCTATTTCACATTCAAAACTAAAACTACCATTACCAATTACCATCATTACCTTTGTCTATATCACATTTAAAACTAAAACTACCATTACCAATTACCATCGTTACCATTGTCTATTTCACATTTAAAACTAAAACTACCATTACCAATTACCATCATTACCTTTGTCTATTTCACATTTAAAACTAAAACTACCATTACCAATTACCATCATTACCTTTGTCTATTTCACATTTAAAACTAAAACTACCATTACCAATTACCATCGTTACCATTGTCTATTTCACATTTAAAACTAAAACTACCATTACCAATTACCATCATTACCTTTGTCTATATCACATTTAAAACTAAAACTACCATTACCAATTACCATCGTTACCATTGTCTATTTCACATTTAAAACTAAAACTACCATTACCAATTACCATCATTACCTTTGTCTATATCACATTTAAAACTAAAACTACCATTACCAATTACCATCATTACCTTTGTCTATATCACATTTAAAACTAAAACTACCATTACCAATTACCATCGTTACCATTGTCTATTTCACATTTAAAACTAAAACTACCATTACCAATTACCATCATTACCTTTGTCTATATCACATTTAAAACTAAAACTACCATTACCAATTACCATCGTTACCATTGTCTATTTCACATTTAAAACTAAAACTACCATTACCAATTACCATCATTACCTTTGTCTATTTCACATTCAAAACTAAAACTACCATTACCAATTACCATCATTACCTTTGTCTATATCACATTTAAAACTAAAACTACCATTACCAATTACCATCGTTACCATTGTCTATTTCACATTTAAAACTAAAACTACCATTACCAATTACCATCGTTACCATTGTCTATTTCACATTTAAAACTAAAACTGCCATTACCAATTACCATCGTTACCTTTGTCTATTTCACATTCAAAACTAAAACTACCATTACCAATTACCATCATTACCTTTGTCTATTTCACATTTAAAACTAAAACTACCATTACCAATTACCATCGTTACCATTGTCTATTTCACATTTAAAACTAAAACTACCATTACCAATTACCATCATTACCTTTGTCTATTTCACATTCAAAACTAAAACTACCATTACCAATTACCATCGTTACCATTGTCTATTTCACATTTAAAACTAAAACTACCATTACCAATTACCATCATTACCTTTGTCTATTTCACATTTAAAACTAAAACTACCATTACCAATTACCATCATTACCTTTGTCTATTTCACATTTAAAACTAAAACTACCATTACCAATTACCATCATTACCTTTGTCTATTTCACATTCAAAACTAAAACTACCATTACCAATTACCATCGTTACCATTGTCTATTTCACATTTAAAACTAAAACTACCATTACCAATTACCATCATTACCTTTGTCTATTTCACATTTAAAACTAAAACTACCATTACCAATTACCATCATTACCTTTGTCTATTTAACATTTAAAACTAAAACTACCATTACCAATTACCATCATTACCTTTGTCTATTTCACATTTAAAACTAAAACTACCATTACCAATTACCATCATTACCTTTGTCTATTTCACATTTAAAACTAAAACTACCATTACCAATTACCATCGCTACCATTGTCTATTTCACATTTAAAACTAAAACTACCATTACCAATTACCATCATTACCTTTGTCTATTTCACATTTAAAACTAAAACTACCATTACCAATTACCATCGTTACCTTTGTCTATTTCACATTTAAAACTAAAACTACCATTACCAATTACCATCATTACCTTTGTCTATTTCACATTTAAAACTAAAACTACCATTACCAATTACCATCATTACCTTTGTCTATTTCACATTTAAAACTAAAACTACCATTACCAATTACCATCGTTACCATTGTCTATTTCACATTTAAAACTAAAACTACCATTACCAATTACCATCATTACCTTTGTCTATTTCACATTTAAAACTAAAACTACCATTACCAATTACCATCATTACCTTTGTCTATTTCACATTTAAAACTAAAACTACCATTACCAATTACCATCATTACCTTTGTCTATTTCACATTTAAAACTAAAACTACCATTACCAATTACCATCGTTACCATTGTCTATTTCACATTTAAAACTAAAACTACCATTACCAATTACCATCATTACCTTTGTCTATTTCACATTTAAAACTAAAACTACCATTACCAATTACCATCATTACCTTTGTCTATTTCACATTTAAAACTAAAACTACCATTACCAATTACCATCATTACCTTTGTCTATTTCACATTCAAAACTAAAACTACCATTACCAATTACCATCGTTACCATTGTCTATTTCACATTTAAAACTAAAACTACCATTACCAATTACCATCATTACCTTTGTCTATTTCACATTTAAAACTAAAACTACCATTACCAATTACCATCATTACCTTTGTCTATTTAACATTTAAAACTAAAACTACCATTACCAATTACCATCATTACCTTTGTCTATTTCACATTTAAAACTAAAACTATCATTACCAATTACCATCATTACCTTTGTCTATTTCACATTTAAAACTAAAACTACCATTACCAATTACCATCGCTACCATTGTCTATTTCACATTTAAAACTAAAACTACCATTACCAATTACCATCATTACCTTTGTCTATTTCACATTTAAAACTAAAACTACCATTACCAATTACCATCGTTACCTTTGTCTATTTCACATTTAAAACTAAAACTACCATTACCAATTACCATCATTACCTTTGTCTATTTCACATTTAAAACTAAAACTACCATTACCAATTACCATCATTACCTTTGTCTATTTCACATTTAAAACTAAAACTACCATTACCAATTACCATCGTTACCATTGTCTATTTCACATTTAAAACTAAAACTACCATTACCAATTACCATCGTTACCATTGTCTATTTCACATTTAAAACTAAAACTACCATTACCAATTACCATCATTACCTTTGTCTATTTCACATTTAAAACTAAAACTACCATTACCAATTACCATCGTTACCATTGTCTATTTCACATTTAAAACTAAAACTACCATTACCAATTACCATCATTACCTTTGTCTATTTCACATTCAAAACTAAAACTACCATTACCAATTACCATCGTTACCATTGTCTATTTCACATTTAAAACTAAAACTACCATTACCAATTACCATCATTACCTTTGTCTATTTCACATTTAAAACTAAAACTACCATTACCAATTACCATCATTACCTTTGTCTATTTCACATTTAAAACTAAAACTACCATTACCAATTACCATCGTTACCTTTGTCTATTTCACATTTAAAACTAAAACTACCATTACCAATTACCATCATTACCTTTGTCTATTTCACATTTAAAACTAAAACTACCATTACGAATTACCATCGTTACCTTTGTCTATTTCACATTTAAAACTAAAACTACCATTACCAATTACCATCATTACCTTTGTCTATTTCACATTCAAAACTAAAACTACCATTACCAATTACCATCATTACCTTTGTCTATTTCACATTCAAAACTAAAACTACCATTACCAATTACCATCATTACCTTTGTCTATTTCACATTTAAAACTAAAACTACCATTACCAATTACCATCATTACCATTGTCTATTTCACATTTAAAACTAAAACTACCATTACCAATTACCAATTACCATAAACTAAAACTACCATTACCAAATTACTGAGGGCGCGCGGTGCGGCTTGAGGAGAACTCTAGAATAAACAAGAGATATCAATTTTTAAAATATTTTCGTTTAATTAACGATATCTGCCAAAACACGTGACCTATCGCAAATTCCATAAGGACATTTTAGTAGACTGACATGCTGAACAGATCTGTGAAGTTTCCCCTCGATTGGATCAAAAATGAGGGAGGGGTTCGGTTTTAAAGGTACATGCTTAAAAACGTCATAACTCTGAAACCATGTGACGCATGACGTCATGCTCGCTGACTTTTTTGTTCGTCATGGGTATGCGATTCTGCCTGCAAAGTTTGGCCTCGATCTGTTCAGCCGTTGCAGAGAAAAAGGGGTTTTCGTGTTTTCACAAAAAACAAATGGCGGCCGAACCACGTGACCTGTGACGTCATAATTACCATTAAGATATTCTACAGACCGAGTCCCCCCTACGGTGAAAATTTGATCTCAATCGGTCCAATTATTGCAGAGAAAATCTTTTTTAAAGGAAATTAAAACTTAAAATGGCACTGAGTTAAGGATCATCAGAATTATCAGAATTCCCAAAGTTCAAAGTGCCATAACTTTGCCAAAAATGATCGAAACGTCGTAAAGTTCGAACTTGATCTGCAACTTATCATGAGGAAACCATGTACCAAGTTTGAAATCATTAGCATTCAGAGTTTAGAAAAAAAAGTCCGGAAAACTGTTCTTTGTGTGACGGACTGACAGACTGATGGACTGACGGACTGACGCACTGACAGACTGACAGACGGACAGACTGACGGACTGACAGACTGACAGACTGATGGACTGAAAGACTGAAAGACTGATGGACTAACGGACTGACAGACTGACAGACTGATGGACTGAAAGACTGAAAGACTGATGGACTAACGGACTGACGGACTGACTGACAGACGGACAGACGGACAGACTGACGGACAGACTGACGGACAGACTGACGGATGGACAGACGGACTGACGGACGGACTGACTGACTGACTGACTGGCGGACTGACGGATGGAGTGACGGCGTGCAAACCTATAGTCCCCTCCGGTGTACACCGGTAGGGGACTAATAATTGGGAGTCTCAGTACTCATTTGTCAAGAGAAACAAATCGTGAAAATAACTTATCTGACCAATTTTTCCTTTATCCTGTTTATAATGCTCTTTGAAAGACTTTCCTGTTCAGAAATTACATCTTTATTAGACTTCATGTGTTACGTGCTCCTCCCCGACCCCCTGGTCACGATGTACCTCCGAGCCCCGAGAGGAGTCACGGCAGAAAAATGTGTTATTCTGTATGTCAAAGATCAAGGGAGAAGCCACCCCAATTGTTACTCACAAACAAATATTGTATTAAGCTCACACAAGAATAACAGTACAACAATAATAGTATTCAATAGTACAATCAATATGTCCTATGATGGTACCATCAGTTTTGTAATATAGAACTCACTGTGCTCCAAGTGAGTGAAACACGAACATCCCCAATGTCTCTTATACCCGGCTTCAAGCCCAAAGTTGATTCGCTCCAGCGATCGACAGAACGATGTCCAATCGAGACCAGAATCCCGTGCGGATGGCAAGTACAGTCCCACCGCCGAAGCTGTACAAAGGCACCCTCAAGGCGCCTGGGAAATCCAAAGGCGCCCTACAGGCGACTGAGAGATCACAACCTTGGGTATGGACGAATTAACCTTCAAAAAGCCACGTCACACACACGCCCCAGATTGACGTCTGAATGCGGTGGAGATGGTCGAAAAGAGACGAAACCGCGAGCGAAGCACAAGTCCTGCACGAGTCAAAATGGCCGACGACCCGCTCTTGAGACGTAACGGCCCGGCGATAATTCTCTTCGGAATCCACCGCCAAAAACCTGACACGCAGGTTGATCGGTCACAACGATGACAACTCTGTTGCAGGGATCCCTTTCCCAGAAACCCGAAAGTTCGCTCGTGACTCTTGCTCGCCAACGCTCGCTTCAGAACTCGGTGCGACTCGGCTTTCTTGTCCAACTCACTCGCTCCGCCCTTTTCCCCCCCTCCTCTTCCTCTTCGTCGTCCTGTTCCCGATCCGGTTTCCTGTTTCTTTTAACATTAACTTTTAACTTTTGAAAATAGAAATATCTATGCCCTTTAAATGACAACAATAATAATACATGGAATCAGAAATATTTACAGTGGATGCAAACCACCACAACGGAAGTGACGAATCCGTAACACATGACTGGAAAGCTTATCATTTTGTTTGTATGAAAGTTAGTTGTATGACGTCGTACATTAGAGAAGTCTAGAGAGACAATGTCTATTTAATGATTTTTGTCTGTAGTCAATTTTGTCCAATTATTCCGATATGGAAGGGGAAGGGGGATGTTCAAGATACTGTGAAGTACAGGGACAGTACACTCCTTAGTCATGTCATGAAGGTGCTGTAGAGGGTTCTGGATGGGAGGATAAGGAAGAGTGTGGAGAAGGAGATCGGTGAAGATCAGCAGGGTAGGGGAATGATGGATGGGATGGTTCACGCTCAGCCAGCTGGTGGAGAAGAGGATGGAGCTGCAAGGTGAAATGGCATTGGGATTTGTGGATCTGTAGAAGGCCTATGACACTGTCCAGAGTGAGAAGGTGATGGCAACACCGAGATGGATTGGAGTAACGGAAGCAGAAGTTAGGTTGGTGGAAGGGATGGACAAGGGAACGAAGGGAAGAGTTTTGGTTGGTCCTGGAATGGTGATGGAGGTGGTAAGCAGGAAGGTAAACCTGAATGATATTCTAGGGAGGATATTGTACGTGGACAATTTGGTTGTTGTGGTGGAGAGTGGATGGGAAATGCAGGAAGTACTGCGGGAGTGGAAGGAGGAATTTGAGAAACATGGGCTGGAAATTAGTACGGAGGTGATTTGGGTTGGCAGCAGAGAAAGTTAAAGGGGGAAGGAGATCAGACGAGGAAATAGGTTTGAGTATCTGAGGGGAACAGTGACCGGAGATTGTAAGTCAGAGGTGCGGAGGAGGATTCAGGTGAGTACGAATGCATGAAGGAGGATCGAAGGTGTAATGGCAGACAGAAATCATTCAAGGAGGAAAAGTTCTGATGACGTGTGTATCGCCGGCCTACCTTTATGGTCTGGAGACGGTGGCACTGACAGAGAGACAGCAACAGAGGCTGAAGGTTTGCGAGAATAACTGGGTTCAGAGGATTGTGGGAATGAAGAGGGAGGATAGAAGGAGGATGGATTTGGGTGGGGTTAGGGAAGGGAGGTTAACTCGGGCATAAAAGATCAAGGTTTTGGATTTGGGATGATCTGAGATGGTGGTGAACAGCTGTCTTGAAGACCTGAAGGGAAGAATGAGGTTGAAGATCATGCGGAAGTTGGTTCCACATTTGGGAAAAAGAGGAACGAATGAGTGGAAGTGTTGCTAAACTGAAAGGACCTGCAGGAAGTTGATTTTGAAGAAGCAGGTGTAACTGTTGTTATGAGCAGGCCGGGTGGTATGTGTGCAGCCACCCGGCTGCTGGTTGCATCATTTCTGTGGGTGCGTCTTGCAATTCCTTTCTATAACCAGTTATCTGGTACTCATTTTGCCGACCCCGGAAGGATGACAGGCTGAGTCAACCTCACCTGTGTTAATTCAACGGGCTTATGAACTCAGGATCTTAGGATCCCAAGCCCGCCATCTCAACCATTAGGCCAACTCCAGGTATATGAGTGGGATGAATGGATAGGTTATCCAATGGATTCACAACAACCCTGAGAGAAATCAGTTGTCAGCCAACAACAAAGCTTCAGTCTTCGACACTAGTTTCATGCATTAACGACGTCATTGACAAGCTGAAACAAGTCCTAAAGTATTGGCTAGGCCTGCATGCCAAGGCTGAGGGAGTGGAAGGAGGGGGTATGGAATGAAGAGGGATGGGGAAGAAAGGGGTAGGGAGAGGAGGGAAGAATGGAGGGAGTGAGGAGATGAGAGCGTGAGAGACAAAAAATATGTAAAAACGAGACAATGGACTCGTTGAGAAATTGACAATCGACAGACGAAATTTCAAGGATGCCATGACAGATGTGTCCAGGTATTGCTGCAATGTAAAGATAGAAGGCATGCTCCAAATGATTCATTGAACGTCGAGACTTGTACACGCTGTGTTATTAGTGCTTACCAAAGCTCTGTTATTAGTGCTTACCAAAGCTCTGTTATTAGTGCTTCCCAAAGCTCTGTTATTAGTGCTTACCAAAGCTCTGTTATTAGTGCTTACCAAAGCTCTGTTATTAGTGCTTACCAAAGCTCTGTTATTAGTGCTTCCCAAAGCTCTGTTATTCGTGCTTCCCAAAGCTCTGTTATTAGTGCTTCCCAAAGCTCTGTTATTAGTGCTTACCAAAGCTCTGTTATTAGTGCTTACCAAAGCTCTGTTATTAGCGCTTCCCAGAGCTCTGTTATTAGCGCTTCCCAGAGCTCTGTTATTAGTGCTTACCAAAGCTCTGTTATTAGTGCTTACCAAAGCTCTGTTATTAGTGCTTCCCAAAGCTCTGTTATTAGTGCTTCCCAAAGCTCTGTTATTAGTGCTTACCAAAGCTCTGTTATTAGTGCTTACCAAAGCTCTGTTATTAGTGCTTCCCAAAGCTCTGTTATTAGCGCTTACCAAAGCTCTGTTATTAGTGCTTACCAAAGCTCTGTTATTAGTGCTTACCAAAGCTCTGTTATTAGTGCTTACCAAAGCTCTGTTATTAGTGCTTCCCAAAGCTCTGTTATTAGTGCTTACCAAAGCTCTGTTATTAGTGCTTACCAAAGCTCTGTTATTAGTGCTTACCAAAGCTCTGTTATTAGTGCTTCCCAAAGCTCTGTTATTAGTGCTTCCCAAAGCTCTGTTATTAGTGCTTCCCAAAGCTCTGTTATTAGTGCTTACCAAAGCTCTGTTATTAGTGCTTACCAAAGCTCTGTTATTAGTGCTTCCCAAAGCTCTGTTATTAGTGCTTCCCAAAGCTCTGTTATTAGTGCTTACCAAAGCTCTGTTATTAGTGCTTACCAAAGCTCTGTTATTAGTGCTTCCCAAAGCTCTGTTATTAGTGCTTCCCAAAGCTCTGTTATTAGCGCTTACCAAAGCTCTGTTATTAGGGCTTACCAAAGCTCTGTTATTAGTGCTTACCAAAGCTCTGTTATTAGTGCTTCCCAAAGCTCTGTTATTAGCGCTTACCAAAGCTCTGTTATTAGCGCTTACCAAAGCTCTGTTATTAGCGCTTACCAAAGCTCTGTTATTAGCGCTTACCAAAGCTCTGTTATTAGCGCTTACCAAAGCTCTGTTATTAGTGCTTCCCAAAGCTCTGTTATTAGTGCTTACCAAAGCTCTGTTATTAGCGCTTACCAAAGCTCTGTTATTAGTGCTTACCAAAGCTCTGTTATTAGTGCTTCCCAAAGCTCTGGTATTAGTGCTTACCAAAGCTCTGTTATTAGTGCTTACGAAAGCTCTGTTATTAGTGCTTACCAAAGCTCTGTTATTAGTGCTTACCAAAGCTCTGTTATTAGTGCTTACCAAAGCTCTGTTATTAGTGCTTACCAAAGCTCTGTTATCAGTGCTTCCCAAAGCTCTGTTATTAGCGCTTACCAAAGCTCTGTTATTAGTGCTTACCAAAGCTCTGTTATTAGTGCTTACCAAAGCTCTGTTATTAGTGCTTACCAAAGCTCTGTTATTAGTGCTTCCCAAAGCTCTGTTATTAGTGCTTACCAAAGCTCTGTTATTAGTGCTTACCAAAGCTCTGTTATTAGCGCTTACCAAAGCTCTGTTATTAGTGCTTACCAAAGCTCTGTTATTAGTGCTTACCAAAGCTCTGTTATTAGTGCTTACCAAAGCTCTGTTATTAGCGCTTCCCAAAGCTCTGTTATTAGCGCTTACCAAAGCTCTGTTATTAGTGCTTACCAAAGCTCTGTTATTAGTGCTTACCAAAGCTCTGTTATTAGTGCTTCCCAAAGCTCCGTTATTAGTGCTTACCAAAGCTCTGTTATTAGTGCTTACCAAAGCTCTGTTATTAGTGCTTACCAAAGCTCTGTTATTAGCGCTTCCCAGAGCTCTGTTATTAGCGCTTCCCAGAGCTCTGTTATTAGTGCTTACCAAAGCTCTGTTATTAGTGCTTACCAAAGCTCTGTTATTAGTGCTTCCCAAAGCTCTGTTATTAGTGCTTACCAAAGCTCTGTTATTAGTGCTTACCAAAGCTCTGTTATTAGTGCTTACCAAAGCTCTTTTATTAGTGCTTACCAAAGCTCTGTTATTAGTGCTTCCCAAAGCTCTGTTATTAGTGCTTACCAAAGCTCTGTTATTAGTGCTTACCAAAGCTCTGTTATTAGTGCTTACCAAAGCTCTGTTATTAGTGCTTCCCAAAGCTCTGTTATTAGTGCTTACCAAAGCTCTGTTATTAGTGCTTACCAAAGCTCTGTTATTAGTGCTTACCAAAGCTCTGTTATTAGTGCTTACCAAAGCTCTGTTATTAGTGCTTACCAAAGCTCTGTTATTAGTGCTTCCCAAAGCTCTGTTATTAGTGCTTACCAAAGCTCTGTTATTAGTGCTTCCCAAAGCTCTGTTATTAGTGCTTCCCAGAGCTCTGTTATTAGTGCTTACCAAAGCTCTGTTATTAGTGCTTACCAAAGCTCTGTTATTAGTGCTTACCAAAGCTCTGTTATTAGTGCTTACCAAAGCTCTTTTATTAGTGCTTACCAAAGCTCTGTTATTAGTGCTTCCCAAAGCTCTGTTATTAGTGCTTACCAAAGCTCTGTTATTAGTGCTTACCAAAGCTCTGTTATTAGTGCTTACCAAAGCTCTGTTATTAGTGCTTCCCAAAGCTCTGTTATTAGTGCTTACCAAAGCTCTGTTATTAGTGCTTACCAAAGCTCTGTTATTAGTGCTTACCAAAGCTCTGTTATTAGTGCTTACCAAAGCTCTGTTATTAGTGCTTACTAAAGCTCGCTCGACAGATATAGGTCATGAGTGTTTGCGAAATCGAAATTTTCATTTCTCATTTGTGCATTTCCTTTCGTACATTTCGTGCCTTTCGTTCCTTTCGTACATTTCGTGCCTTTCGTGCCTTTCGTACCTTTCGTACATTTCGTTCCTTTCGTACCTTTCGTACCTTTCGTACCTTTCTATGATTCTACTCACGTTTGTCTGTTGTTGTTTTTTTCTTTTCATACAATTTTGTAGAATTTCATTTTTATCTTTGGTTATTTGTTAAGAAAATAGAAAAATAGTTAACGAGATGATTACACATAAATTGTTGACCGAGGAGTCCCAACAGTCACGTTATCCCCCATTCCTCTTACCACCCAACAGCCACGTAACCCCCCATTCCTCTTACCAACCAACAGTCACATAACCCCCCCATTTCTCTTACCACCCAACAGTCACGTAACCCCCCATTCCTCTTACCACCCAACAGTCACATAACCCCCCATTCCTCTTACCACCCAACAGTCACGTAACCCCCCATTCCTCTTGCCACCCAACAGTCACGTAACCCCCCCCCCCATTCCTCTTACCACCGCACAGTCACATAACCCCCCATTCCTCTTACCACCAAACAGTCACATAACCCCCCATTCCTCTTACCACCCAACAGTCACATAACTCCTCATTCCTCTTACCACCCAACAGTCACATAACCCCCCATTCCTCTTACCGCCCAACAGTCACATAACCCCCCATTCCTCTAACCACCCAACAGTCACATAACCCCCCATTCCTCTTACCACCCAACAGTCACATAAACCCCCATTCCTCTTATCACCCAACAGTCATGTAACCACCCATTCCTCTTACCACCCAACAGTCACATAACCACCCTTTCCTCTTACCACCCAACAGTCACATAACCCCCCATTCCTCTTACCACCCAACAGTCATGTAACCACCCATTCCTCTTACCACCCAACAGTCACGTAACCACCCTTTCCTCTTACCACCCAACAGTCACATAACCCCCCATTCCTCTTACCTCCCAACTGTCACATAACCCCCCATTCCTCTTACCACCCAACAGTCACGTAACCACCCTTTCCCCTTAACACCCAATGGTCACGTAATCACCCTTTTTCCCTTACCACCCAACACACACACAACTTTACCCTCATGAGACAGGTATTTACTCACAGTTCATAACTTACAAATAATCTTGCTCTATTATATTATCAGTCCAGATGAGTCACGTCCTTGTCCCAATGTTTCTTCGAGTTTTGAAGTACGAGTCCAATTTTTTTATAAAGTCCAAGTCCAGTTTTCTATCAAGTCCAGTTTTCTATCAAGTCCAGTTTTCTATCAAGTCCAGTTTTCTATCAAGTCCAGTTTTCTATCAAGTCCAAGTCCAGTTTTCCATCAAGTCCAGTTTTCCATCAAGTCCAGTTTTCCTTCAAATCCAAGTCCAGTTTTCTATCAAGTCCAAGTCCAGTTTTCCATCAAGTCCAGTTTTCCATCAAATCCAAGTCCAGTTTTCTATCAAGTCCAGTTTTCTATCTAGTCCAAGTCCATTTTTCCATCAAATCCAAGTTCAGTTTTCTATCAAGTCGAAGTCCAGTTTTCTATCAAGTCCAAGTCCAGTTTTCTATCAAGTCCAGTGTCCAGTTTTCTATCAAGTCGAAGTCCAATTTTCTATCAAGACCAGGTCCAGCTTTCTATCAAGTCGAAGTCCAATTTTCTATCAAGACCAGGTCCAGTTATCTATCAAGTCCAAGTCCAAGTTCAGTTTTCTATCAAGTCGAAGTCCAGTTTTCTATCAAGTCCAGTGTCCAGTTTTCTATCAAGTCCAAGTCCAGTTTCTATAAAGTCCAAATCCAATTTTCTATCAAGTCCAGGTCCAGTTTTCTATAAAGCCCAAGTGCAGTTTTCTTCAAGTCCAAGTCCAGTTTTCTCTCAAGTCCAGTTTTCTATCAAGTCCAGTTTTCTTCAAGTCCAAGTCCAGTTTTCTATCAAGTCCAAGTCCAGTTTTCTATCAAGTCCAGTTTTCTTCAAGTCCAAGTCCAGTTTTCTCTCAAGTCCAGTTTTCTATCAAGTCCAAGTCCAGTTTTCTATCAAGTCCAGTTTTCTTCAAGTCCAAGTCCAGTTTTCTATCAAGTCCAGTTTTCTATCAAGTCCAAGTCCAGTTTTCTATCAAGTCCAGTTTTCTTCAAGTCCAAGTCCAGTTTTCTATCAAGTCCAAGTCCAGTTTTCTATCAAGTCCAAGTCCAGTTTTCTATCAAGTCCAGTTTTCTATCAAGTCCAGTTTTCTATCAAGTCCAGTTTTCTATCAAGTCCAGTTTTCTCTCAAGTCCAAGTCCAGTTTTCTATCAAGTCCAGTTTTCTATCAAGTCCAAGTCCAGTTTTCTATCAAGTCCAGTTTTCTATCAAGTCCAGTTTTCTATAAAGTCCAACTCCAATTTTCTATGAAGTCCAGTTTTCTATCAAGTCCAAGTCCAGTTTTCTATCAAGTCCAGTTTTCTATCAAGTCCAAGTCCAGTTTTCTATCAAGTCCAGTTTTCTATCAAGTCCAAGTCCAGTTTTCTATCAAGTCCAGTTTTCTATAAAGTCCAACTCCAATTTTCTATCAAGTCCAGTTTTCTATCAAGTCCAAGTCCAGTTTTCTATCAAGTCCAGTTTTCTATCAAGTCAAAATCCAGTTTTCTATCAAGTCCAAGTCCAGTTTTCTCTCAAGTCAAGTTTTCTATCAAGTCAAAATCCAGTTTTCTATCAAGTCCAAGTCAAGTTTTCTATCAAGTCAAAGTCCAGTTTTCTATCAAGTCCAGTTTTCTATCAAGTCCAAGTCCAGTTTTCTATCAAGACCAGTTTTCTATCAAGTCAAAATCCAGTTTTCTATCAAGTCCAAGTCAAGTTTTCTATCAAGTCTAAGTCCAGTTTTCTATCAAGCCCAAGTCCAGTTTTCTATAAAGACCAAGTCCAGTTTTCTATAAAGACCAAGTCCAGTTTTCTATCAAGTCCAAGTCCAGTTTTCTATAAAGACCAAGTCCAGTTTTCTATCAAGTCAAAATCCAGTTTTCTATCAAGTCCAAGTCCAGTTTTCTCTCAAGTCAAGTTTTCTATCAAGTCAAAATCCAGTTTTCTATCAAGTCCAAATCCAGTTTTCTATCAAGTCCAAGTCAAGTTTTCTATCAAGTCAAAGTCCAGTTTTCTATCAAGTCCAGTTTTCTATCAAGTCCAAGTCCAGTTTTCTATCAAGTCCAAGTCCAGTTTTCTATAAAGACCAAGTCCAGTTTTCTATCAAGTCAAAATCCAGTTTTCTATCAAGTCCAAGTCCAGTTTTCTATAAAGACCAAGTCCAGTTTTCTATCAAGTCAAAATCCAGTTTTCTATCAAGTCCAAGTCCAGTTTTCTCTCAAGTCAAGTTTTCTATCAAGTCAAAATCCAGTTTTCTATCAAGTCCAAGTCAAGTTTTCTATCAAGTCAAAGTCCAGTTTTCTACCAAGTCCAGTTTTCTATAAAGACCAAGTCCAGTTTTCTATCAAGTCCAAGTCCAGTTTTCTATAAAGACCAAGTCCAGTTTTCTATCAAGTCAAAATCCAGTTTTCTATCAAGTCCAAGTCCAGTTTTCTCTCAAGTCAAGTTTTCTATCAAGTCAAAATCCAGTTTTCTATCAAGTCCAAGTCAAGTTTTCTATCAAGTCAAAGTCCAGTTTTCTATCAAGTCCAGTTTTCTATCAAGTCCAAGTCCAGTTTTCTATCAAGACCAGTTTTCTATCAAGTCAAAATCCAGTTTTCTATCAAGTCCAAGTCAAGTTTTCTATCAAGTCTAAGTCCAGTTTTCTATCAAGCCCAAGTCCAGTTTTCTATAAAGACCAAGTCCAGTTTTCTATAAAGACCAAGTCCAGTTTTCTATCAAGTCCAAGTCCAGTTTTCTATAAAGACCAAGTCCAGTTTTCTATAAAGACCAAGTCCAGTTTTCTATTAAGACCAAGTCCAGTTTTCTATAAAGACCAAGTCCAGTTTTCTATAAAGACCAAGTCCAGTTTTCTATAAAGACCAAGTCCAGTTTTCTATAAAGACCAAGTCCAGTTTTCTATCAAGTCCAAGTCCAGTTTTCTATCTAGTCCAAGTCCATTTTTCCATCAAATCCAAGTTCAGTTTTCTATCAAGTCGAAGTCCAGTTTTCTATCAAGTCCAAGTCCAGTTTTCTATCAAGTCCAGTGTCCAGTTTTCTATCAAGTCGAAGTCCAATTTTCTATCAAGACCAGGTCCAGCTTTCTATCAAGTCGAAGTCCAATTTTCTATCAAGACCAGGTCCAGTTATCTATCAAGTCCAAGTCCAAGTTCAGTTTTCTATCAAGTCGAAGTCCAGTTTTCTATCAAGTCCAGTGTCCAGTTTTCTATCAAGTCCAAGTCCAGTTTCTATAAAGTCCAAATCCAATTTTCTATCAAGTCCAGGTCCAGTTTTCTATAAAGCCCAAGTGCAGTTTTCTTCAAGTCCAAGTCCAGTTTTCTCTCAAGTCCAGTTTTCTATCAAGTCCAGTTTTCTTCAAGTCCAAGTCCAGTTTTCTATCAAGTCCAAGTCCAGTTTTCTATCAAGTCCAGTTTTCTTCAAGTCCAAGTCCAGTTTTCTCTCAAGTCCAGTTTTCTATCAAGTCCAAGTCCAGTTTTCTATCAAGTCCAGTTTTCTTCAAGTCCAAGTCCAGTTTTCTATCAAGTCCAGTTTTCTATCAAGTCCAAGTCCAGTTTTCTATCAAGTCCAGTTTTCTTCAAGTCCAAGTCCAGTTTTCTATCAAGTCCAAGTCCAGTTTTCTATCAAGTCCAAGTCCAGTTTTCTATCAAGTCCAGTTTTCTATCAAGTCCAGTTTTCTATCAAGTCCAGTTTTCTATCAAGTCCAGTTTTCTCTCAAGTCCAAGTCCAGTTTTCTATCAAGTCCAGTTTTCTATCAAGTCCAAGTCCAGTTTTCTATCAAGTCCAGTTTTCTATCAAGTCCAGTTTTCTATAAAGTCCAACTCCAATTTTCTATGAAGTCCAGTTTTCTATCAAGACCAAGTCCAGTTTTCTATCAAGTCCAAGTCCAGTTTTCTATAAAGACCAAGTCCAGTTTTCTATCAAGTCCAAGTCCAGTTTTCTATAAAGACCAAGTCCAGTTTTCTATAAAGACCAAGTCCAGTTTTCTATAAAGACCAAGTCCAGTTTTCTATAAAGACCAAGTCCAGTTTTCTATAAAGACCAAGTCCAGTTTTCTATAAAGACCAAGTCCAGTTTTCTATAAAGACCAAGTCCAGTTTTCTATCAAGTCCAAGTCCAGTTTTCTATAAAGACCAAGTCCAGTTTTCTATCATGTCCAAGTCCAGTTTTCTATGAAGACCAAGTCCAGTTTTCTATAAAGACCAAGTCCAGTTTTCTATCAAGTCCAAGTCCAGTTTCTATCAAGTCCAAGTCCAGTTTTCTATAAAGACCAAGTCCAGTTTTCTATAAAGACCAAGTCCAGTTTTCTATAAAGACCAAGTCCAGTTTTCTATCAAGTCCAAGTCCAGTTTTCTATAAAGACCAAGTCCAGTTTTCTATAAAGACCAAGTCCAGTTTTCTATCAAGACCAAGTCCAGTTTTCTATCAAGTCCAAGTCCAGTTTTCTATAAAGACCAAGTCCAGTTTTCTATAAAGACCAAGTCCAGTTTTCTATAAAGACCAAGTCCAGTTTTCTATAAAGACCAAGTCCAGTTTTCTATAAAGACCAAGTCCAGTTTTCTATAAAGACCAAGTCCAGTTTTCTATCAAGTCCAAGTCCAGTTTTCTATAAAGACCAAGTCCAGTTTTCTATCAAGTCCAAGTCCAGTTTTCTATCAAGTCCAAGTCCAGTTTTCTATAAAGACCAAGTCCAGTTTTCTATCATGTCCAAGTCCAGTTTTCTATAAAGACCAAGTCCAGTTTTCTATAAAGACCAAGTCCAGTTTTCTATCAAGTCCAAGTCCAGTTTTCTATCAAGTCCAAGTCCAGTTTTCTATAAAGACCAAGTCCAGTTTTCTATAAAGACCAAGTCCAGTTTTCTATAAAGACCAAGTCCAGTTTTCTATCAAGTCCAAGTCCAGTTTTCTATAAAGACCAAGTCCAGTTTTCTATAAAGACCAAGTCCAGTTTTCTATCAAGTCCAAGTCCAGTTTTCTATAAAGACCAAGTCCAGTTTTCTATAAAGACCAAGTCCAGTTTTCTATCAAGTCCAAGTCCAGTTTTCTATAAAGACCAAGTCCAGTTTTCTATCAAGTCCAAGTCCAGTTTTCTATAAAGACCAAGTCCAGTTTTCTATAAAGACCAAGTCCAGTTTTCTATAAAGTCCAAGTCCAGTTTTCTATCAAGTCCAAGTCCAGTTTTCTATAAAGACCAAGTCCAGTTTTCTATAAAGACCAAGTCCAGTTTTCTATAAAGACCAAGTCCAGTTTTCTATAAAGACCAAGTCCAGTTTTCTATAAAGACCAAGTCCAGTTTTCTATCAAGTCCAAGTCCAGTTTTCTATCAAGTCCAAGTCCAGTTTTCTATAAAGACCAAGTCCAGTTTTCTATAAAGACCAAGTCCAGTTTTCTATCAAGTCCAAGTCCAGTTTTCTATAAAGACCAAGTCCAGTTTTCTATAAAGACCAAGTCCAGTTTTCTATCAAGACCAAGTCCAGTTTTCTATCAAGTCCAAGTCCAGTTTTCTATAAAGACCAAGTCCAGTTTTCTATCAAGACCAAGTCCAGTTTTCTATCAAGTCCAAGTCTAGTTTTCTATAAAGACCAAGTCCAGTTTTCTATAAAGACAAAGTCCAGTTTTCTATCAAGTCCAAGTCCAGTTTTCTATAAAGACGAAGTCCAGTTTTCTATAAAGACCAAGTCCAGTTTTCTCTCAAGTCAAGTTTTCTATCAAGTCAAAACCAGTTTTCTATGAAGTCAAAGTCCAGTTTTCTATCAAGTCCAAGTCCAGTTTTCTATGAAGTCAAAGTCCAGTTTTCTATCAAGTCCAAGTCCAGTTTTCTATAAAGACCAAGTCCGTTTTCTATCAAGTCAAGTTTTCTATAAAGTCGAAGTCCTGTTTTCTCTCAAGTCCAGTTTTCTATGAAGTCCAAGTCCAGTTTTCTATAAAGACCAAGTCCAGTTTTCTATAAAGACCAAGTCCAGTTTTCTATAAAGACCAAGTCCAGTTTTCTATCAAGTCCAAGTCCAGTTTTCTATAAAGACCAAGTCCAGTTTTC
The DNA here is from genome assembly GCF_964187855.1 of Myxine glutinosa. Taxonomy (NCBI): domain Eukaryota; kingdom Metazoa; phylum Chordata; class Myxini; order Myxiniformes; family Myxinidae; genus Myxine; species Myxine glutinosa. The sequence goes on from NC_136274.1 coordinate 4,899,153, forward strand.
TATAAAGACCAAGTCCAGTTTTCTATAAAGACCAAGTCCAGTTTTCTATCAAGTCCAAGTCCAGTTTTCTATAAAGACCAAGTCCAGTTTTCTATAAAGACCAAGTCCAGTTTTCTATCAAGACCAAGTCCAGTTTTCTATCAAGTCCAAGTCCAGTTTTCTATAAAGACCAAGTCCAGTTTTCTATAAAGACCAAGTCCAGTTTTCTATAAAGACCAAGTCCAGTTTTCTATAAAGACCAAGTCCAGTTTTCTATAAAGACCAAGTCCAGTTTTCTATAAAGACCAAGTCCAGTTTTCTATCAAGTCCAAGTCCAGTTTTCTATAAAGACCAAGTCCAGTTTTCTATCAAGTCCAAGTCCAGTTTTCTATCAAGTCCAAGTCCAGTTTTCTATAAAGACCAAGTCCAGTTTTCTATCATGTCCAAGTCCAGTTTTCTATAAAGACCAAGTCCAGTTTTCTATAAAGACCAAGTCCAGTTTTCTATCAAGTCCAAGTCCAGTTTTCTATCAAGTCCAAGTCCAGTTTTCTATAAAGACCAAGTCCAGTTTTCTATAAAGACCAAGTCCAGTTTTCTATAAAGACCAAGTCCAGTTTTCTATCAAGTCCAAGTCCAGTTTTCTATAAAGACCAAGTCCAGTTTTCTATAAAGACCAAGTCCAGTTTTCTATCAAGTCCAAGTCCAGTTTTCTATAAAGACCAAGTCCAGTTTTCTATAAAGACCAAGTCCAGTTTTATATCAAGTCCAAGTCCAGTTTTCTATAAAGACCAAGTCCAGTTTTCTATCAAGTCCAAGTCCAGTTTTCTATAAAGACCAAGTCCAGTTTTCTATAAAGACCAAGTCCAGTTTTCTATCAAGTCCAAGTCCAGTTTTCTATCAAGTCCAAGTCCAGTTTTCTATAAAGACCAAGTCCAGTTTTCTATAAAGACCAAGTCCAGTTTTCTATCAAGTCCAAGTCCAGTTTTCTATAAAGACCAAGTCCAGTTTTCTATAAAGACCAAGTCCAGTTTTCTATCAAGACCAAGTCCAGTTTTCTATCAAGTCCAAGTCCAGTTTTCTATAAAGACCAAGTCCAGTTTTCTATCAAGACCAAGTCCAGTTTTCTATCAAGTCCAAGTCTAGTTTTCTATAAAGACCAAGTCCAGTTTTCTATAAAGACAAAGTCCAGTTTTCTATCAAGTCCAAGTCCAGTTTTCTATAAAGACGAAGTCCAGTTTTCTATAAAGACCAAGTCCAGTTTTCTCTCAAGTCAAGTTTTCTATCAAGTCAAAACCAGTTTTCTATGAAGTCAAAGTCCAGTTTTCTATCAAGTCCAAGTCCAGTTTTCTATGAAGTCAAAGTCCAGTTTTCTATCAAGTCCAAGTCCAGTTTTCTATAAAGACCAAGTCCGTTTTCTATCAAGTCAAGTTTTCTATAAAGTCGAAGTCCTGTTTTCTCTCAAGTCCAGTTTTCTATGAAGTCCAGTTTTCTATCAAGTCCAGTTTTTTAAGATAAAAGCAACAAATGGGCAAAATTAAAGTAATAAAGCTACATATCATATTTAAAGTTGAATAGTTGTCATACAGTCATGTGAAAAAGTAAGTACACCCCATGTAAAGTTTTGACTTTTTCAACATATTTCAACATACAGCTATTTGATCTTCATTTCAACAATACTGATAGATAAAGGTGATATAATATAACAAATATCATGAAACATTTACATTTTATAGTCCATTGTATAATTTAAATAAACATAAATGCAAATTTCGCATGTGGAAAAAGTAAGTACACCCCGACATTTATCACAACTTCAAATACCTAAAATTAGAATCAGGTGCACCAGCTCAGGTGCAAATGATTAGAACATCGTTAGAGAGGATCTTGGAGGAACCTGTCTTATTTAAACCTCAGACATTTAGTTTGGTTTGCTCTTTGTTGTTGAAGTGTGCGGCGTCACCATGCCGAGTTCAAAAGAGTTCTCTGAGGCCTTCAGAAAGAAAGTTATAGATGCCTACGAGTCTGGGAAGGGATTTAAAAAGATCTCCAAACAATTTGAAATCAATCATTCGACTGTCCGGAAGATCATCTACAAGTGGAGAAGATTCCAAACAACTGCCAACTTGTTCAGGCCAGGCCGCCCCAGCAAGTTCAGCCTGAGAGCAGACCGCAAGATGCTGAAAGAAGTCTCTAAGAACCCCAGAATGTCATCACAGGACCTACAGGTAGCTCTTGCCACTGTTGATGTCAAAGTGCACGAGTCTACCATTAGAAAGAGGCTGCACAAATTTGATCTACATGGGAGGTGTGCCAGGAGGAAACCTTTGCTGTCCAGAAAGAACATCAGGGCAAGACTAAAGTTTGCCAATGAACACCTAGGCAAAGACCAGCACTTCTGGAACAATGTGCTCTGGACAGATGAGTCAAAGGTCGAGCTATTTGGCCACAGTACCAGAAGACATGTTTGGCGAAAACCAAAGACAGCATTTGACCACAAGAACCTGATACCAACTGTAAAGCATGGTGGTGGAAATATTATGGTTTGGGCAGCTTTGCTGCATCTGGGCCTGGGCAGCTCACCATCATAGAATCCACTATGAATTCTTCATTGTACCAGAGGGTGCTTGAGGATAATGTGAGGCCATCTGTCGGAAAGGTGAAGCTCAACAGAAGGTGGACCTTGCAACATGACAATGACTCGAAACATACCAGTAAATCCACCAAGGAATGGCTGGAAAGAAAGAAATGGAGGGTTCTGGAATGGCCAAGTCAAAGCCCGGATCTAAATCCCACCGAGATGTTGTGGGGGGATTTGAAACGAGCTGTGCATGCAAGAAACCCCTCAAACGTCGCACAGCTGAAAGAATTCTGCATGGAGGAGTGGACAAAAATTTCTCCCAGTCGATGTCAGAGACTGGTAGACAGTTATAAGAAACGCCTACTTGAGGTTGTTTGTGCCAAAGGCGTCAATACCACCTATTAGAGCCAAGGGTGTACTTACTTTTTCCACATGCGAAATTTGCATTTATGTTTATTTAAATTATACAATGGACTACAAAATGTAAATGTTTCATGATATTTGTTATATTATATCACCTTTATCTATCAATATTGTTGAAATGAAGATCAAACAGCTGTATGTCGAAATATGTTGAAAAAGTCAAAACTTTACATGGGGTGTGCTTACTTCTTCACGTGTCTGTATATATAATTTTAGATTTTTGTCGAACCCCACTCTTTACACTTTTAAACAAATTTATTTCACATGGCATATACGTCTCTGCATTTTTTACGTCTTTACAGCGACAATGCAATTAGGTTGATTTTTCACTGGTGAGCTGTGAAAGAGGAAAATTGGTTGATTTCTCATTGGTGAGCTGTGAAAGAGGAAAATTGGTTGATTTCTCATTGGTGAGCTGTGAAAGAGGTAAATTGGGTGATTTCTCATTGGTGAGCTGTGAAAGAGGTAAATTGGGTGATTTGTCATTGGTGAGCTGTGAAAGAGGTAAATTGGGTGATTTCTCATTGGTGAGCTGTGAAAGAGGTAAATTGGGTGATTTCTCATTGGTGAGCTGTGAAAGAGGTAAATTGGGTGATTTGTCATTGGTGAGCTGTGAAAGAGGTAAAAGGAGTGATTTGTCACTTGTGAGCTGTGAAAGAGGTAAAAGGAGTGATTTCTCAATGGTGAGCTGTGAAAGGTAAATTGGTTGATTTCTCACTGGTGAGCTGTGAAAGAGGTAAATTGGCTGATTTGTCTTTGGTGACCCATGAAAGAGGTAAATTGGTTGGTTTCTCATTGGTGAGCTGTGAAGGAGGTAAAAGGAGTGATTTGTCACTGGTGAGCTGTGAAAGAGGTAAATTGGTTGATTTCTCATTGGTGAGCTGTGAAAGAAGCAAATTGGTTGATTTCTCACTGGTGAGATGTGAAAGAGGTAAATTGGTTGATTTCTCACTGGTGAGCTGTGAAAGAGGTAAATTGGTTGATTTCTCACTGGTGAGCTTTGAAAGAGGTAAAAGGAGTGATTTCTCAATGGTGAGCTGTGAAAGAGGAAAATTGGTTGATTTCTCACTGGTGAGCTGTGAAAGAGGTAAATTGGTTGATTTCTCATTGGTGAGCTGTGAAAGAGGTAAATTGGGTGATTTCTCATTGGTGAGCTGTGAAAGAGTTAAATTGGGTGATTTGTCATTGGTGAGCTGTGAAAGAGGAAAATTGGTTGATTTCTCATTGGTGAGCTGTGAAAGAGGTAAATTGGGTGATTTCTCATTGGTGAGCTGTGAAAGAGGTAAATTGGGTGATTTGTCATTGGTGAGCTGTGAAAGAGGTAAATTGGGTGATTTGTCATTGGTGAGCTGTGAAAGAGGTAAAAGGAGTGATTTGTCACTTGTGAGCTGTGAAAGAGGTAAAAGGAGTGATTTCTCAATGGTGAGCTGTGAAAGGTAAATTGGTTGATTTCTCACTGGTGAGCTGTGAAAGAGGTAAATTGGCTGATTTGTCTTTGGTGACCCATGAAAGAGGTAAATTGGTTGGTTTCTCATTGGTGAGCTGTGAAGGAGGTAAAAGGAGTGATTTGTCACTGGTGAGCTGTGAAAGAGGTAAATTGGTTGATTTCTCATTGGTGAGCTGTGAAAGAAGCAAATTGGTTGATTTCTCACTGGTGAGCTGTGAAAGAGGTAAATTGGTTGATTTCTCACTGGTGAGCTGTGAAAGAGGTAAAAGGAGTGATTTCTCAATGGTGAGCTGTTAAAGAGGTATATTGGTTGATTTCTCAATGGTGAGCTGTGAAGGAGGTAAAAGGAGTGATTTGTCACTGGTGAGCTGTGAAAGAGGTAAATTGGTTGATTTCTCATTGGTGAGCTGTGAAAGAGGTAAATTGGTTGATTTCTCACTGGTGAGCTGTGAAGAAGGTAAAAGGAGTGATTTGTCACTGGTGAGCTGTGAAAGAGGTAAATTGGTTGATTTCTCATTGGTGAGCTGTGAAAGAAGCAAATTGGTTGATTTCTCACTGGTGAGCTGTGAAAGAGGTAAATTGGTTGTTTTCTCACTGGTGAGCTTTGAAAGAGGTAAAAGGAGTGATTTCTCAATGGTGAGCTGTGAAAGAGGAAAATTGGTTGATTTCTCACTGTTGAGCTGTGAAAGAGGTAAATTGGTTGATTTCTCATTGGTGAGCTGTGAAAGAGGTAAATTGGTTGATTTCTCACTGGTGAGCTGTGAAAGAGGTAAATTGGTTGATTTCTCATTGGTGAGCTGTGAAAGAGGTAAATTGGTTGATTTCTCAATGGTGAGCTGTGAAAGAGGAAAATTGGTTGATTTATCAATGGTGAGCTGTGAAAGAGGAAAATTGGTTGATTTCTCACTGGTGAGCTGTGAAAGAGGTAAATTGGGTGATTTGTCATTGGTGAGATGTGAAAGAGGTAAAAGGAGTGATTTGTCACTTGTGAGCTGTGAAAGAGGACCTGGTGTGTACCCCGGATTAGAATAGGTACACCGTATCCCTGCGTGTCGTAAGAGGCGACTAAAGGGTTGGCGTCAGGAAGGGCATCCGGCCATAAAAACATTGCCTCAAAAAGAGAACCATGACAATTACGACTACATATGGGCAGGGTACAGCCCGAAGTACCCCGTGGGGGACTCCACTCCCTCTCGTCAGAACTCAAGGTGGGGAACCCGATCGAAGCAAGGGTGGAAATCATTCCATTTATGACGACGAAACGTCTGATGCCCGACGTGGAGATCGGTTTCTGAGGTTTGGGACATGGATTGTAGGGACAATGACTGGGAGATCAGGAGAAGTGGTGGAAGTATTAGTCAGAAGAAGAGTGGACATATGTTGTGTGCAGGAGACGAGATGGAAGGGAAGTGGTGTGAGAATGGTGAAGGGTCGGCAGGGACAGAAATACAAGTTTGTGTGGCAAGGGTTCCTGGAGGATGTGAATGGTGTTGGTGTCCTGTTTTCTGAGGAGTTTGTCGACAGTGTGGTGAGTGTGACTAGAGTGAGTGATAGGTTGATGATGGTGAAAATGATGATTGGAAAGCTCTTGGTGAACGTCATCTCGGGATATGCTCCACAGGTTGGTCGGAGCGATGAAGAGAAGGACAAGTTCTGGTGTGCGATAGAGAAGCTGATGGAAAACGTGAAAGATGAGGAAGTTGTTGTGGTAGGAGGAGACCTAAATGGACATGTGGGAAGGAGTATGGATGGTTTTGAGGGAGTTCATGGGGGTTACGGATATGGTGTGAGAAATGAAGAAGGTGAAAGGATTATGGAGTTTGCTGATGGAGCTGATTTGTTGATTTGTAATACTCAGTTCCAGAAAGAAGATAATAAGCTTGTTACATACACGTCAGGTGGGTCGACGACAACCGTTGACTACGTGCTGGTGTGTAGGCGAGATAGGGGGGCACCTCCGGGACACAAAGGTGATCCCGGGGGAGGAGGCTGTTTCACAGCACCACTTGGTTGTCTGCGACATAAGGGTGAAAGGTGCGAGGAGAGCTCGGCGGGTGAAGTACCAACCGAGAATGAAGGTGTGGAGGTTGAAAGAGGTGACAGTAAGGGAGGCATTAAAAGAGAGGCTGAGTATGGTGGAGGATGATGGGGTTGAGCTTGAAAGTGGTTGGGTGTCAATGAAAGATAGTCTATTGGGAGCCGTTGGTGAGGTATGTGGATGGACAAAAGGACCACCGAGGCACTCGGAAACATGGTGGTGGGATGATGAAGTTGGAAAGAAGATTGACGAGAAGAGGAAGAAGTTCAAGGAGTGGCAGAAGGGTATGGGGGCAGAAAAGGCAGAGCATGAAAGTTATAAGGCAGCCAGGAAGGCTGCAAAGAAAGAGGTAGCAAAGGCACAGGAGGCATCTATCTATAATTCCAGTAATCTCTGTGTGTGTGTGTGTGTTTGTCTGTGTGTCTGTGTGTTTGTCTGTGACCGCTGTTTCTCGACAACCACGGGTCCGATATACTTGAAACTTGCCAGATATATTGCTGGGGACCTGAGGATGTGCCTTTTCAAGGTTTCATATTAATCGGACAAGTAGTTACCGAGCTATGTCCAAAAAACGATTCAACCAATCAGAGAGCAGCGAGCTATCACGTGTGCCGAACGTGGCGAACAGACTCTGCCTCGGACGGCACATTTGAGAGCGTATTCATTTATTTCACGTTGGCAAACTATGTTGGCGCTATGTTGGCGTTAAACTATGTTTTAAAACTAATTAAAACTAATTTGCGATTCATCGTAACTGCGATATGCGACCTTCCGGACAGTCAAATGAGGACGTCACTTCCGGACTTACGGATAGTCATAGTGACGACGTACTGATGCTGAACGTGGCGAGCAGACGCTGCCTCGGACGGCACATTTGAGAGCGTATTCATTTATTTGACGTTGCAATCTGTGTTGATTGTTGTAAGGTACGATCGATTGTAGTACATGTTTATAATAACTCTGCCGATACAGGCCCGATTAACTGCAGCGCCATCCGAGCTGCGGCGTCGGGACGATACATTCATTGTACGGTCACATCACGCACTTACGGGCACGCCCATGGGCCCATGGGCACGCCCATGCATGCATGGGCGAAGACATTTTTTTTTTTTTTTTGGCAAGGAACGGGCACCCACGTACGGGCACGTCCTAGTGTAGGAAAATACTCGGAGAGCGCTTGGATTCGGAAGAGGGTCAGAAAGCAGTATTCAGGATTGCAAAGCACATAGCGAAAGAGAGGTGTGATGTGATGGGGGTGAGTTGCTTGAAGGATGAAGTGGGACAAATCGTTGTCGACCCAGATGGAATTAAAGGAAGATGGAAGAGATATATGGAAATACTGTTGAATGCAGTGAATGAATGGGATGGCAACATAGAGAGTAACCCAGTTTTTGGACCGGCAGAGAAGATAACCGAGAAGGAAGTTGAGGAAGCGATAAAAGCAATGAAGAGTAGAAAAGCGGGAGGGCCGACGGGAGGTGTGGGAGATATGTTGAAGGCAGCAGGAAGTTGGGGTGTGAAGAGAATGATAGAGATCTGAAATCTGGTGGTGAAAGAAGGGCGCATTCCAGTTGGATTGGGAACTGAGTACCCTCGTCCCTCTATACAAGGGGAAAGGTGACCATCCGGATTGTGGCTCATATCGAGCGATAAAGTTATTGGAGCATGGAAGGAAGGTATTGGAAAGGGTGTTGGAGAGGAGGATAAGGAAGAAAGTGAAGATTGACGAAATGCAGTTTGGATTTATACCAGGAAGAGGAACGACAGACGCGCTTTTCATTGTGAGGCAGTTGCAGGAGAAGTACACGGAGAAGAGGAAGAAGTTGTTTTTTGGGTTTGTAGATCTGGAGAAAGCATTCGATAGGGTTCCACGTGAAGTATTGACATGGGCATTGAGGAAGTTAGGAGTGGAGGAATGGTTGATCAGAGTAGTGATGGCAATGTACAAAAGAGCGCGTACAGCTGTAAGGACGAAGGACGGGAACAGTGGTGAGTTTGAGGTGAAGGTGGGAGTGCATCAGGGGTCGGTACTAAGTCCACTACTATTTGTAGCTGTGATGGAGGTGCTGGCTCAGAATGTAAAGGAGGGTTTACCGTGGGAGTTGTTGTATGCAGATGATCTGGTGTTGATTGCGGAAAGTATGGATGGACTGAAGGAAAAGATGAACAAGTGGAAGGAATGTATGGAGACAAAAGGTCTGAAGGTGAATATCGGAAAAACGAAGGTGATGGCAAGTGGTAAAGCATGTGGTGAGGTGGAAAGAACTGGGAAGTGGCCATGTGCTGTGTGCAGGAAGGGTGGTGGAGTGAATTCCATTCAATGTACAATGTGCGCTGAGTGGGTCCATCAAAAATGTAGTGGTTTGAGAGGGTCATTAACCAGTGTGGCAGCTACATTCAAGTGTAAGGTGTGCACAGAGGGAGCTGCAGATGGAGGAAATGTTGAGTTGGATCTTGGAGATGGCGTGAAGCTGGAAGGTGTGAAAACATTTTGTTACCTTGGAGACATGCTGAATGGAGAAGGTGGATCAGACTCGGCAACGGTTGCTCGAGTGAGGTGTGCATGGAAGAAGTTTCGGGAACTGAGTGGCGTGCTGACGAGGAGGGGGGTGTCATTGAAGCTGAAGGGAAAGGTGTATGCTGCATGTGTGAGAAGTGTTATGATTTATGGGAGTGAGACATAGGTAATGAACGTAGAGCAGCAACGAAGGCTGGAAAGGGTGGAAATGCGAATGGTTCGGTGGATGTGCGGAGTATCGTTGAGAGAGAGGAAGACAAATGATGAATTGCGAAAGATGATGGGAATAGAGCCTGTGATTGATGCTGTGAAGAGAAACAGGTTGAGATGGTTTGGTCATGTGTTGAGGAAGGATGAAAGTGACTGGTTGAAAAGAGTGATGGGAATGAATGTAGAAGGAAGTAGAGGACGGGGAAGACCGAGAAAGACTTGGCTAAAGATGGTCGAAGAAGAAATGCGGGCAAGGGGGTTAACAAGGAGAGATGCAGAAAATGGGACAAAATGGAGAAGATTGTCATGGGGACCGCAAGGCTAACCCCCGCTCTTGCAGGGAAAATGGCCTTAAAATGCCTGTTGTTGTTGTTGTTGTTGTTGAGCTGTGAAAGAGGCAAAAGGAGTGATTTCTCCATGGTGAGCTGTGAAAGGTAAATTGGTTGATTTCTCACTGGTGAGCTGTGAAAGAGGTAAATTGGTTGATTTGTCATTGGTGAGCTGTGAAAGAGGTAAATTGGTTGATTTCTTATTGGTGAGCTGTGAAAGAGGTAAAAGGAGTGATTTGTCACTGGTGAGCTGTGAAAGAGGTAAATTGGTTGGTTTGTCATTGGTGAGCTGTGAAAGAGGTAAATTGGTTGATTTGTCATTGGTGAGCTGTGAAAGGTAAATTGGTTGATTTCTCACTGGTGAGCTGTGAAAGAGGTAAATTGGTTGATTTGTCATTGGTGAGCTGTGAAAGAGGTAAATTGGTTGATTTCTTATTGGTGAGCTGTGAAAGAGGTAAAAGAAGTGATTTGTCACTGGTGAGCTGTGAAAGAGGTAAATTGGTTGGTTTGTCATTGGTGAGCTGTGAAAGAGGTAAATTGGTTGGTTTCTCATTGGTGAGCTGTGAAAGAAGCAAATTGGTTGATTTCTCACTGGTGAGCTGTATGAATATGAATGATCGTTTTAATGCCATTTTCCCCGCTAGAGCAGGGGTTAGCCTTGCGGGCCCCATGACAATCATGGTTCCCTGTTTTGAGGCAATGGTTTTTTTTGTTTGTTTTTTTTAATGTGAAATAGGTAAATTGGTTGATTTCTCACTGGTGAGCTGTGAAAGAGGTAAATTGGTTGATTTGTCATTGGTGAGCTGTGGAAGAGGTAAATTGGTTGATTTCTCACTGGTGAGCTGTGAAAGAGGTAAATTGGTTGATTTGTCATTGGTGAGCTGTGAAAGAGGTAAATTGGTTGATTTCTCACTGGTGAGCTGTGAAAGAGGTAAATTGGTTGGTTTCTCATTGGTGAGCTGTGAAAGAGGTAAATTGGTTGATTTCTCACTGGTGAGCTGTGAAAGAGGTAAATTGGTTGATTTCTCACTGGTGAGCTGTGAAAGAGGTAAATTGGTTGATTTCTCACTGGTGAGCTGTGAAAGAGGTAAATTGGTTGGTTTCTCATTGGTGAGCTGTATGAATATGAATGATCGTTTTAATGCCATTTTCACCGCTAGAGCAGGGGTTAGCCTTGCGGGGCCCATGACAATCATGGTTCCCTGTTTTGAGGCAATGGTTTTTTTTTTTGGTTTTTTTTTTTTTTAATGTGAAAGAGGTAAATTGGTTGGTTTCTCACTGGTGAGCTGTGAAAGAGGTAAATTGGTTGATTTGTCATTGGTGAGCTGTGGAAGAGGTAAATTGGTTGATTTGTCATTGGTGAGCTGTGGAAGAGGTAAATTGGTTGATTTCTCACTGGTGAGCTGTGAAAGAGGTAAATTGGTTGATTTCTCATTGGTGAGCTGTGGAAGAGGTAAATTGGTTGATTTGTCATTGGTGAGCTGTGGAAGAGGTAAATTGGTTTATTTCTCACTGGTGAGCTGTGAAAGAGGTAAATTGGTTGATTTGTCATTGGTGAGCTGTGGAAGAGGTAAATTGGTTGATTTGTCATTGGTGAGCTGTGGAAGAGGTAAATTGGTTGATTTGTCATTGGTGAGCTGTGGAAGAGGTAAATTGGTTGATTTGTCATTGGTGAGCTGTGGAAGAGGTAAATTGGTTGATTTCTCATTGGTGAGCTGTGGAAGAGGTAAATTGGTTGATTTGTCATTGGTGAGCTGTGGAAGAGGTAAATTGGTTGATTTCTCACTGGTGAGCTGTGAAAGAGGTAAATTTGGCGAGATCTCGCGAGATCTTGGAGACGGCGGCAGGGATTTTCGAAGCTCCACACGGTCTCCACGTTTTTCGAAGTTAAGTCTGTTCACAATTGTATTTTGTCGAAACTGTATTTGTCTTTCGGTGTGTGAAGTTATTGTGTGCAACTTTGGTTGTTTCTCGGTGTTTATCTTTCATAAATTGATCGTCTGTTTGCCGTGTCGCGAGCAAGGCCTTTGCCGCGTCGCGAACGATTTGAAATCGAAGTTAAGTGATTGTTCCCATTTGTATTTTCGTTAAAACTGTATTTATTTATGGTGTTGTACGTATATTGTGTCCCGACGAAGATTTTTCGGTGCAAATCTTTCATACCTGTATTGAAAATCGGGTTAATTCGTGTCGTGTCTTGAGGCCTTGTACAGTGTGCACTGTACAACCTTGAGGCTTTGTTTTTCTCAGCGGTCCGTCGTTTGTGATCCAATAACTTTCGTTCTCTGTATTCCCAGTCTTTTCACCCATAGCCTACTTCCTTGTGTAAATCTCAACTCAAAAAAAAACAAAGAAAAAAACAAACAAACAAAAAAAAACATTTCCTTCTCTGTTCTCATTCGTTTATTCATTCTTATTCGTTCGTTCGTTCTTCGACCACGTGTTTCTCCCCCATTTCCCCAGATAGTTTTCACTCATTAACCTTCAATGTTTACACTTTCCCCTCAAGTTATGTATTCCGTCATATTTTATAACACCTTTTTCTTCTTCTTCTTTAAAAGGCTGCTTTCGACTTGCTCACCAAATCAATTCATCCCAAAAAAAATATCCATCTCCTATAGTGCCTTTTTTCTACATTCCCTAAACTCTCCTGCACTCCATCCTCCATCCAGCGTCCTTAAACGTATTTTTAACTCGAAGGTCACAAGAAACTCATTTTGCAATAAATGTTCGTTTCCCATAAATCGTACACTTTCAAAAATCCAATCTCACCCCTCCCCTCCAAATCTTCCCCATAACCCCTCCCCTCCAAATCTTCCCCATCACCCCTCCCCTCCAAATCTTCCCCATCACCCATCCCTTTCAAATCTCCCCCCTTGCCCCCTCCCTCCTAAACTACCCCCTCACCCCTCCCCGCCAAGACGCCCCTTCGCCCCTCCCCTCCTAGACTCCTGCCTCACCCCTCCCCTCCAAATCTCCCCCATATCCCATCCCTTTCAAATCCCTCCCCTTGTCCCTTCCCTCCCAAACTCCCCCCTCACCCCTCCCCTTCAAATCTCCCCACCCTCATTGCTTCTCAATTTCCCCCCTCTCACTCCCCCTCCTCAAAGCGTCCTCCCCGCTTCTTCCCCCTTCAAACTCTCACCTCCATCTCCCCCAACCTTCTGCCTCGCTCTTCCCCCTCCTCAAATAACACCTCATTGTGGCTCACCCAATCACCATCAAACCTTTTGTCCGCCCCATCCTTCCCTTTCTCCGAGCTATTCTGAAATCTCTGACACACCTTCAACAGCTCTCCCTACCTCTTCCACCTCTTCCACATCTTACCCTACCCCTCCTCCCCCCTGTTCTGTATCTGATGCTCCCCCTTCCTCTTCATTAACGGTATGGACCTCAAACATCCGGGGCCTTCGTTCAAACTTAACTGATCTCTCCATACAGGTTGCTTCTGTCAAACCAGACGTGATCTGCTTAACAGAAACTTTCCTCCTTTATGATGTCTCTGATTCCATAGTATCTCTCCCGGGCTACTCCCTCCTCCGGTATGATAGACCTGAGCCTCGTCCTGGAGGCGGGGTTGCTATCTTTATCAAAAACTCTCTTCCTCACTCGCCCTGCACTGCACTCTCTCCACCTCACCCCCAGGAATACCTCTGGCTACGGCTTCCCCTTCGCTCCCACCTCTTGTTCATATGTGTGTTGTACCGTCCACCAAACAGTGATGACTCCATCTACATCTCGCTGTCTGATGATATGGACCAACTTCTATCTACTCATCCCAACTCTCTCTTCCTCATATGTGGTGATTTCAACTGTCATCATGCCAGTTGGCTGGGTGTGGGTACCTCTCTCACCAGCCATGGCTCCTCAGCAAAGGACTTCTGCGACTCACTGGGACTGACACAATCTGTCAATTTCCCGACCCGGATCTCAGTCAACGGAACATCTTCTCTTCTGGACTTGGTTATGACTAACTTCCCTGAAAATGTCTGCTGCTCTACTTCTGCTCCGATCGGATCATCTGATCATGTCCTTGTTAAAGTGGACATCTCTCTAACCATCCTCAGGGAGCCTGCTCAGCGTTGACGAGTCTGGCATTTAACTCAGGCCAACTGGCATGGTCTTCAAGCAGCCATCAATCATCTGGACTGGTCTCCCATCTCTACCACCTCTGACATCAACTCATCCTGGGAATTCTTCCAAAGTAAATTGCTCTCTCTCATGCACAGATTTATCCCATCTCGTCTTCAGTTGTCATACCCTTCCTCCCGTCCATGGTACACGGAATCTTGTGGTGAGGCTGTTGCCCAGAAACAACTTGCCTTCGTCTCCTGGAAAGCAAATCCAACGGAAGGAAATCTCATTTCCTTTCACAAAGCCCGAAACAAGTGTGTGTCCACCCTCAGGAGAGCCAGGAAACAATATCTCTCCATTCTCAAGACCGAACTCTCTTATCTGTCTCCCTCTTCCAAATCCTGGTTGCATCTGGTCAAATCCGTTTCTGGTGTTTGTTCCCCCTCCATCCCCTCCCTTACCTCAAACGGCTACACAGCTGACTCCGCACGTGAAAAACGTGAATGCCTCAACTCTGTGTTTGCCTCTAAATCTTGTGTCCCAAACCCATCCCTCTCTGTACCCACCATACCCAGTCGTACCCTGCTGCTCCTGGACTCCGTGTCCTTTCCTCCTGACAAGGTGGAAAAGTTTCTGTCAACGCTCGACTCTGATTCTGCAACTGGACCCGACGGCATCAGCCCACGGGTCCTAAAATCCTGCTCTGCTGCTCTATCTCACCCTCTCTCTGTTCTCTTCACCCTCTCTTTTGCTCAAGGTCAACTGCCATCTGCTTGGAAATCAGCCAACATCACCGCTTTGCACAAAACAGGTGCAAAAACAGATCCTAGCAACTACAGACCAATCAGCCTTCTCCCAATTATCAGCAAAGTCATGGAATCCATCATTGCTTCGGATATGAAATCTTTCCTCTTCTCCAATGGCTTGATCTCTGATCATCAATTTGGTTTCAGACCAGGTCACTCTACTCTGGACATGCTGATTCTGCTGTCTCAACAATGGATGGAGGTCCTCAATGCCAAACAGGAAATTAGAGCTGTCTCCCTCGACATATCACGTGCCTTCGACACGGTCCGGCACCCCGCTCTGCTCATCAAACTCTCCTCCTTTGGTATCCATGGAAATCTCCACGCATGGCTGGCGGACTTCCTCTCTAGTCGTCGTCAACGTGTGGCCCTGAATGGGTTTCTCTCATCTCCTCTTCCTGTTCAGGCTGGAGTTCCCCAAGGCAGTGTTCTGGGCCCCGTGCTTTTTCTGGTCTTCATCAATGATCTCTCTGACTCTCTCGAAAATCCTCTCTATCTCTTTGCTGATGACTCCACTCTCTGCCGCTCCATTCCTCTTCCCTCAGATCGGCAGTCTGCTGCCTCCTCACTCTCTGAAGACCTGGACAAAATCACAGACTGGTCAAACAAGTGGAACATGTCTTTCAATCCTGACAAATCTCACACTCTTACTATGTCTCTCCGAAAAGATCGACTGGACAACCCTCCCATCTACTTTCTCAACAATCCTCTCCAAGAAGTTCTGTCGCTCAAGATTTTGGGTCTCACTATCTGCCATGATCTTTCTTGGGAAAACCACATTTCCAAGCTGGCCTCCAAAGCCAGTCGCCGACTGGGCATCCTCCGTCGTGCGAAGTCCTTCCTCGGCACACCTGAGCTCCTCACCACATACAAGGCTTTCATCCGCAGCTCAATGGAATACTGTTCTCCCCTATGGGCCGGTGCTCCTGCCTCACACCTATCTCGGCTTCACGCTGTTGAAACCAAAGCTTTCAGAATTATTGGAATCTCCCGCGATGAAGCTATCTCTGAGGGCCTTTCACTCACTCACCGCAGGCAGGTAGGTGGTCTTTGTGTCTTCTACCGACTCCTCTCCGGCCTTGCACCCCCAGCTCTCTCTGTGCTCTGTCCCCCAAATATTCCTACAGGTCGCACAAGATCTGCCAGCAACCCTCTGATGGTTAAACTGCCGCAATCTCGGCTCTCTGCTCACCTTCACTCTTTCATTCCTCTTTTCTCCCGCCTCTGGAACAAACTCCCTCACTCCCTTCAATCCCACTCCTCCCTCCAGGTCTTTAAAACAGCTGTTCACCACCATCTCTTATCTTCCCCCATCCAAAACCTTGATCTTTTCTACCCCCGCTAATTCACCCCAGATCCACCTTGTTTGAAATTCCAACTTCTTTCCTGGAAGTCCTGGCAGTGTCCATATGTTTTATACCTCTCCCACCGCCCCCTTCCCACGCCCCCCCCCCAAAGCCCTCGCCCTCTCTCAGATCTCTCGATGTCTCCATGTCTCTCGGTCCCTGCTCTCAAATGTTGTGTTTGTGTCCTTCCCCCTCTATCCCCATCTTGTCTACCGCTCCCTATGTTATATGTTTTATGTGTCGGTTTGTCTTTCTGTGTGATTAATGTTCGCTCTTTCACGAGCCTCGATCTTGTATACAAAAAAAAAAAAAAAAAATTGGTTGATTTGTCATTGGTGAGCTGTGGAAGAGGTAAATTGGTTGATTTCTCACTGGTGAGCTGTGAAAGAGGTAAATTGGTTGATTTCTCATTGGTGAGCTGTGGAAGAGGTAAATTGGTTGATTTCTCACTGGTGAGCTGTGAAAGAGGTAAATTGGTTGATTTGTCATTGGTGAGCTGTGAAAGATGCAAATTGGTTGATTTCTCACTGGTGAGCTGTGAAAGAGGTAAATTGGTTGGTTTCTCATTGCTGAGCTGTATGAATATGAATGATCGTTTTAATGCCATTTTCCCCGCTAGAGCAGGGGTTAGCCTTGCGGGGCCCATGACAATCATGGTTCCCTGTTTTGAGGCAATGGTTTTTTTTTTTGGTTTTTTTTTTTTTTTAATGTGAAAGAGGTAAATTGGTTGATTTCTCACTGGTGAGCTGTGAAAGAGGTAAATTGGTTGATTTGTCATTGGTGAGCTGTGGAAGAGGTAAATTGGTTGATTTCTCACTGGTGAGCTGTGAAAGAGGTAAATTGGTTGATTTGTCATTGGTGAGCTGTGGAAGAGGTAAATTGGTTGATTTCTTATTGGTGAGCTGTGAAAGAGGTAAAAGGAGTGATTTGTCACTGGTGAGCTGTATGAATATGAATGATCGTTTTAATGCCATTTTCCCCGCTAGAGCAGGGGTTAGCCTTGCGGGCCCCATGACAATCATGGTTCCCTGTTTTGAGGCAATGGTTTTTTTTGTTTGTTTTTTTTAATGTGGAAGAGGTAAATTGGTTGATTTCTCACTGGTGAGCTGTGAAAGAGGTAAATTGGTTGATTTGTCATTGGTGAGCTGTGGAAGAGGTAAATTGGTTGATTTCTCACTGGTGAGCTGTGAAAGAGGTAAATTGGTTGATTTGTCATTGGTGAGCTGTGGAAGAGGTAAATTGGTTGATTTCTCACTGGTGAGCTGTGAAAGAGGTAAATTGGTTGATTTCTCACTGGTGAGCTGTGAAAGAGGTAAATTGGTTGATTTCTCACTGGTGAGCTGTGAAAGAGGTAAATTGGTTGGTTTCTCATTGGTGAGCTGTGAAAGAGGTAAATTGGTTGGTTTCTCATTGGTGAGCTGTGAAAGAGGTAAATTGGTTGATTTCTCACTGGTGAGCTGTGAAAGAGGTAAATTGGTTGATTTGTCATTGGTGAGCTGTGAAAGAGGTAAATTGGTTCATTTCTCACTGGTGAGCTGTGAAAGAGGTAAATTGGTAGATTTCTCAATGGTGAGCTGTGAAAGAGGAAAATTGGTTTATTTCTCACGGGTGAGCTGTGAAAGAGATAAAAGGAGTGATTTCTCAATGGTGAGTTGTGAAAGAGGTAAATTGGTTGATTTCTCAATGGTGAGCTGAGAAAGAGGTAAATTGGTTGGTTTCTCAATGGTGAGCTGAGAAAGAGGTAAATTGGTTGGTTTCTCAATGGTGAGCTGTGAAAGAGGTAAATTGGTTGATTTCTCACTGGTGAGCTGTGAAAGAGGTAAATTGGGTGATTTGTCACTTGTGAGCTGTGAAAGAGGTAAATTGGGTGATTTGTCACTTGTGAGCTGTGAAAGAGGTAAATTGGGTGATTTGTCACTTGTGAGCTGTGAAAGAGGTAAATTGGGTGATTTGTCACTTGTGAGCTGTGAAAGAGGCAAATTGGGTGATTTGTCATTGGTGAGCTGTGAAAGAGGTAAATTGGGTGATTTGTCACTTGTGAGCTGTGAAAGAGGCAAATTGGTTGATTTCTCATTGGTGAGCTGTGAAAGAGGTAAATTGGTTGATTTCTCATTGGTGAGCTGTGAAAGAGGCAAATTGGTTGATTTCTCATTGGTGAGCTGTGAAAGAGGTAAATTGGGTGATTTGTCATTGGTGAGCTGTGAAAGAGGTAAATTGGTTGGTTTCTCATTGGTGAGCTGTGAAAGAGGCAAATTGGTTGATTTCTCACTGGTGAGCTGTGAAAGAGGTAAATTGGTTGGTTTCTCACTGGTGAGCTGTGAAAGATGCAAATTGGTTGGTTTCTCACTGGTGAGCTGTGAAAGAGATAAATTGGTTGGTTTCTCATTGGTGAGCTGTGAAAGATGCAAATTGGTTGGTTTCTCACTGGTGAGCTGTGAAAGAGATAAATTGGTTGGTTTCTCATTGGTGAGCTGTGAAAGATGCAAATTGGTTGGTTTTTCACTGGTGAGCTGTGAAAGAGGTAAATTGGTTGATTTGTCATTGGTGAGTTGTGAAAGAGGTAAATTGGTTGATTTGTCATTGGTGAGCTGTGAAAGAGGAAAATTGGTTGGTTTCTCATTGGTGAGCTGTGAAAGAGGAAAATTGGTTGGTTTCTCATTGGTGAGCTGTGAAAGAGGTAAATTGGTTGGTTTCTCACTGGTGAGCTGTGAAAGAGGTAAATTGGTTGATTTGTCATTGGTGAGCTGTGAAAGAGGTAAATTGGTTGATTTGTCATTGGTGAGCTGTGAAAGAGGTAAATTGTTTGGTTTCTCATTGGTGAGCTGTGAAAGATGCAAATTGGTTGGTTTCTCATTGGTGAGCTGTGAAAGATGCAAATTGGTTGGTTTCTCACTGGTGAGCTGTGAAAGAGGTAAATTGGTTGATTTGTCATTGGTGAGCTGTGAAAGAGGTAAATTGGTTGATTTGTCATTGGTGAGCTGTGAAAGAGGTAAATTGTTGGTTTCTCATTGGTGAGCTGTGAAAGAGGCAAATTGGTTGATTTGTCATTGGTGAGCTGTGAAAGAGGTAAATTGGTTGGTTTCTCATTGGTGAGCTGTGAAAGATGCAAATTGGTTGGTTTCTCACTGGTGAGCTGTGAAAGATGCAAATTGGTTGGTTTCTCACTGGTGAGCTGTGAAAGAGGTAAATTGGTTGGTTTCTCATTGGTGAGCTGTGAAAGATGCAAATTGGTTGGTTTCTCACTGGTGAGCTGTGAAAGAGGTAAATTGGTTGGTTTCTCATTGGTGAGCTGTGAAAGATGCAAATTGGTTGGTTTCTCACTGGTGAGCTGTGAAAGAGGTAAATTGGTTGGTTTCTCACTGGTGAGCTGTGAAAGAGGTAAATTGGGTGATTTGTCATTGGTGAGCTGTGAAAGAGGTAAATTGGTTGATTTATCATTGGTGAGCTGTGAAAGAGGTAAATTGGGTGATTTGTCATTGGTGAGCTGTGAAAGAGGTAAATTGGGTGATTTGTCATTGGTGAGCTGTGAAAGAGGTAAATTGGTTGATTTATCATTGGTGAGCTGTGAAAGAGGTAAATTGGTTGATTTGTCATTGGTGAGCTGTGAAAGAGGTAAATTGGTTGGTTTCTCATTGGTGAGCTGTGAAAGAGGTAAATTGGGTTCATCACCTGACGTGACGTGGTATCTCGGAGGTATGCTGACGCCGAGGGAACCGTACTCGTGCAATTTCAAACTTCGTGCACGAAAATGACAAATGGCAAAGATCTGAGGGTGACGCCACTGTAACCCCCCTTTTCAAATGGGGCTCCATGGGGGGTTCATGTCAAGACGTTCGCAAACGAGTAAAAAGTCATTATGAATGGTGATGAAGGCCGACATTTTGACGGTGTCGCTTTAACCTTTGAATTTCTACACTCAAATGAGGCTCGCAGTGGAGCTTGTACATAAATCACTTGCATGACAAGGACATTAAGAGACATCAGTGTACCTCTGTATGCATTACAAGGACAAAAGGAGAAAACGCACCAAGAAGCACCCTATTTTATGTGTGTACCTGGGATTTGAACCTGGGATCATCAGTTGACCGCTTATGTGCCCAGTTGGTGGCTCCAAGCATTGTAAGCCGTTGTTTGCCGCCTCGGTGCCTCCCCATGGACACACAGGTGCTCATCAAAGAGGATTTTATACCTGTAAATAATATTTTACAACTTTGGAGCTGAGCCTTCGTCCTTGGGGCAATTTTACAGGTGACCTACATTTTGGTTTTCATTGTGATCGTTTTGTCGACTTTGCCATTCGCATTTTCCTCGAGCCTCGACCTCTGCATGAGAATGCTTAGAACGTTGGAGAGGAGGCTGTTCTCATGTGTAGACAAAAATACCATCAATTCTGACTCTTTCCTTTCATCTTTCCCCCACGCACAAGGTAGACCTTTGTTGGTTGCAATCTCCCAAGGTGTTTGAGAAAGCAAAAAGTCCACGACGAACGTACAGCTGTGTCACCTCGTTCATGAATCTTTAAAGTTTTCATTTTCATTTCAAAATTGTCATGTTTTCCAGTTATAGGTGCAACAACATTTTCAGATATTCTCATTGGAAGCGTTGTTGTCAAGGTCTCCTTCCAAAATTCCTTCCATACCCTGGCCAACATCCAATGGTAGTTTGCTTGTTATACAACATTGCCGGTACCTCTTTGTAATACTCTATGAGGTTTGCTGGTACCTCTTTATAATACTCTGTGAGGTTGCTGGCACCTCTGTCATACTCCATGAGGTTGCTGGTACCTCTTTTTAATACTCCATGAGGTTGCGGGTACCTCTTTTTAATACTCCATGAGGTAGCTGGTACCTCTTTGTAATACTCCATGAGGTTCCTGGTATCTCTTTGTAATACTCCATGAGGTTGCTAGTACCTCTTTGTAATACTCCGTGACGTTGCTGGTACCTCTTTGCAATACTCTGTGAGGTTGCTGGTACCTCTTTGTAATACTCCATGAGGTTTTGTAATACTCTGTGAGGTTGCTGGTACCTCTTTTTAATACTCCATTAGGTTGCCGGTACCTCTTTGTAATACTCTATGAGGTTGCTGGTACCTCTTTGTAATACTCCATGAGGTTGCTGGTACCTCTTTGTAATACTCTGTGAGGTTGCCGGTACCTCTTTGTAATACTCCATGAGGTTGCTGGTACCTCTTTGTAATACTCCATGAGGTTGCTGGTACCTCTTTGTATTACACCATGAGGTTGCTGGTACCTCTTTGTAATACTCTGTGAGGTTGCCGGTACCTCTTTGTAAGACTCTATGAGGTTGCTGGTACCTCTTTGTAATACTCCATGACGTTGCGGGTACCTCTTTGTAATACTCTGTGAGGTTGCCGGTGCCTCTTTGTAATACTCTATGAGGTTGCTGGTACCTCTTTGTAATACTCCATGAGGTTGCTGGTACCTCTTTGTAATACTCTGTGAGGTTGCCGGTACCTCTTTGTAATACTCCATGAGGTTGCTTGTAGCTCTTTGTAATACTCCATGAGGTTGCTAGTACCTCTTTGTAATACTCCGTGACGTTGCTGGTACCTCTTTGCAATACTCTGTGAGGTTGCTGGTACCTCTTTGTAATACTCCATGAGGTTTTGTAATACTCCATGAGGTTGCTGGTACCTCTTTTTAATACTCCATTAGGTTGCCGGTACCTCTTTGTAATACTCTATGAGGTTGCTGGTACCTCTTTGTAATACTCCATGAGGTTGCTGGTACCTCTTTGTAATACTCTGTGAGGTTGCCGGTACCTCTTTGTAATACTCCATGAGGTTGCTGGTACCTCTTTGTAATACTCCATGAGGTTGCTGGTACCTCTTTGTATTACACCATGAGGTTGCTGGTACCTCTTTGTATTACACCATGAGGTTGCTGGTACCTCTTTGTATTGCACCATGAGGTTGCTGGTACCTCTTTGTAATACTCCATGAGGTTTCTGGTACCTTTTTGTAATACTCCATGAGGTTGCTGGTACCTCTTTGTATTACACCATGAGGTTGCTGGTACCTCTTTGTATTACACCATGAGGTTCCTGGTACCTCTTTGTATTACACCATGAGGTTGCTGGTACCTCTTTGTATTACACCATGAGGTTGCTGGTACCTCTTTGTATTACACCATGAGGTTCCTGGTACCTCTTTGTATTACACCATGAGGTTGTTATCACTCCACTCGCTCCAACTCGCACAGATATGAAAATCATTTCCTTCACTTTCTAAGTTCTCTTGTAATTTTGAGCTCCTTGGATTTGATCATTTTTGTTCTTTCTGAAACATTTGGATCAAATTCATTTCGTCGTGTGTCTTCACTCCGCAATGTGCCATCCTTGTTTTTTTCTGTCTGCTATATCTGTGGTGACAATGCCTTGTTTTCAATGTTCTGGATGGAATGATCAGATCGCATGTGCGTGGGATGTCATAAACGCCCTCTACCTGGGACCCACTTCCACATCCTGTTAGGCACTGGAACGATGGAAGTTTTTTTTTACACATTTGCCAATGGATTACCCTGCACATGCTGTAATGTGTTTGTTTTGACACTCTTTGCATCGTGCAAATAGGTCATTGGCCCTTTCTCTTTCCATTTATCAGAATGTGCATATATACATTTCACTCACCCCTGCCAATTTGTTTATGTCGTGTCCTTGATGTTGGCCATTTATTATATAAATCCTGCTTTGTTTGTCTTGTCGTTTGTGAAAACTTTTTCTTTGGTTCCAGCATGAGCCTTGGGCGATGCACAAATCAAGTTATTCACCGCTCTTACATAGGAGGAAGTGATATGAGAAGTGACAGAAGAAGTGGGAGGTGGAGGCCTGATTAGTTGGAGTGAGGGATAGTACACTGACCTAAATGAGAAATCGTTATCGGAATGAATATAATTCACACATTGCATTAGATTGGACATGTATGCATGCTGGAGAGAGATCCAACATATGATGATGATGATGATGATGATGATGACGATGATGATGATGATGATGATGATGAATGATGATGATGATGATGATGACGAGGACGACGACGACGACGACGACGACGACGACGACGACCACTCCTTTTTGCATCTTCATTTTGCATCTTTTTGCATGAAGCAGTTTCTTGGCTAGCGGGCACAATCCTGAACAGGTCACCACTCTGACGAAGGATACCCCAATGGCTCATTCATCTCACCAAGCTGGTACTCATTTTGCCAACCTCGGAAGGATAGCAGGCTGAGTCAACCAACGTGGTGTTAATTCAACTGTTGACAGAGGCTTTAACTCAGGCCCTTGTGATCTTAAGCCAGCCACCTCAACCAACATATGTTAGCATGGCAATAAAAACGGTTTGGCAGTAATATAACTTGTTAATAATGCCAGCGTTGCCATGACAACAGTAATTGTTACAGTTCATGTTCAACACAATGGGTTTTAGCTCAACCAAATGTAAAGGCCCTGTTGTCGCACTGCAATATGCACATCTCGTGCATTCTGGATCATTGCAGTTCACCATCTTCCTCACGACCTCAAACAATGCGACAAACTACCGTCACACACTGGTATATCACCACAAGGGGACAAATTGGAGGAGTTAAGATCAAGGTAAGTCGTTGCAAACCGAGCATAGTTCCTCCAGCACAACCCTTGCGGCAAATTGTCCCAAAAATGGATCTTTAATGTCACTATTTCTGACTTGCTCCCATTGCTCAGGTTATTTTGTATATTATGTTATTATGTCCGTTATTTTGTCAAGGCACTCGTCTCATGATTGGCTTTATGGAGCAATTGCAAAAATGTTTTGCGCATTTTCTCTCCTTTGTTCTTCAGCGAAAAACATTTTTGCACATTTCTGCACATTTTTGCACATTTTTTTTTTTTTTTTTTTTTGTATACAAGATCGAGGCTCGTGAAAGAGCGAACATTAATCACACAGAAAGACAAACAGACACATAAAACAAATAACATCGGGAGCGGTAGACAAGATGGGGAGAGAGGGGGAAGGACACAAACACAACATTTGAGAGCATGGACCGAGAGACATGGAGACATCGAGAGATCTGTGGGAGGGAGAGGGCTTTGGGGGGGGAGGCATGTGAAGGGGGGGAGGCATGTGAAGGGGGGGAGGCATGTGAAGGGGGGGGGGGGGGGTGGGAGAGGTATAAACATTTGGACACTGCCAGGATTTCCAGGAAATAAGTTGGAATTTCAAACAAGGTGGATCTGGGGTGAATTAGTGGGGGTAGAAAAGATCAAGGTTATGGATGGGGGAAGATAAGAGATGGTGGTGAACAGCTGTTTTAAAGACCTGGAGGGAGGAGTGGGATTGAAGGGAGTGAGGGAGTTTGTTCCACAGGCGGGAGAAAAGAGGAATGAAAGAGTGAAGGTGAGCAGAGAGCCGAGATTTCGGCAGTTTAACCATCAGAGGGTTGCTGGCAGATCTTGTGCGACCTGTAGGAATATTTGGGGGACAGAGCACAGAGAGAGCTGGGGGAGCATTTCTGCACATTTTTGCACATTTCTGCACATTTCTGCACATTTTTGCACATTTATGCACATTTTTGCACATTTCTGCACATTTTTGCACATTTCTTTCTTCATACAACTTTCAACT
This sequence comes from Myxine glutinosa, assembly GCF_964187855.1. Lineage (NCBI taxonomy): Eukaryota > Metazoa > Chordata > Myxini > Myxiniformes > Myxinidae > Myxine > Myxine glutinosa. The sequence continues at coordinate 4,923,526 of NC_136274.1, forward strand.
CTGTATTTTATATATTATATTGCTATCACAAAATCGACAGTCTTCCCTCTTTTGCGATTACAATTTACAGCAAGAACACCATGATTTTCGACCCATAATTCTTGGAAACAGAACTCGAGGTTTGCTGGAACAATTAATTCAACAAGAGAGAGGAATCAGATATTGCAGACCCTCGCCAGGAGGTGATTTTTAGTTGTTTTTATGGCTTTTGTGTTAAAACAAATATGGCGGCCAAACCACGTCATCATTAAAAAAAAGTTCTCCACCAATTTATCCATGCTCGCCACGGATAAAAACATGATGCGGTCAGATGCTCGCCACGGATAAAAACATGATGCTGTCAGATGCTCGCCACGGATAAAAACATGATGCGGTCAGATGCTCGCCACGGATAAAAACATGATGCTGTCAAATTCTCGCCACGGATAAAAACATGATGCTGTCAGATGCTCGCCACGGATAAAAACATGAGGCTGTCAGATGCTCGCCACAGATAAAAACATGATGCTGTCAAATTCTCGCCACGGATAAAAACATGATGCTGTCAGATGCTCGCCACGGATAAAAACATGAGGCTGTCAGATGCTCGCCATGGATAAAAACATGATGCTGTCAGATGCTCGCCATGGATAAAAACATGATGCTGTCAAATTCTCGCCACGGATAAAAACATGAGGCTGTCAGATACTCGCCACGGATAAAAACATGATGCTGTCAGATGCTCGCCACGGATAAAAACATGAGGCTGTCAGATGCTCGCCACGGATAAAAACATGATGCTGTCAGATGCTCGCCACGGATAAAAACATGAGGCTGTCAGATGCTCGCCACGGATAAAAACATGAGGCTGTCAGATGCTCGCCATGGATAAAAACATGAGGCTGTCAGATGCTCGCCACGTATAAAAACATGAGGCTGTCAGATGCTCGCCATGGATAAAAACATGATGCTGTCAGATGCTCGCCACGGATAAAAACATGAGGCTGTCAGATGCTCGCCACGGATAAAAACATGATGCTGTCAGATGCTCGCCACGGATAAAAACATGAGGCTGTCAGATGCTCGCCACGGATAAAAACATGAGGCTGTCAGATGCTCGCCACGGATAAAAACATGAGGCTGTCAGATGCTCGCCACGTATAAAAACATGAGGCTGTCAGATGCTCGCCATGGATAAAAACATGAGGCTGTCAGAAGCTCACCACGGATAAAAACATATTGCTGTCAGATGCTCGACATGGATAAAAACATGAGGCTGTCAGATGCTCGCCATGGATAAAAACATGGGGCTGTCAGAAGCTCGCCATGGATAAAAACATGAGGCTGTCAGATGCTCGCCATGGATAAAAACATGAGGCTGTCAGAAGCTCGCCACGGATAAAAACATATTGCTGTCAGATGCTCGACATGGATAAAAACATGAGGCTGTCAGATGCTCGCCATGGATAAAAACATGAGGCTGTCAGAAGCTCGCCATGGATAAAAACATGAGGCTGTCAGAAGCTCGCCATGGATAAAAACATGAGGCTGTCAGATGCTCGCCACGGATAAAAACATATTGCTGTCAGATGCTCGACATGGATAAAAACATGAGGCTGTCAGATGCTCGCCATGGATAAAAACATGAGGCTGTCAGAAGCTCGCCATGGATAAAAACATGAGGCTGTCAGAAGCTCGCCATGGATAAAAACATGAGGCTGTCAGAAGCTCGCCATGGATAAAAACATGAGGCTGTCAGATGCTCGACATGGATAAAAACATGAGGCTGTCAGATGCTCGCCACGGATAAAAACATGATGCTGTCAGATGCTCGCCACGGATAAAAACATGATGCTGTCAAATTCTCGCCACGGATAAAAACATGAGGCTGTCAGAAGCTCGCCATGGATAAAAACATGAGGCTGTCAGATGCTCGACATGGATAAAAACATGATGCTGTCAGATGCTCGCCACGGATAAAAACATGATGCTGTCAGATGCTCGCCACGGATAAAAACATGATGCTGTCAAATTCTCGCCACGGATAAAAACATGAGGCTGTCAGAAGCTCGCCATGGATAAAAACATGAGGCTGTCAGAAGCTCGCCATGGATAAAAACATGAGGCTGTCAGATGCTCGCCACGGATAAAAACATGATGCTGTCAGATGCTCGCCATGGATAAAAACATGATGCTGTCAAATTCTCGCCACGGATAAAAACATGAGGCTGTCAGATGCTCGCCACGGATAAAAACATGATGCTGTCAGATGCTCGCCACGGATAAAAACATGATGCTGTCAAATTCTCGCCACGGATAAAAACATGAGGCTGTCAGAAGCTCGCCATGGATAAAAACATGAGGCTGTCAGATGCTCGACATGGATAAAAACATGATGCTGTCAGATGCTCGCCACGGATAAAAACATGATGCTGTCAGATGCTCGCCACGGATAAAAACATGATGCTGTCAAATTCTCGCCACGGATAAAAACATGAGGCTGTCAGAAGCTCGCCATGGATAAAAACATTAGGCTGTCAGAAGCTCGCCATGGATAAAAACATGAGGCTGTCAGAAGCTCGCCATGGATAAAAACATGAGGCTGTCAGAAGCTCGCCATGGATAAAAACATGATGCTGTCAAATTCTCGCCACGGATAAAAACATGAGGCTGTCAGAAGCTCGCCATGGATAAAAACATGAGGCTGTCAGAAGCTCGCCATGGATAAAAACATGAGGCTGTCAGATGCTCGCCACGGATAAAAACATGAGGCTGTCAGAAGCTCGCCATGGATAAAAACATGAGGCTGTCAGATGCTCGCCATGGATAAAAACATGATGCTGTCAAATTCTCGCCACGGATAAAAACATGAGGCTGTCAGATGCTCGCCACGGATAAAAACATGATGCTGTCAAATTCTCGCCACGGATAAAAACATGAGGCTGTCAGATGCTCGCCACGGATAAAAACATGATGCTGTCAAATTCTCGCCACGGATAAAAACATGAGGCTGTCAGATGCTCGCCACGGATAAAAACATGAGGCTGTCAGAAGCTCGCCATGGATAAAAACATGAGGCTGTCAGATGCTCGCCATGGATAAAAACATGATGCTGTCAAATTCTCACCACGGATAAAAACATGAGGCTGTCAGATGCTCGCCACGGATAAAAACATGATGCTGTCAAATTCTCGCCACGGATAAAAACATGAGGCTGTCAGAAGCTCGCCATGGATAAAAACATGAGGCTGTCAGATGCTCGCCACGGATAAAAACATATTGCTGTCAGATGCTCGACATGGATAAAAACATGAGGCTGTCAGATGCTCGCCATGGATAAAAACATGAGGCTGTCAGAAGCTCGCCATGGATAAAAACATGAGGCTGTCAGAAGCTCGCCATGGATAAAAACATGATGCTGTCAAATTCTCGCCACGGATAAAAACATGAGGCTGTCAGAAGCTCGCCATGGATAAAAACATGAGGCTGTCAGATGCTCGACATGGATAAAAACATATTGCTCTCAGACGCTCACCACGGATAAAAACAGCACGGACACTTTATAATAAAGCATCACACACACAGAAGCAGCACACAAAATCATACATAGTAATATTTATTGAAGCAAGAGATAACTACCTATATAAAAGTACACGGAAGGAGCACACGAACGACAACAACAACAACAACAACAACAACAACAAATGGAGCAACAACAACAATACTACTTGTTATAAAATGTCTTATTTTCGAGTGTGTTCCTTCATTTTCATCCTCATTGAGATTCACAGATAGACATGCAATATGTCTGTGAAGTGCAACATGTCTTTCAATTAAAGCCGTCAGTAAATCAATTGGTGGCATTGCTGGCATTTATAATAACATCCAATTCAGTCTGTCTGTCTGTTTGTCCGTTTTGCAGCTCTTTCGAAACCACGGATCATACAAAGTTGAAAACAGCAGCACGCTAATTGTCATCGATCCAGGCAGTACAGGGTTCGAAAAAATTTGAACTCTGCAAAAACACTTTCATGTTCCACGTCGATAAATGCCCAAAGAAGCATACACTATGCTTTGCGTGGCTTGGCATCAAGTCATGTGCTGCTGTGTGTTCTGTGATTGGCTCCTAGCAGGTGACATCAATACACTCTAACAGTGCAATATATCCCAATATGTAGATGTATACATACATATATGTTAGAGCTACCAACAATGCAACAAAAAGTGCGCTTGGGCCCATGTAGTCACAGCTCGGTACTCCCATTTTATATTTCCCTAATGGTTTAATTGAGTTTATAATTGACTGTAATTAGAACATGAAATAGCATTGAAAAGCAACTCCCACATTCCTTAAAAATAATTCCTTATCCATAAGATTGCAGGTGTGGATGTCTATTTTGATAGCAGCTTCCTAATAACGTGTCATTTTACCTAATAGCCTAATCAGTATGTTAAAAAAAACAAAATGGCTTCCAAGATTTTAGAGACTGCAACAGATTGTAAGTAAAGAAATTGCGGAGGTAATCTGTTGTTTTTTAAATCCCAAACTATAATAAACTAGAAGACACTCGGTGGAGCACCTACCTCTGCCAGGCTGACACGTTCACATTTCGTATCCCACCGATAGGCCAAATCCGAACCAAAATCGAATTGGCTTCTTATTGTCACCGAAGCAACTCATCTACCTAGTTTCGTCCTAATCTGTCCAGAACCTTTTCCAATATCTCGATATATATCGTTTTTGGCCCATCTCTCAATGGTGAACAAGAATGACCGACAACCTGCGGCAAGATGGTAACGAGCCGATTGGGAAACACACATTTAAATCACTCTTAAAAGATGAATAGTGTGATTGGGAAACACATTTAAATCACTCTCAAAAGATTAATAGTGTGATTGGGAAACACACATTTAAATTACTCTTAAAAGATGAATAGTGTGATTGGGAAACACATTTAAATCACTCTTAAAAGATGAATAGTGTGATTGGGAAACACACATTTAAATTACTCTTAAAAGATGAACAGTGTGATTGGGAAACACATTTAAATCACTCTTAAAAGATGAATAGTGTGATTGGGAAACACATTTAAATTACTCTTAAAAGATGAACAGTGTGATTGGGAAACACATTTAAATCACTCTTAAAAGATGAATAGTGTGATTGGGAAACACACATTTAAATCACTCTTAAAAGATGAATAGTGTGATTGGGAAACACACATTTAAATCACTCTTAAAAGATGAATAATGTGATTGGGAAACACACATTTAAATCACTCTTAAAAGATGAATAGTGTGATTGGGAAACACATTTAAATCACTCTTTAAAGATGAGTAGTGTGATAGGGAAAAACACATTTAAATCACACTTGAAAGATGAATAGTGTGATTGGGAAAAACACATTTAAATCACTCTTAAAAGATGAATAACGTGATTGGGAAACACATTTAAATCACTCTTTAAAGATGAGTAGTGTGATAGGGAAAAACACATTTAAATCACACTTGAAAGATGAATAGTGTGATTGGGAAAAACACATTTAAATCACTCTTAAAAGATGAATAACGTGATTGGGAAACACATTTAAATCACTCTTAAAAGATGGACAGTGTGATTGGGAAACACACATTTAAATCACTCTTAAATGATGAATCGTGTCATTGGGAAACACACATTTAAATCACTCTGAAAAGATGACAGTGTGATTGGGAAACACACATTTAAATCACTCTTAAAAGATGATCAGTGTGATTGGGAAACACATTTAAATCACTCTTAAAAGATGAACAGTGTGATTGGGAAACACATTTAAATCACTCTTAAAAGATGAACACTGTGATTGGGAAACACATTTAAATCACTCTTAAAAGATGAATAGTGTGATTGGGAAAAACACATTTAAATCACTCTTAAAAGATGAATAACGTGATTGGGAAACACATTTAAATCACTCTTAAAAGATGGACAGTGTGATTGGGAAACACACATTTAAATCACTCTTAAAAGATGAACAGTGTGATTGGGAAACACATTTAAATCACTCTTAAAAGATGAATCATGTGATTGGGAAACACACATTTAAATCACTCTTAAATGATGAATAGTGTGATTGGGAAACACACATTTAAATCGCTCATAAAAGATGAATAGTGTGATTGGGAAACACACATTTAAATCACTCTTAAAAGATGAATCGTGTCATTGGGAAACACACATTTAAATCACTCTGAAAAGATGACAGTGTGATTGGGAAACACACATTTAAATCACTCTTAAAAAATGAACAGTGTGATTGGGAAACACACATTTAAATCACTCTTAAAAGATGAACAGTGTGATTGGGAAACACATTTAAATCACTCTTAAAAGATGAACACTGTGATTGGGAAACACATTTAAATCACTCTTAAAAGATGAATAGTGTGATTGGGAAACACACATTTAAATCACTCTTAAAAGATTAAGTCGCCACCTTTTATCCACGTCACCCTCACCACGGTTATATCAGAACGAGCTGATTCGTCACATGGTCACTGATTATTTAACCCCAATATGGGGCCGTTCAAAAATTGAGTAATGCTATTCTTTTAGGAAGCCATTGTACCGAGCCTGGTGATGGGCTTCGTTAAACATTACTAGTAATTTTAATTCGATTTTTCAGGGTACCTCATAATGAGTAACATTCGATCCAAACAAAGCCAATGGAAATCTGATGCGAAAACCCAGGCAGTGTATAATCAGCAGAGGCCTACAGGCCTCATCTCTTAGGCCCACCATAAAAATCAAGGTGGCGGCCATATTATTTTGTCTGGGTGCCTGGTGAGTGGAGTCCATCGACAAATGTGGGTGGGGTCTAACAGCTGTCTGACCAATGGGTGCACATCTCAAAGATCGACCCCCCAACAAGAACCACAATAACTGCACCAACAACCATGCAGAGCTCTTGTAGACATGTGACATGTCGCAGGTAAAAATCACTTTTAAAATTCTCAGATCTGGATCCGGATTTGGATTTTCACCAAAATGGAATCAATCCGTCCTTGTCCGCACACCCAACCTGTCCACTAGGTTTCGTCCAAATATTTTTACAACTTTTTGAGATATCCTGTTCACAGACAAACAAACAGACAGGGGTGAGAACATAACTCATGCCCACCTTTACCTTAGGTGATGGAGGTAATAACAGACCACATGAACCAGTATACTTGCAATTCTTCGATTTCGTAAGGAACAAACAGGAGTGAATACATAATCTCCATCCACCTTCGGGGGCGGAGGTAATTACTATTGTTGTTCGCTCCAACAACGTCCCAGCATGCATTAACTGAGGTTGTCTGCCATCTTCGGCTCAATAAACCTACTTCCAAAACTTGACACGAGCAAATTGTCTTGTTTCTTGAGTGCAAAGCGGAGATTCACAGGCGCCACTTGGGTCCGATAAGTGAGCTGCACGAATAAACCAGACAATGCATTAAGAGGAAGATTTTGCAAACAAAAAAGGCCTTAAGGTCGAAATGCATGACCGAGAAGTTTCGTGTTTTGAATGAGGAAGAGTGTACTTTGCTTTTGCTCTCATCCTGTATTTTGATTTATGCTGCTATTCCTCTTTACACTCATCCCTCAGATTAAACTATTATCGATTTGTTTGTTTCATCGTCTGCAGAAGCTGTGCGACTCCTTTTCTTGTATTCGTTTTAATCATAGTTTGCTGCTACGTTTTCCCAGCAATATGATGGCTCTGTGCAGAGTTCCTGATCTGTAGTTCGAGAAAAATAAAATAATTTTAGTTTCGGGCTTAAAATCCCCCCAAAAAACTTTTGTACAGGTGAGTCACAAAAATGTACCTGATTTGAAAATTTTATACGAAAAATCTTAGTCGGTAGAAGTGTCAAATATAGTGAATTAGGTAAGGTAAGCATTCAAATTGTTTGTAGCAAAGGTATTTTGACAATTCGATTTATTATTATTATTATTATTATTATTACTCCCGCCAGGGAGTAATGCATTCGCTCGTGTCCGTCCGTGTGTGTGTGTGTGTGCATATGTGTGTTCGTGTGTTTGTGAACAAGATATCTGGAAAAGTTCTGAACGGATTTGGATGAAAGTTGTTGGGATGATTGCCCTTGGGAGAAGGAAGAATTGATTACTTTTGGTGAAGCTCAGGATATTATTCCGGATCCAGGAATTTTTTGGGGGAATTTTTTTGGGAATTTTTTTTCTTTCTGTTTTACTGCATTAAAGCTTTTATTCTTATTCTTATTCTTATTCTTAAATGATGTTTTTCTCTAATTCCGAGATATATCAAAATTAATTCTCTGAAGTTAGGGCCTACTTTCTTGCTCCTTTATTGTTTTGGGGAGAGGGGATGTTAAACAAAACGTATTATTCCAACTTGACCCACGGCAGGAGTATGCGCTCTACTGAGTGGCATTCTAGTTAGGTTTACTCTCCATGAAATGGAGAGTAACCTATTATTACTGCTAGAGTTTTTCTTATTATTATTCTTCCACCCTATTTTGCACCTCCAAAAACTTTAAAAATTAATTTTCTCAGCAGCCGTTGGTCGGATTGACAGGAAATTTTCATCAAATGATCGGCGAGGCTCGTATAATTTTAAGTGCTAATTATGACGTCATAGGTACGTGGTATGGGCGCCATCTTGTAAAATACCTTCAAATTTGCCCCTCTATATCTCCGGAACGGCTGAATGGAAACATTTGAGTAATGGCTCATTCTAAAGAACTCTGCAATGGGAACAAAAAACTTGTGTATTGAGTATTTAAAAAATGCTAACGTTAAGAGGTTAGAATTCGTCAAACACAATTTTTTCTCCCCCGAAAATGAGATTTTTTCCCCAGATGCTAAGTTAAAAAACCTCAGAATGCAAAAAATTTCGAAGTCATACGTCACATGCTTCGGCCGCCATATTGTTTTGATTGAAAAGTCTGAAAAAACACTAAAATCCCATTTTATCCAAAACGCCTGAACAGATCGAGCCCAAACTTGGCATGCATAATCGCATACCCATGACGAACAAAAAGCCTCTGAGCACGACATCATCCATCACATGGTTTCAGAGTTATGACGTTTTAAAGCATAAACTAGAAAAGGTATCACCTCCATAATTTGTGAAGATATCGAGTGGAAACTTTACACAAATGTTCCTCATAGGGGGATGTTTCAATGTTACTTGAGACGTTTTGATAAGTCACATGGTTTGGCCACAATAAATAATGGAAGGAAAATCCTTAAAAGCTTCTAACTCTTGAACCACTGCATTGATCGACTTGAATTTTAATGCAATGTAGCGCTCATCAAGCGGAACAAGTGTGCAAAATTTCAAGATGATTGGATGGACGGTCTCGAAACTATAAGTCGTTATTGTTAAAAGAAGAAGAAACGCAACATTTTGTCCGACCAGGCCATGTCACCCAGTGCTATTGCCATTTTAAGTTTTAATTTCCTTTAAAAAACATTTTCTCTGCAATAATTGGACCAATTGAGATCAAATTTTCACCAGAGGAGTGACTCCATCTGTAGAATATTTTAATGGTAATTATGACGTCACTGGTCACGTGATTCGGCCGCCATATTGTTTTTCATGAAAACACGAAAATCCCTTTTTCTCTGCAATGGCTGAAAAGATCGAGGCCAAACTTTGCAGGCAGAATCGCATACCCATGACGAACAAAAAAGTCAGCGAGCATGACGTCATGTGTCACATGGTTTCAGAGTTATGACGTTTTTAAGCATGAACCTTTAAAACCTAGCTCCTCCCTCGTTTTTGATCCAATCGAGGGGAAACTTCACAGATCTGTTCAGCATGTCAGTCTACTAAAATGTCATTTTGGAATTTGCGATAGGTCACGTGGTTTGGCAGATATCGTTAATTAAACGAAGGAAAAAAAATGGTTATCTCTTGAATCGCTTTATTGATTGAGGTGAAACTTCACACTATAGTAGAAGTCATGAAGTGTAACAAGTGTGCAAAATTTCAAGATGATTGGATGTACAGTCTGGAAGCTAGAAGTTGTTATTGCGTGAAGAAGACGAGGCTTCGAGTGTGCAGATTTAATTATTTATCACATGTACAGACTGAAGGCATCATTGGACACGATCTCTCGCTGTCATTTTAACCTCAAAATTCTAATTTAAGATTTGTCAACAGCTGAGGTATATTAACAAACGAATAAAACAGATTTGGTCAAATTCTGACTTTTGTAACTCGATCGCATTTGACACAGAGTTGAAAGAAGCTGAGGAAGAAGAAACCTCGCATTGGCTTCTCAGACTAAATAAATAATTCTGGCTCTGCAATTTTCAGGTTTATTTTCTTTTAAAAATCGCTTTTTCTGCAATCATTGCATGGATTGACATGAAATTTTCACCATAGGTGCGCCTGGCATGAATAATCTTTTGAGGGTAATTATGACGTCACAGGTCACATGGTACGGCCGCCATCTTGTGAAAACCGAAATTTTTTACATCTCACTATCTACAAAAGCGCTGAGTAGAAACGATTGAGACATATCTCATTGCAAAGAACTATCCCTGGAGAATAAGCCTTGTGAATCATGTCATATGTGCCTCCATTATGACGTCATAATTCGACAAGTACAAAACTTCATCCGACAAGGATGAAATTTTTTGAGCATCATCTCGTGATAAATTGATGGAGAAAAAATAATAATAATGTGAAAGCAGGGTTGTTGTAAAGTGTGTGTGTGTGTGTGTGTGTGTGTGTGTGTGTGTGTGTGTGTGTGTGTGTGTGTGTGTGTGTGTGTGTGTGTGTGTGTGTGTGTGTGTGTGTGTTGGGGGTTGGGGGTGGGGAGTGTGTGTGTGTGTGTGTGTGTTGGGGGTGGTGGGTGGGGTGGGGGGATGTGTGCTTGTGTTTGTGTGGGGGGGTAGGCGAGAGGTCTGGGGATGTGTGTGTGTGTGTGTGTGTGTGTGTGTGTGTGTGTGTGTGTGTGTGTGTGTGTGTCGGGGTTGTATCCAAGGGGGTTGTGTCAAAGCTTGTCCACTGAAAGAGGGGTTGTATAAAAAGTGGGGTTGTATCAAAAGTGGGGTTGTATCAAAAGTGGGTGCGAGTAAACTGGTCATCACTGCCAGCAGTTTTAAAGTGGCAGTTCTAGTTATTATTATTCTTCTGCCCTATTTTGCACCTTCAAAAATTTAAAATTAATGTTCTTAGCAGCCGTTGGTTGGATTGACAGGAAATTTTCATCAAATAATCGGCAAAGCTCGTATAATTTTTAATGCTAATTATGATGTCATAGGTCACGTGGTATGGGCGCCATCTTGTAAAACACCTTCAACTTTGCCTCTCTATATCTCCGGAACGGCTGAATGGAAACATTTGAGTAATGGCTCATTCTAAAGAACTCTGCAATGGGAACACAAAACATGTTTAGTGAGTATATTAAAAATGCTAACGTTAAGATGCTAGAATTCGTCAAACATAATTTTTTCACCCCCGAAAATGATATTTTTTCCCAGATGCTTAGTTGAAAAAAACGCAGAATGCAAAGAATTTCGAAGTCATACGTCAATATGGTTCGGCCGCCATATTGTTTTGAGTGAAAAGTCTGAAAATAACACTAAAATACCATTTTCTCCATAACTCCTGAACAGATCGAGCCCAAACTTGGCATGCATAATCGCATACCCATGGCGAACAAAAACGTCATCGAGCACGATGTCATCCATCACATGGTTTCAGAGTTATGACGTTTTTAAATATAAACTAGAAATGGTATCTCCTCCATAATTTGTGAAGATATCGAGTGGAAACTATACACAATTGTTCCTCATGGGGGATGTTTCATTGTTACATGAGACGTTTTGAAAAGTTACATGGTTTGGCCACAATAAATAATGGAAGGAAAATCCTAAAAAAGCTTCTAACTCTTGAACCACTGCATTGATCGACTTGAATTTTTAATTCCTTCTGGAACCCATCAAGCCGAACAAGTGTGCAAAATTTGAAGATGATTGGATGTACGGTCTGGAAGCTAGAAGGTGTTGTTGCATGAAGAAGAAGAACCACAACACTTTTTCTCACCAGGCCATGTGACATAACCACTTCTTCGGATTTGGCAGTCGCTAGAGGGTGTTAACATTCGAATGCAACAAATCTGGGCAAATTCTGATGAATTTTCGTAAAACTACGCTATATTGTCATTTACATTGGAAAATAACATTGTAAAACTCTCTGCTGCCTCAGCTTTATTCTAGCTCTGAAGTTCATCCTGTCTTCACTTTTAGAGAGAAAGAGAGGTATCTGCAAGCAATGGTAATCTTTATTTGGTGGAAATCCGATGAAAAATGACGGAGTTATTCGAAATCTAACATTTTAAATTGATCGCATTTTCAAAGTGAATTCTTACTGATGTAAAATATCCATGCATGCCAGCACGTGTGTGTGTGTGTGTGTGTGTGTGTGTGTGTGTGTGTGTGTGTGTGTGTGTGTGTGTGTGTGTCAGGGGGGATGTGTGTGTGTGTGTGTGTATGGAGATGTGTGTGTGTGTGTGTGTGTGTGTGTGTGTGTCAGGGGGGATGTGTGTGTGTGTGTGTGTGTGTGTGTGTGTATGGAGATGTGTGTGTGTGTGTGTGTGTGTGTGTGTGTGTGTATGGAGATGTGTGTGTGTGTGTGTGTGTGTGTGTGTGTGTGTGTGTGTGTGTGTGTGTAGGGGGGGATGTGTGTGTGTGTGTGTGTGTATGGGGATGTGTGTGTGTGTGTGTGTGTCTGTGTGTGCGCGCGTGTGTGTGTGTGTGTGTGTGTGTGTGTGTGTGTGTGTGTGTGTGTGTGTGTGTGTGTGTGTATCGGGGTTGTATCCAAGGGGGTTGTGTCAAAGCATGTCCAATGAAAGTGGGGTTGTATCAAAAGTGGGTGCGAGTAAACCGTTCAACACTGCCCGCAGTTTTAAGTGGCAGTTCCAGTTATTATTATTATTGTTACCTCCCCACCAAAGGTGGATGGAGGTTATGTTTTCACCCCTGTTTGTCCGTTTGTTTATTTGTGAACAAAATATCTCAAAAAGTTGTGGACGGATTCGGACAAAATTTGGCAGGGATGTAGCGTATGTCACAAGGACGAAATGATTCGATTTTGGTGACGACCCGGATTCGGATCCGGCTAGAATAATTTTTTAAGTGATTCTTCACCATTGGGAGATGGGGCCAAAAATGATATGTAGCAGGATATCTCAAAAAGTTATGGATGGATTTGGACGAAACTTGGTGAACAGGTTGTGAGTGTGACAAGGAAGAATCGATTCAATGTTGGTGAAGATCTGAATATGGATTCCGATATGAGAATTATTTAATTTTCGACAAAATTTTGATTGTTCACCATTGAGTGATATGGCCAACCAGGCGGAGGTATGCTCTCTACTGTGTGCCGTTCTAGGTATTATTATTATTATTGCAGGTGAACCCTGGGCCAACTAACGACAGCAGAGCGAATCTTCATTGTCGAGGAGAATGTAGAGCTTTGATTGGAGTGAAATGTGTGTTCACGTAATGTATCAATCTCGAAGATTATCCATCGTATCGGTTCAAAGTGAAGATCTCTGTGAAGAACAACAATGCAGGACGCTCTGGACATCCGAGGAATATTGGAACTCCAGAGGCCGTAAACAGAATTAGCGAAGTGTTTGTATCCCAAGAAAATAAACACAGCACATTTCACATGGAATTGGAGTGTCCCAAAGGAGTGTCATTAGATGTGTTTAACTTGAGCTGAAGGCTTTGCCTTTGACAAATTCAATTGATGCAGAAATTATCCTCAGATAACGAGCGTCTACCTTATGAATGTTGGGTGCGATTTAGTATGATTGTTGATGAAGCAGAAATCAACAGACGACGCAGTTTCCATCGACAATTGTCGCATTTACCTGAATATGGTAAACAGAGAGAGTTGTTCGTTTTTGGGGACTAGAGAAACCAGGTCGGTAGTCTTCAGATCCATACCTTGTTTAAGAGCAGGATACTGAGACAGGGTTGCCTGTGAATGCAGAACGTTCCACACACCTGTTGAACACGTGTTTTCTGGAGTCATGTGAGTAACGTTCCTGCTGCTTGGTTTCAGCAGGTGCAGATTAATTTCCCATCGATCTGGATTTCCTTGGCCTCCAAGATCTCCAGACCTCTCACCTTTATATTTTTCTTCTGTGAAGATGTTTTAAGGATATTTTCAAAGAAAACCCAATAAATGAACATTCCTAAACTCAAATATGCTGTTAATGAGACCTATTTCCAGAGTGTCATGTGAAACACTTCCATCTGTATTCAGAAACTATTCGTAACTGTGCAGAGCCCAGTGGAGGGAATTGTGATACATTTGTTATAGTCAAACAAAACTTTATGATTTATTTTATGTATCATATATTTTATGAGTTATATAAAATAGCAGATTTAATAAATAATTAAAATGAAGTTCATTTTTGTGACTAACCCTGTCTTTAATGGCATGAGTTAACATTATATTGAACATAAAATCAGAATCGTTAGCATTGCGATTGAGCGTCCACCTTGAGAATGGGAAGTGACCGGTTCTGTCCCGGCCCTGGCCCGGTCATCCCAAACACTAAGAATGCCACATGCTACTTCCTCACCTGATGTTCAGCATTTGGAGTATTTTTTTATGTGAATAACAAATACATTACGATGTAATCCATAAATTATCATGCGGTAATACTATGGATAACAACAACGTTTCATAATCAGGCCATTTGATGTCATTCCCGTTATAAATCACAGCATTTCTGGAATATCAGGACCCGATGAGTTCATTTTTTGCTGTGAATCAAAATGGAATACTGTTCGGCCTGTTTATTACTATAACGAAGAGCAAGGAGAGATCATTTAATTTAATAACTGCCCTAAGTGTCTGGATTTATACAAATGTAAACTGCAGTGATGAAGGCATCTTCATTTGTGACCTCTATTTGACCTTTCATTTGTGACCCCTATTTGACCTTTCATTCAGACCTCTCACATTTATATTTTGACCTTTCATTTTGACATTTTATTATTTGACCTTTCATTCATGACCACTTATTTGACCTTTCATTCATGACCACTTATTTGACCTTTCATTTGAGACCCCTATTTGACCTTTCATTCATGACCATTATTTGACCTTTCATTTGAGACCCCTATTTGACCTTTCATTTGAGACCCCTATTTGACCTTTCATTTATGACCACTTATTTGACCTTTCATTTGTGACACCTATTTGACCTTTCATTCATGACCACTTATTTGACCTTTCATGTGTGACCCCTATTTGACCTTTGATTTATGACCACTTATTTGACCTTTCATTTGTGACCCCTATTTGACCTTTCATTCATGACCATTTATTTGACCTTTCATTTGAGACCCCTATTTGACCTTTCATTTGAGACCCCTATTTGACCTTTCATTCATGACCACTTATTTGACCTTTCATTTGTGACACCTATTTGACCTTTCATTCATGACCACTTATTTCACCTTTCATTTGTGACACCTATTTGACCTTTCATTCATGACCACTTATTTGACCTTTCATGTGTGACCCCTATTTGACCTTTCATTTATGACCACTTATTTGACCTTTCATTTGTGACCCCTATTTGACCTTTCATTCATGACCATTTATTTGACCTTTCATTTGAGACCCCTATTTGACCTTTCATTTGAGACCCCTATTTGACCTTTCATTCATGACCACTTATTTGACCTTTCATTTGTGACACCTATTTGACCTTTCATTCATGACCACTTATTTGACCTTTCATGTGTGACCACTATTTGACCTTTCATTCATGACCACTTATTTGACCTTTCATTTGTGACCCCTATTTAACCTTTCATTCATGACCACTTATTTGACCTTTCATTTGTGACCCCTATTTGACCTTTCATTCATGACCATTTATTTGACCTTTCATTTGAGACCCCTATTTGACCTTTCATTTGAGACCCACTATTTGACCTTTCATTCATGACCACTTATTTGACCTTTCATTTGTGACACCTATTTTACCTTTCATTCATGACCACTTATTTGACCTTTCATTTGTGACACCTATTTGACCTTTCATTCATGACCACTTATTTGACCTTTCATGTGTGACCCCTATTTGACCTTTCATTCATGACCACTTATTTGACCTTTCATTTGTGACACCTATTTGACCTTTCATGTGTGACCCCTATTTGACCTTTCATTCGTGACACTTATTTGACCTTTCATTCGTGACCCTTATTTGACCTTTCATTTGTGACCACGTTGACCTTTCATTTGTGAACCCTATTTGACCTTTCATTCGTGACCCATATTTGACGTTGAACCCAATACTTGTTTTGTTTGATATCGTTTTCTCTTCTTTTTGTTCCTATCAGGAATGTCAAAATCGTAATCCTGATTGTAAATCAAGGTGCTGATATATCTATATGATTTCAATTGATTTTAAGGAGTACCAGGTACCAGGTAAGTGTGACCAAATGTTTTACAAGTTAAAAACCACAATATGTCATGAAACCTGCTCTTCCCATGGAGAGTAGTTAATAAATTTGATTTAATCTAAAGTTTCACAGTCCCACAGGTGATTTCTATTTCCACTGTAAAGGTAGCAGGATTGAAGTGTAAACAACATAAAATGGTCTCGTGTAAATTATTTGCATCGTCTTTATTGATTCCGATTGTGACGTACAGTACTCTGTTGCCGAAGCATTTCCTTGGTAAGGGTTATACTGTGTGGTTTGCCATTGCTTTCGCAGTCGTGGTCAGTGCGGGTATTTGTAATTTGTTCAAGGTGCCGGCGATAGCTCGCCTGCTCTTCATGAAGAACACCGTAGAATCTTTAACGTCCATCCGGGGGACGGCACACATTTATATGAAACCACCTGCCTGTAAAATCACCTGCCGGGGTGACGGTTTATTGTGAAATCACCTGCCGGGTGACCGTTTATTGTGAAATCACCTGCCGGGGTGACGGTTTATTGTGAAATCACCTGCCGGGGTGACGGTTTATTGTGAAATCACCTGCCGGGGTGACGGTTTATTGTGAAATCACCTGCCGGGTGACCGTTTATTGTGAAATCACCTGCCGGGTGACCGTTTATTGTGAAATCACCTGCCGGGTGACGGCTTCTAGCTGGGTTGAGATTTGAATCCAAGCTAGACATTTTAGAGGCGAGTGTGCATACCTGTAGGGAGTGTAGGCCATCCTGCCAGCCACGATTATTTATTAGGCAAGTAAAATGTCAGGTAATAAAATTTTAAGTGTGCCAAGAAAGGTCTCAGGTTTTTTTTGTTTTGTTTTCTGAAGCCTCGTGACGCGGAGGCAAAAGCTTTGAGTTTTACATTCTCTATTTATTTTCCTTGTCTGTAATATGCAAATGTACAAGTTCAGAGTTAGATGATGTAAAGCAAAATATTGTTAACTAGATGGTATTTATAGAATACATATCCCGCGCAAGCAACTTGGTGTGAACCAACTCTTCTGTTTTTGAAGCGTTTTTCTCTTTGATCCAATATGGCTGCCAGACCACGTGACTGATGACATCATAAATTTACATTCTTTAAGATTATTGTTGTGTAGATCACGCTAAATAAATTTCAAACTCATCGGTCTAAACGCTGTACTTGTCGAATTATGACGTCATAATAGAGGCACAAATGACGTCATCCTTAAAACAGACATTCCCATGCAGAGTTCTTTACAATGAGCCACGTTTCATATTTTCCATACGGCGGTTTCGGAGATATAGAGGTGCAACGTTTTTTGTTTTTTCCAAGATGGCGCTTGTACAACCTGACTTATGACGTCATAATTATTTTTAAAATTCTACAGGAGGAGGCGCTCCAATGGTGAAAATATTGTGTCCATTGGACCACCAGTTGCAGAAAATGAAATCCATATTGATCGGATCAGGCGTTGTACTTGTTGACTTATGACGTCATAATGAAGGCACCGGTGAGATCATCATTAACATACATTATTCCACATGGCGAGTTCTTGCCAATGAGCCATGTTTCCATTTTTTCCATGAATCGGTTTCAGAGGTAGAGGTGCAAAGTTTTTCCAAGATGATGCCCATACCACTTAACCTATGACGTCATAATCACGTTTAATAGTTCTACAGGCGGAGGCGATCCTATAGTGAAAATTTCGTGTCAATCGGATCAACGGTTGCTGAGAAAATGAATTTTTAAAATGCAGACATGCCACACGTGAGCACGTACGAACGGACGCAGAGATCGCTTAACCCTGTTTTTCACTTCACTCGTACAGGGTAACAAGTTAACGTTCATTAACAGCAAAACTAAAATGTATCAACGTGTGTTTCGTCTGCTGGCACGAGTTGATGTACGTTAAACTGGGTGTCCTGTCTGCTGATATTAGTTGATGTACGTTAAACTGGGTGTCCTGTCTGCTGATATTAGTTGATGTACGTTAAACTGGGTGTCCTGTCTGCTGATATTAGTTGATGTACGTTAAACTGGGTGTCCTGTCTGCTGATATTAGTTGATGTACGTTAAACTGGGTGTCCTGTCTGCTGATATTAGTTGATGTACGTTAAACTGGGTGTCCTGTCTGCTGATATTAGTTGATGTACGTTAAACTGGGTGTCCTGTCTGCTGATATTAGTTGATGTACGTTAAACTGGGTGTCCTGTCTGCTGGTGCTCCCCCAGCAATTGATGAAAGCCTTGAGCCACGTGCTGCATACAAACAAATAACTAATTAATAGCAACAATGTCCAGTAATTTTGAGTCGGTGGATTCTCAAGGTATGAGATGAGCAGCAGTAGCTCCAGTATCAGGAGAGGACTCGTCACAGGAGGAATAAGCAGGAGGACTCGTCACAAGAGGAGTAAGCAGGGGGACTCGTCACAGGAGGAGTAAGCAGGAGGACTCGTCACAGAAGGAGTAAGCAGGAGGACTCGTCACAGAAGGAGTAAGCAGGAGGACTCGTCACAGGAGGAGTAAGCAGGAGGACTCGTCACAGGAGGCGTAAGCAAACTGTCATCATTTTCACCCATAGCCTACTTCCTTGTGTAAATCTCAACTCAAAAAAAAAAAAAAAAAAAAAAAACATTTCCTTCTCTGTTCTCATTCGTTTATTCATTCTTATTCGTTCGTTCGTTCTTCGACCACGTGTTTCTCCCCCATTTCCCCAGATAGTTTTCACTCATTAACCTTCAATGTTTACACTTTCCCCTCAAGTTATGTATTCCGTCATATTTTATAACACCTTTTTCTTCTTCTTCTTTAAAAGGCTGCTTTCGACTTGCTCACCAAATCAATTCATCCCAAAAAAAATATCCATCTCCTATAGTGCCTTTGTTCTACATTCCCTAAACTCTCCTGCACTCCATCCTCCATCCAGCGTCCTTAAACGTATTTTTAACTCGAAGGTCACAAGAAACTCATTTTGCAATAAATGTTCGTTACCCATAAATCGTACACTTTCAAAAATCCAATCTCACCCCTCCCCTCCAAATCTTCCCCATAACCCCTCCCCTCCAAATCTTCCCCATCACCCCTCCCCTCCAAATCTTCCCCATCACCCATCCCTTTCAAATCTCCCCCCTTGCCCCCTCCCTCCTAAACTACTCCCTCACCCCTCCCCGCCAAGGCGCCCCCTCGCCCCTCCCCTCCTAGACTCCTGCCTCACCCCTCCCCTCCAAATCTCCCCCATATCCCATCCCTTTCAAATCCCTCCCCTTGTCCCTTCCCTCCCAAACTCCCCCCTCACCCCTCCCCTTCAAATCTCCCCACCCTCATTGCTTCTCAATTTCCCCCCGCTCACTCCCCCTCCTCAAAGCGTCCTCCCCGCTTCTTCCCCCTTCAAACTCTCACCTCCATCTCCCCCAACCTTCTGCCTCGCTCTTCCCCCTCCTCAAATAACACCTCATTGTGGCTCACCCAATCACCATCAAACCTTTTGTCCGCCCCATCCTTCCCTTTCTCCGAGCTATTCTGAAATCTCTGACACACCTTCAACAGCTCTCCCTACCTCTTCCACCTCTTCCACATCTTACCCTACCCCTCCACCCCCCTGTTCTGTATCTGATGCTCCCCCTTCCTCTTCATTAACGGTATGGACCTCAAACATCCGGGGCCTTCGTTCAAACTTAACTGATCTCTCCATACAGGTTGCTTCTGTCAAACCAGACGTGATCTGCTTAACAGAAACTTTCCTCCTTTATGATGTCTCTGATTCCATAGTATCTCTCCCGGGCTACTCCCTCCTCCGGTATGATAGACCTGAGCCTCGTCCTGGAGGCGGGGTTGCTATCTTTATCAAAAACTCTCTTCCTCACTCGCCCTGCACTGCACTCTCTCCACCTCACCCCCAGGAATACCTCTGGCTACGGCTTCCCCTTCGCTCCCACCTCTTGTTCATATGTGTGTTGTACCGTCCACCAAACAGTGATGACTCCATCTACATCTCGCTGTCTGATGATATGGACCAACTTCTATCTACTCATCCCAACTCTCTCTTCCTCATATGTGGTGATTTCAACTGTCATCATGCCAGTTGGCTGGGTGTGGGTACCTCTCTCACCAGCCATGGCTCCTCAGCAAAGGACTTCTGCGACTCACTGGGACTGACACAATCTGTCAATTTCTCGACCCGGATCTCAGTCAACGGAACATCTTCTCTTCTGGACTTGGTTATGACTAACTTCCCTGAAAATGTCTGCTGCTCTTCTTCTGCTCCGATCGGATCATCTGATCATGTCCTTGTTAAAGTGGACATCTCTCTGACCATCCTCAGGGAGCCTGCTCAGCGTCGACGAGTCTGGCATTTCACTCAGGCCAACTGGCACGGTCTTCAAGCAGCCATCAATCATCTGGACTGGTCTCCCATCTCTACCACCTCTGACATCAACTCATCCTGGGAATTCTTCCAAAGTAAATTGCTCTCTCTCATGCACAGATTTATCCCATCTCGTCTTCAGTTGTCATACCCTTCCTCCCGTCCATGGTACACGGAATCTTGTGGTGAGGCTGTTGCCCAGAAACAACTTGCCTTCGTCTCCTGGAAAGCAAATCCAACGGAAGGAAATCTCATTTCCTTTCACAAAGCCCGAAACAAGTGTGTGTCCACCCTCAGGAGAGCCAGGAAACAATATCTCTCCGTTCTCAAGACCGAACTCTCTTATCTGTCTCCCTCTTCCAAATCCTGGTGGCATCTGGTCAAATCCGTTTCTGGTGTTTGTTCCCCCTCCATCCCCTCCCTTACCTCAAACGGCTACACAGCTGACTCCGCACGTGAAAAAGCTGAATGCCTCAACTCTGTGTTTGCCTCTAAATCTTGTGTCCCAAACCCATCCCTCTCTGTACCCACCATACCCAGTCGTACCCTGCTGCTCCTGGACTCCGTGTCCTTTCCTCCTGACAAGGTGGAAAAGTTTCTGTCAACCCTCGACTCTGATTCTGCAACTGGACCCGACGGCATCAGCCCACGGGTCCTAAAATCCTGCTCTGCTGCTCTATCTCACCCTCTCTCTGTTCTCTTCACCCTCTCTTTTGCTCAAGGTCAACTGCCATCTGCTTGGAAATCAGCCAACATCACCGCTTTGCACAAAAAAGGTGCAAAAACAGATCCTAGCAACTACAGACCAATCAGCCTTCTCCCAATTATCAGCAAAGTCATGGAATCCATCATTGCTTCTGATATGAAATCTTTCCTCTTCTCCAATGGCTTGATCTCTGATCATCAATTTGGTTTCAGACCAGGTCACTCTACTCTGGACATGCTGCTTCTGCTGTCTCAACAATGGATGGAGGTCCTCAATGCCAAACAGGAAATTAGAGCTGTCTCCCTCGACATATCACGTGCCTTCGACACGGTCTGGCACCCCGCTCTGCTCACGAAACTCTCCTCCTTTGGTATCCATGGAAATCTCCACGCATGGCTGGCGGACTTCCTCTCTAGTCGTCGTCAACGTGTGGCCCTGAATGGGTTTCTCTCATCTCCTCTTCCTGTTCAGGCTGGAGTTCCCCAAGGCAGTGTTCTGGGCCCCGTGCTTTTTCTGGTCTTCATCAATGATCTCTCTGACTCTCTCGAAAATCCTCTCTATCTCTTTGCTGATGACTCCACTCTCTGCCGCTCCATTCCTCTTCCCTCAGATCGGCAGTCTGCTGCCTCCTCACTCTCTGAAGACCTGGACAAAATCACAGACTGGTCAAACAAGTGGAACATGTCTTTCAATCCTGACAAATCTCACACTCTTACTATGTCTCTCCGAAAAGATCGACTGGACAACCCTCCCATCTACTTTCTCAACAATCCTCTCCAAGAAGTTCTGTCGCTCAAGATTTTGGGTCTCACTATCTGCCATGATCTTTCTTGGGAAAACCACATTTCCAAGCTGGCCTCCAAAGCCAGTCGCCGACTGGGCATCCTCCGTCGTGCGAAGTCCTTCCTCGGCACACCTGAGCTCCTCACCACATACAAGGCTTTCATCCGCAGCTCAATGGAATACTGTTCTCCCCTATGGGCCGGTGCTCCTGCCTCACACCTAGCTCGGCTTCACGCTGTTGAAACCAAAGCTTTCAGAATTATTGGAATCTCCCGCGATGAAGCTATCTCTGAGGGCCTTTCACTCACTCACCGCAGGCAGGTAGGTGGTCTTTCTGTCTTCTACCGACTCCTCTCCGGCCTTGCTCCCCCAGCTCTCTCTGTGCTCTGTCCCCCAAATATTCCTACAGGTCGCACAAGATCTGCCAGCAACCCTCTGATGGTTAAACTGCCGAAATCTCGGCTCTCCGCTCACCTTCACTCTTTCATTCCTCTTTTCTCCCGCCTCTGGAACAAACTCCCTCACTCCCTTCAATCCCACTCCTCCCTCCAGGTCTTTAAAACAGCTGTTCACCACCATCTCTTATCTTCCCCCATCCAAAACCTTGATCTTTTCTACCCCCGCTAATTCACCCCAGATCCACCTTGTTTGAAATTCCAACTTCTTTCCTGGAAGTCCTGGCAGTGTCCATATGTTTTATACCTCTCCCACTGCCCCCTTCCCACGCCCCCCCCCCCCCAAAGCCCTCGCCCTCTCTCAGATCTCTCGATGTCTCCATGTCTCTCGGTCCCTGCTCTCAAATGTTGTGTTTGTGTCCTTCCCCCTCTCTCCCCATCTTGTCTACCGCTCCCTATGTTATATGTTTTATGTGTCGGTTTGTCTTTCTGTGTGTTCATGTGATTAATGTTCGCTCTTTCACGAGCCTCGATATTGTATACAAAAAAAAAAAAAAAAAAAAAAAAAAAGCAGGAAGACTCGTGACAGGAGGAGTAAGCAGGAGGACTCTCACAGGAGGAGGAAGCAGGAGGACTCGTCACAGGATGAGTAAACAGTAGGACTCGTCACAGGAGGAGTAAGCAGGAGGCCTCGTCACAGGAGGAGTAAGCAGGAGGACTCCTCACAGGAGGAGTAAGCAGGAGGACTCGTCACAGGAGGAGTAAGCAGGAGGACTCGTCACAGGAGGAGTAAGCAGGAGGACTCGTCACAGGAGTAAACAGGAGGACTCGTCACAGGAGGAGTAAGCAGGAGGTGTAAGTAGGAGGACTCGTCACAGGAGGAGTAAGCAGGAGGACTCGTCACAGGAGGAGTAAACAGCAGGCTCGTCACAGGAGGAGTAAACAGCAGGCTCATCACAGGAGGAGTAAGCAGGAGGACTCGTCACAGGAAGAGTAAACAGGAGGACTCGTCACAGGAGGAGTAAGCAAGAGGAGTCAGCAGGAGGAGTCAGCAGGAGGACTCGTCACAGGAGGAGTAAGCAGGAGGACTCGTCACAGGAGGAGTACGCAGGAGGAGTCAGCAGGAGGAGTAAGCAGGACTAGTCAGCAGGAGGACTCGTCAGAAGAGGAGTCAGCAGGAGGACTCGTCACAAGAGGAGTCAGCAGGAGGACTCGTCACAGGAGGAGAATATTCCATTGAGCAACTAAATCAGGGGCTTGTTGTCCCCCGTCGCGCCGCGGAGCGAAAGGGGGACTATGGTTTTCCCCTCCATCCGTGTGTGCGTCTGTCCGTGCGTCCGTCAGTGCATGCGTGCGGACGTGCGTGTGTACGTGCGTGCGTGCATAAGCGAAGGACCGAATTCTAATTTGGTGTGTGGGTGCAACCCACGTCAAAATCCAAGATGGCCACCGCCATGTATGTCTGAACCTTGTGAGCGGAATATCTTGAAAAACAAGCATTCTGAGTATTGCGCTGCAATACATGTCCCCTACCAAAGTTCAAAGTGCCATAACTTTGTCAAAAATGATCGAATATGCAAATGTATGCACGGTTGATGCTGGTTTTCAAACTTGATCTGAGGTATGCTGAAACACATGTGTGTCACGCCTCGCCTCATTGATAAGCCCGCAAGGTCGCTCGTGGAGTGGCCTGCACGTATTGCACTGTGTAAAAACCACCGTTTAGAGGCAATTTTTCCCCGCAAAGCGGGGGTTGGCCTTTTCGGGGACCGTGGTTGTTGTTGTTTTTTGGTGCCCTTTTTGAAGCAATGTTTTACGGCCGGATGCCCTTCCTGCCGCCAACCCTGTTTGTCGCCTTTTTACGATAAACAGGGAATTACCAGTGTACTGGTATTCAATTTGCCGACCTCGGAAGGTATGACAGGCTGAGTCAACCCCCCTGGCGTTAATTCAGCGATCGACCGGGATTCGAACCCAGGATCCTTGGTATCCTAAGCTGGCACCCTAGCCGCTAGCCCAACACCAGGAGTATCGTATTGCACTGTGTGAATTATATAATTACCAACTCACGGTCTGAGGTACCAGCGATTCAAGAGATATCCATTTTTTTTTTTCGTTTAATTGAGGATATCTGCC
The DNA here is from genome assembly GCF_964187855.1 of Myxine glutinosa. Taxonomy (NCBI): domain Eukaryota; kingdom Metazoa; phylum Chordata; class Myxini; order Myxiniformes; family Myxinidae; genus Myxine; species Myxine glutinosa. The sequence continues at coordinate 4,948,350 of NC_136274.1, forward strand.
AAACCACGTGCCCTATCGCAAATTCCAAAAGGATATTTTAGTAGACTGACATGCTGAACAGATTTGTGAAGTTTCCCCTCGATTAGATCAAAAATGAGGGAGGGGCTCGGTTTTAAAGGTTCATGCTTTAAAATGTCATAACTCTGAAACCATGTGACGGATGACGTCATGCTCGCTGACTTTTTTGTTCGTCATGGGCATGGGATTCTGCCTGCAAAGTTTGGCCTCGATCTGTTCAGCCGTTGCAGAGAAAAAGGGGTTTTCGTGTTTTCACGAAAAACAATATGGCGGCCGAACCACGTGACCTGTAACGTCATAATTACTAGTAAATATTCTACAGACCGAGTCCCTCCTACGGTGAAAATTTGATCTCAATCGGTCCAATTATTGCCGGGAAAATGTTTTTTTTAAGGAAATTAAAACTTAAAATGGCACTGAGTTAAGGATCATCAGAATTATCAGAATTCCCAAAGTTCAAAGTGCCATAACTTTGTCAAAAATTATCGAAACGTTGTGAAGTTCCAACTTGATCTGTAACTTATCATGAGGAAGCGATGTGCCAAGTTTGAAATCATTAGCATTAAGCATTTAGAAAAAAAGTCCGGAAAACTGTTCTTTGCGTGACGGACTGACGGACTGACAGACTGACGGACTGACGGACGGAGGGACGGCGTGCAAACTTATAGTCCCCTCCGGTGTACACCAGTAGGGGACTAATAAGCATTCTGAGTATTGCGCTGCAATACATGTCCCCTACCAAAGTTCAAAGTGCCATAACTTTGTCAAAAATGATCGAATATGCAAATTTATGCACGGTTGATGCTGGTTTTCAAACTTGATCTGAGGTATGCTGAGAGACATGTGTGTCATGCCTCGCCTCGTTGATAAGCCCGCAAGGTCGCTCCGTGGAGCAGCCTGCACGTATTGCACTGTGTGAATTATATAATTACCAACTCACGGTCTGAGGTTCTAGCGATTCAAGAGATATCCATTTTTTTTTTTTCCTTTAATTAACGATATCTGCCAAACCACGTGCCCTATCGCAAATTCCAAAAGGACATTTTAGTAGACTTACATGCTGAACAGATCTGAGAAATTTCCCCTCGATTGGATCAAAAATGAGGGAGGAGCTCGGTTTTAAAGGTTCATGATTAAAAACGTCATACCTCTGAAACCATGTGATGCATGACGTCATGCTCGCTGACTTTTTTGTTCGTCATGGGTATGCGATTCTGCCTGCAAAGTTTGGCCTCGATCTGTTAAGCCGTTGCAGAGAAAAAGGGGTTTTCATATTTTCACGAAAAACAATATGGCGGCCGAACCCCGTGACCTGTGACGTCATAATTACCATTAAAATATTCTACAGATCCAGTCCCCCCTACGGTCAAAATTTGATCTCAATCGGTCCTATTATTGCGGAGAAAAAATCTTTTTTAAAGGAAATTAAAACTTAAAATGGCACTGAGTTAAGGATCATCAGAATTATCAGAATTCCCAAAGTTCAAAGTGCCATAACTTTGTCAAAAATGATCGAAACGTCGTGAAGTTCGAACTTGATCTGTAACTTATCATGAGGTAACCATGTGCCAAGCTTGAAATCATTAGCATTAAGGGTTTAGAAAAAAAAGTCCGGAAAACTGTTCTTTGCGTGACGGACTGACGGACTGATGGACGGGTGGGACGGCGTGCAAACCTTTTGTCCCCTCCGGTGTACACCGGTAGGGACTAAGAAGCGAAGTACCAACTTCTAATCTGGTGTGTGGGTGTATCAAGCATAAGGTGTATTATAAGGTGTATTCACACACCGTAGGGGGGACTGGGTCTGTAGAATATTTTAATGGTAATTATGACGTCACAGGTCACGGGGTTCGGTGTATAAGGTGTGGGTGTATTGACCAAACCCTCTCCTTCGACAAATACACTAAACAGATCACAAAGACAGCCTTCTTTCACCTGAAAAACATCGCCTGTCTCCGTCCATCCCTCTCCTCCGTGGCTGCTGAAACCCTCATCCACGCCTTCATCACTTCCCGTCTGGACTATTGCAATAGCCTCCTTTATGGTTCACCCTCAACAATCACCAATAAACTCCAATACATTCAGAACTCCGCTGCCCGTCTACTCACCCATTCCCGGACCCGTGACCACATCACCCCCGTCCTTTACAAGCTTCACTGGCTCCCCATCTCCCAGAGAATCCAGTACAAAATCCTCCTCTTGACCTACAAAGCCCTCCATAACCTGGCCCCATCCTACCTGGCTGACCTCCTCTCCAGACACACTCCCACCCGCAACCTCCGCTCTGCTGGTACCAACCTCCTGACCCCCCCCCCCCCCATCCGGACCAAATTTAGATCCTGGGGGGACAGGGCCTTCTCCATCGCTGCTCCCACCCTCTGGAACTCGCTACCTCACACCATCAGAGACTCCTCCTCACTCACCACATTCAAAACATCACTCAAGACCCACCTGTTCAACACTGCATTCAACATTTAACCCACAGCATCTAACCCCTGACTATCTCCTCTCCTTCTCCCTCCTTTGTGCTTTGAATATTTCCCTATTGATTCTTCTTTTTTTGCGATTGTTTTTATGTTTTGCTATGCATTATGTTTTGCACTCTGTCAAAGCGTCTTTGGGCTTCCTGAAAAGCGCTATATAAAATAAATGCATTATTATTTTATTATTATAAGGAAGAAGGCTATTGAAAATTGGGTCGCCACGTCAAAATCCAAGATGGCCGCCTTGCGCCTTCCACTTTGTCAACTCACATCACTTCACCGACGGGGGACCTAGGCGTACCGCTTGTTGACCTTGTTTGACGATTTCGCTATAACCCATCAAACCGATTAACAAACTTCAAAACTTTCAAACTTCAAACCTTCAAACCGGATTTCGCTTTTCAAACCGGTTAAGTCACCATCTTTACTGATTTCGTCACTTACCTCTTACAAATGACCTGAATGTGTTTCTTGGTGTGCAGGTGTCTGCAGGTTGCGAGTGGGTTTATATGGATGGCACCGAATCACGTGGTTCGACCAAGGCCCGAGTTCATGTGACTTTCGAAAAGCTGGAACACAGTCTGGAACTTGTCGTTTGGTTTCCCAGAATGCCACTCATCCTGAAAATGTCGCCTCCAGTTTTGAGTGTCGTTGATCGCTGGAGAGTTCCCCTTCGACCACAAAACGGGTATACATCTTCTGCACACACACACACACACACACACACACACACACACACACACATATATATATATATATATATATATATATATATATATATATATATATATATATATATATATATACATATATATATATACAGACTTGGCATTTAATATGGAATTTGTTTTTTTCTTGACTTGGGTTTACTTTCTTCACTCAGTATATCAATCTGGTGAGTTTATTTTACACTTTGGTGATTTATTTGTTAAAAAACCATGTCACTGATTGTCTGTCGCAGCAAGAAGTCAACAACAGTAAATGTCAGCTCTTTCACGAGCCTCGATTCAGTATACAAAAAAAAAAAAAACAGGATTATATCACAGGTGGCGTGGCAAAATGTACGGACAGGTGCATTTGATGATTGGCTTTACAGTCGGGTATACAAGGGTTGTTGCGTTCTGTATTAGTGGAAAACAACTGCTGCACGTCTCCAAAAGTTATTGCCGCTTCCTCTGGAGATGGTCCGTCAACACGACAATGCTGTTTGTCATGGAGTGATGGCTTTACGAAATTACGGCATGAAACAGCGTGCTATTGCTCGGCAGTATGGCATCACTCAAGGTCAGGTGTCAAAGATCCTGAAACGAAATGCTCAGAGGGGTGTCCCTACTCCAATAACGAGGCCAGTACGTCCCCGCAGAACCACAAGGAGGGATGATCGCCAGCTGCACCGGTTAGTCCGCAATGGCCGTACCAAGTCAGCTAATCAGCTTGGGGCTGAGTGGCAGCAACTGACAAATGTGCCTGTATCCAGAAGGCTAGTCAACCAACGACTGGTTTAAGCAGGCGATCGTGCCAGGCATCCCCTGAGAAAGCCACGCCTGACCAGACAACACCGCCAGCGCCGATTACAGTGGGCCAGAGAGCACCGTCAATGGCAGCCAGGACACTGGAATCACGTGATCTTCAGTGACGAGTCTAGATTTCTGGTCTATCGTCAAGATGGCCACGTCCGAGTGTGCAGACAAGTGCATGAAGCCTACAACAAAGATTGTATAGTGCCAAGAGTCCAAGCTGGAGGTGGTGGGGTGACCGTTTGGGCTGCTTTTCATGCAGGGGGCAAAACTGACCTGGTTGTTCTGAATGGAAACCTGGACCAGTTCAAGCACAGGGCCATTCTGCAAGAAACATTGCTTCCATTTGCTCGTGCAGCCTTTCGAGGAAACTTTGTCTTCCAAGATGTCAATGCACGGCCTCATCGTGCTCGCATGATCCAACACTTTCTTGCTGACCGTGGTGTAGAGCATATGGAGTGGCCTGCCATGTCTCCGGATATAAATCCGAGAGAGAACTTGTGGGCAGAATTAACGCGTCAAATCAACCACTTGGACCAGCAGCCGACCTCTGTGCATGAATTGCAGCAGACTATTGTCACTGCATGGCAAGCGATTCCTGTCCAAACCTTGGCAAATCTCGTGAACAGCATGCCTCAACGTGTACATGCTCTCCTGAATGCTCGTGGGGGTTACACGAAGTACTGAACTGTAATTTTACTGTCCGTAATCCCAGTCGTAATGTTTTTGTTAAAAAAATTTTTGGCTAATGTGCAAAATAAAGAGATACTTCTCGAAAACGTACAGAAGTTTAACACAGTACTGTCCATGAATTGAGTTCGATATCAGTTTACATCACTTTCAAGGATCAATAATTTATTTGTTTCGAAATGTCAAATGTGGTTTTCTTTCTTTTAAAGGTCACATTAACAAAATCTGGAATAATTTCAACATAATTCCAATGAACTTTTGGTTCTAAGACATCTTGAAAAGTAAGTTCACCCCCACAAAAAAAATATTCCATATTAAATGCCAAGTCTGTATATATATATCACTTCACTTCCGTTGAACTTGGGGCCGACTCAGAAGAAGACCTTTGTTGGTCGAAAGCTTGTCGACAATTAAAGATCGACGTCCTGAAGCTACGTCCGCGTCTTATTTAATCTAACGATTATATATATATATTGTTACGGACGCGGTTTAGATGTTATTTACCGAGCGGTGGTATTGCCGCGACCGAACAGTTATTCCCCGACTAGACCCCGATTCCACCCAGACGTTGACCAAATCGCGCTATGCTAAATCAATGATGGAAAGGACACAACGACTGGGATAGATGAAACGACGCAAGGGGTACAGTTCTCAAGACCTCCGGAGGAGGGTATAATTACAGTGGTGGAGAAAAGGGGGTAGATTACAAGGTAGTGAGGTAAAGACACAGAAGAGATGGGCACTTAATTACAGTCTTATCTTAGCCCAGACAGACCACAGACAAACGGAACAAGGTAGACTTACACAGGGATTGATGGCAGGAATCGACAGGTAGGTTGATAGCACAAGGTGCACCTTGGCTCGGGGACAGGATCAAGCATGGTCCAAGAGATGCAGGGAGGTGTCACAGCGCTCGGAAGGGACGTCTCTCTTGCTTCAAGCTCAGCGCGCATCTGACGTCACCTCCCTCTTCCTGCGCATGCTCAGCGGGGAGTGACACGCCCTCGGCTGGTTGGCTCCGCCCCCCTGGGGCCGGTCCGCCGCTTCCATTGGGTGCGGGGGTTACTGGGCTCCGCCCTTGACGAGGAGCTGACAGGGAGCCCCTATTTGGGAACCCCGTCGAGGACATATTCGATGGCGGCTCGTTGGGAAGGCCTCGTGCCCTCCCAACACCCCCTACCAACCAAGCCGGAGTGAGGACGCGCACTCCCTGTGCACGCCGCTGCCGTTGCTGCTGTTGTTGTTGTTGTTGTTGTTGTTGCTGAACCGTGAGGAAGAGCTGCGGGGAGGTATTGGGAGGTCCTAAACTTCCTAACGGTGCCATACAATCACATTCTGGTGCAACGAAGGGTCAGAATTAATGGAAACGAGTCCTTAACTGACATAGACTAAGAATAACTAGCAAGATGTCCTATAGTTGTCTTACATGAGATGCGGTGAACCTGGGCACGACATTTAATGGGGGAAATAGGGGGAGGTCGGGTCTACAGAGTGTTGTTTACAGAAAATGGGACTAGGGAATGGGGGATTGGGGATAGTTGGGAAGTATTGAGGAAATAGGGGAATATTTACAAGCGGATATGGATGGATGCAAATCCCATATCCGCAACAATATATATATATATATATACATGTATATATATATATATATATATATATATATATATATATATATATATATATATATATATATATATATATATATATATATATATATACATATATACATTTATCTCAATTCTTGATGATTCCATATGATATCAATTCCATAGATAGGGTGTTTAGGAACTTTTGATGTACACTGTACAGTATGTACATGCTCTCACACACCCATTAACATGTTGCCTACTGTTTGTTGCTACCCCAGGAGTAGTGCTGCATTGTGAAGCACAGCATCTTTTGGAAAGGTCTTGATTTCGTGTTTTTTTTTTCATCTGCAATCAAGTTGATGTAAATTATGTTGTTTTTGGCAAGAGTAGACCTATGAGTGGTGCTACAGTGGTACATACTACAACAATATATTAAATGGTGTATTTAAACAAAGCATGATGGGTTACAGATGAAGTGAACCATTACTTAACACTTCGCCATCGTTGGGCCCTCTGCCCTCTACCGCATCCTTTCTGCTCTTTCTGTGATTTCTTTCTTTCTTGTTTTGTACAAATTAATTTGTAATATTGATGATATTATTTATTTGTAATAAAAAAAGGTCCAAGTGGTGTAAAGCTCGAAACTAAATGATCAAGGGTCCAAGCTGGTCTTATGGGCCTAAAGCGTTTTTCGGATCTTTGAGGTCTTGAGGGTCTTCAGGATCTCAGGGGTCTTAGGAGTATTTTGGGTGTGCGGGGTATTTAAGGATTTTTGCATCCTCTGCATATTTAAGGGTATTTTGGGCACTTTGGAAGTCAGGGTCTTTTGGGTCTTTGGGGGCATGGGCGTTGAGGGGGTTGTGGGGGTGAAGGGTGTTGGGTCTTTTGAGTATTTAGGGGTTTTCTGGTTATTTTGGGTCTTTGGGGTCTTTAAGTGTCTTCGGGTATTTTGAGTCTTTGGAGTATTTTGGGTCTCCAGGGTCTTTAAGGGTGTTGGTGGTATTTTGGGTCTTTGGGGTCTTTAAAGGTATTGATGGTATTTTGGGTATTTTGGGTCTTTAAGAGTCTACAGGGTGTTTTGGGTCTTCAGGGTATTTTGGGTCTTCTGGGTATTTTGGATCTTCGTCGTCTTTAAGGGTCTCCTGTGTGTTTTGGGTCTTTTGGGGTCTTCATGGTATTTTGGGTGTTCAGGGACTTTTGGGTCTTTGGGGACTTTCGGGTCTTCTGCGTGTTAAGGGTCTTGGTGGTCTTAATGGTCCTGGGAGACCTAAAGGGTCTTCAAAGGTCTAAGGGGTTTCAGCAGTTTAAAGGGTCGAATGGTATATTCCAGCAGTATGTGATAGAGATAGACGTACATATACAGTCTTGGCCAAAAATATTTGCACCTTGCACTTTTTTCAAATAACTCACAATTTTCTCTAAAAATAAGTTGAAATTGACAAAAGTATTTGGTCTCCACAATTCTTTATTTCACTGTGAATATTACAGAACCTTTGTTTTGTTTCAAAACTTAACATAACCTTTAAAATCAGAAAATAAAAAGAAATGGCTTTAACAAAATTATTATTGACACCCTCGACTTGATATTTGGTAGCACAGACTTTGGACAAAATAACTGCAGTCGAGCGCTTCCTATAGCCATGAATGGGCTTCCTACACCTCTCTACTGACAGTTTGTCCCACTTTTCTTGTTCAAACTGCTCCAGTTCTCCCAGATTTGAAGGGTACCTTCTCCCAACAGCTGTTTTCAGATCTCCCCACAGGTGTTCAATGGGATTTAGATCTGGACTCATTGCTGGCCACTTCAGAACAGTCCAGCGTTTTGTCTTGAACCATTCCTGGGTGCTTTTTGAAGTGTGTTTGGGGTCATTGTCCTGCTGCAAGACTCATGACCTTTGAAGGAGACCCAGATTTCTGACACTAGGTTGAACATTGCTCTCCAGAATGCCTTGGTAATCTCCTGATTTCATGATGTCATGCACACATTCAAGGTACCCAGTGCCAGAGGCAGCACAGCAACCCAAAAACATCACTGAACCTCCTCTTTGTTTGACTGTAGGGAAGGTGTTATTTTCTTTGAAGGCTTCATTTTGTTTTCTGTAAACATAGAGATGATGTGCTTTACCTCAAAAGCTCTAATTTGGTCTCATCTGTCCACAGGACATTCTACCAGAAGGATTTTGGCTTGTTCAGGTGTGTTTTGTAAAACTCCAGTTGGGCTTTCTTATGTCTCTCTCTCTCAGCAGTGGTTCATCCGGTTCCGGTCCCTCGAGCGACGGGGCTTGCTTCGATCTCTCCACGGCATCAAAGTTTAAGTGTTTTCCCGTTCGTTTCTTTGTCATATTTCCGCTGCGTATTTTGTTGTGTATGTGTTATTGTGTGTTTCTATTTGGTTTTGGTTTTGTAGTTGTTGCAAATTTGTGTGTAATTAGTCGTTTCTTTGTTCGCGCCTCATGCGCCTCATGCGGCCTGGTGTCTCGTGCGGCCTCCTCGTCTCGACTTGTGCCCCGCCCCCTATATCTTGTTTTGCTTTCACCTCTGCTCCTGCTTTCTCAAATCCACGTTCTCACTTAGAGACTTTTCCCAGATTGTTTTTCATGGTATTGTTTAAATATTTATTTAAATATGTTTAAACCGCAGCCGTGATGCTGACGCTGCCCCCCCCCCCCACCCCCCAGAATTTCCATGTTTTAAACGTTTCCCAGTTTGTACCCTGGATAAGAATAGGTACGCCGTATCCCTGCGTGTCGTAAGAGGCGACTAAGAGGGTTGGCGTCAGGAAGGGCATCCGGCCATAAAAACATTGCCTCAAAAAGAGAACCATGACAATTACAACTACATGTGGGCAGGGTACAGCCCGAAGTGGAGATCGGTTTCTGAGCTTTGGGACATGGAATGTAGGGACAATGACAGGGAGATCAGGAGAAGTGGTGGAAGTATTGGTCAGAAGAAGAGTGGACATATGTTGTGTGCAAGAGACGAGATGGAAGGGAAGTGGTGTGAGAATGGTGAAGGGTAGGCAGGGACAGAAATACAAGTTTGTGTGGCAAGGGTGCCTGGAGGGCGTGAATGGTGTTGGTGTCCTGTTTTCTGAGGAGTTTGTAGACAGTGTGGTGAGTGTGACTAGAGTGAGTGATAGGTTGATGATGGTGAAAATGATGATTGGAAAGCTCTTGGTGAACGTCATCTCGGGATATGCTCCGCAGGTTGGTCGAAGCGATGAAGAAAAGGAAAAGTTCTGGTGTGCGATAGAGAAGCTGATGGAAAACGTGAAAGATGAGGAAGTTGTTGTGGTAGGAGGAGACCGAAATGGACATGTGGGAAGGAGTATGGATGGTTTTGACGGAGTTCATGGGGGTTACGGATATGGTGTGAGAAATGGAGAAGGTGAAAGGATTATGGAGTTTGCTGATGGAGCTGATTTGTTGATTTGTAATACTCAGTTCCAGAAAGAGGATAATAAGCTTGTTACATACACGTCAGGTGGGTCGACGACAACCGTTGACTACCTGATGGTGCGTAGGCGAGGTAGGGGGCACCTCCGGGACACAAAGGTGATCCCGGGGGAGGAGGCTGTTTCACAGCACCACTTGGTTGTCTGCGGCATAAGGGTGAAAGGTGCGAGGAGAGCTCGGCGGGTGAAGTACCAACCGAGAATGAAGGTGTGGAGGTTGAAAGAGGTGACAGTAAGGGAGGCATTAAAAGAGAGGCTGAGTAGGGTCGAGGATGATGTGGTTGAGCTTGAAAGTGGTTGGATGTCAATGAAAGCTAGTCTGTTGGGAGCCGTTGGTGAGGTATGTGGATGGACAAAAGGACCACCGAGGCACTCGGAAACATGGTGGTGGGATGATGAAGTTGGAAAGAGGATTGACGAGAAGAGGAAGAAGTTCAAGGAGTGGCAAAAGGCGAAGGGTACGGGAGCAGAAACAGCAGAGCATGAAAGTTATAAGGCAGCCAGGAAGGATGCAAAGAAAGAGGTAGCAAAGGCGCAGGAGGCATGTAGGAAAATGTTCGGAGAACGCTTGGATTCGGAAGAGGGTCAGAAAGCAGTATTCAGGATTGCAAAGCAGATAGCGAAAGAGAGGTGTGATGTGATGGGGGTGAGTTGCTTGAAGGATGAAGTGGGACAAGTCGTTGTGGACCCAGATGGAATTAAAGGAAGATGGAAAAGATATATGGAAATGCTGTTGAATACAGAGAATGAATGGGATGGCAACATAGAGAGTAACCCAGTTTTAGGACCGGCAGAGAAGATAACTGAGAAGGAAGTTGAGGAAGCGATAAAAGCAATGAAGGGTAGAAAAGCGGGAGGGCCGACGGGAGTTGTGGGAGATATGTTGAAGGCAGCAGGAAGTTGGGGTGTGAAGAGAATGACAGAGATCTGTAATCTGGTGGTGAAAGAAGGCCGCATTCCGGTGGATTGGGATCTGAGTACCCTCGTCCCTCGACGACAGATGCGCTTTTCATTGTGAGGCAGTTGCAAGAGAAGTACACGGAGAAGAGGAAGAAGTTGTTTCTTGGGTTTGTTGACCTGGAGAAAGCATTCGTTCGGGTTCCACGCAAAGTATTGACATGGGCATTGAGGAAGTTAGGAGTGGAGGAATGGTTGATCAGAGTAGTGATGGCAATGTACAAAAGAGTGCGCACAGCTGTAAGGATGAAGGACGGGAACAGTGGTGAGTTTGAGGAGAAGATGGGAGTGCATCAGGGGTCGGTACTAAGTCCACTACTATTTGTAGCTGTGATGGAGGTGCTGGCTCAGAACGTAAAGGAGGGTTTACCGTGGGAGTTGTTGTATGCAGATGATCTGGTGTTGATTGCGGAAAGTATGGATGGACTGAAGGAAAAGATGAACACGTGGAAGGAATGTATGGAGACAAAAGGTCTGAAGGTGAATATCGGAAAGACGAAGGTGATGGCAAGTGGTAAAGCATGTGGTGAGGTGGAAAGAACTGGGAAGTGGCCCTGTGCTGTGTGTAGGAAGGGTGTCGGAGTGAACTCCATTCAGTGTACAATGTGCGCTGAGTGGGTTCATCAAAAATGTAGTGGTCTGAGAGGGTCATTAACCAGTGTGGCAGCTACATTCAAATGTAAGGTGTGCACAGAGGGAGCTGCAGAAGGAGGAAATTTTGAGTTGGATCTTGGAGACGGCGTGAAGCTGGAAGGTGTGAAAACATTTTGCTACCTCGGAGACATGCTGAATGGAGAAGGTGGATCAGACTCGGCAACGGTTGCTCGAGTGAGATGTGCATGGAAGAAGTTTCGGGAATTGAGTGGTGTGCTGATGATGAGGGGAGTGTCGTTGAAGCTGAAGGGAAAGGTTTATGCTGCATGTGTGAGAAGTGTTATGATTTATGGGAGCGAGACATGGGTAATGAACGTAGAGCAGCAACGAAGGTTGGAAAGGGTGGAAATGCGAATGGTTCGACGGATGTGCGGAGTATCGTTGAGAGAGAGGAAGACAAATGATGATTTGCGAAAGATGATGGGAATAGAGCCTGTGATTGATGCTGTGAAGAGGAACAGGTTGAGATGGTTTGGTCATGTGTTGAGGAAGGATGAAAGTTACTGGTTGAGAAGAGTGATGGAAATGAATGTAGAAGGAAGTAGAAGACGGGGAAGACCGAGAAAGACTTGGCTAAAGATGGTGGAAGAGGAAATGCGGGCAAGGGGGTTAACAAGGAGAGATGCAGAAAATAGGGCAAAATGGAGAAGATTGTCATGGGGACCGCAAGGCTAACCCCCACTCTAGCAGGGAAAATGGCCTTTAAAATGCATGTTGTTGTTGTTGTTGTCTCAGCAGTGGGGTCCTCCTGGGTCTCCGACCATTTAATTGAGTTGGCGATGGATGGTGCGAGTTGAAACTGTCGTACTTTGTGTCTGAAGATTATCTTGAATCTGTTTGGCAGTAGATTGAGGTGCTTCCTCCAACATTCGAACAATCCTCCGCTGCAATCTTATATCAAGTTTTCTCTTGCGGCCATGTCCAGGGAGGTTGGCTACAGTGCCATGGTCCTTAAACTTCCTGATAACATTACGTACAGTGGACACAGGAACATCAACGTCTCTGGAGATGGACTTGTAGCCTTGATATTGTCCATGCTTGGCTACAATCTTGTGTCTGACCTCCTCAGACAATTCTCTGGTTTTCTTTCTTTTCTCCATGCTCGTTGTGGTACACACAGTGACACAAAACAGCAGAATGACTCCTTTTATCTATTCAAACTGGTTGAATGAGTGATTTTTATATCGCAGGCACCTGCAATTCACCACATGTGAGAACAATTCCAAAGTAATGGAGAATCACCTGTTTCAAATCTCATTATGTCTAAAACTTCTCGAAGGTGCCAATAATATTGTCCGGGCCATTTTAGGATTTCTGTGTGGAAAAACTAAGATTTAGTAATTTTTTTAGCTTTTTTTGTTTTGTTCCACTAAAAACCAAAGAAATACAAATGTGGATACCAAAAGATCTTTTAATTTCAACAATTTTCTGGAAGAAATGGTGGATTATTTGAAAAAAGTGCAAGGGTACAAATATTTTTGGCCACGACTGTAATTAATACACAGGATGCAATCGGCGTTCAAACAGCACCGAATTAAAGACATATAATCACACAGCTTCACGGCTTCCCGGACAGACGGACGTACGTACGACTTCAAGTACGATTATCATGTAGTTAGTGTTAAATGCTTCATCAATGAAACATATTAATGACATCAATTGATTCAAACTTTGGTAGAATATGAGAGATGTGAATTTGAGAGACGTATGATCAACAAATATCGTTGTCTTGTCCCCAATGCCTTTATTCCACAAACAATCCGGGCACAGTGGAGTTGGCATCTCTGTTTATCCAAACCATGGTGGAACGAGGCTCAGACCAGGAAAGATTGCCCCCACAAGGAAACTGCTTGAGGACACTTACGTTTGCACAATGTGATGAGTGTCATGAAATCACCTTTTTCGAGTCGAAATAAAATCGAGATTTTGTTGTGCACCACGGTGCATCTTATAGAAAGTCACAGGTCAATTCCAGATACAACAAACCACAATGTTATTTCAACAATCTGTAGTTGTAATATGTCTGCCACTCTGCCAGGAGTTTAGAAAGCAAGCATCTTCAGCCCTCCAGAAGGTACACGCTTTTAGTGCATTTCATAGTGGCCATGATGGTGTAATTTACAACAGTGTTAAGTATTACAAACCATCAGCTATGGTGTATTTTCGATTAATTTGGCATTATTGGGTTTGCTCAAAAGTGCGTGCTTGCTTTTTAGAAACATCACGTGTGGGAGTACACCTGCTCAATCAAAGCATCCATTGATTTTGATGATGGTTATATTGCTTACATTGTGTAATGGCTGCTTCTTTTACCGACATGGCCTTTTCCTTTGCTGCTTCAATCACAGAGTTTCGTGCTGCCTCACCTTGATTCTGGCACAAACAAAGTTCCACAATATCTTGTGGAGCTAAGGAGACATTTTATGTTGTTTGTCCTTCATGCTGAAAGAAAGTGATCAAAAGACTCGGCAGCCTAAAAGTTAGAGCGTCCGCTCTGAGTCTGGGAGGTTGCTGGTTTGAACTTTCATCGATTCATACCAAAGACTTTAAAGGTGTACGTGCTACTTCCTTGCTTGATGCTCAGCATTTGAAAGAGATAGACTCTATCATGTTTTGGCATAAAAACATGTTTTGGCAGTGTTTCCCAACTTTTTTGGCTATGTGGCCCAACTGGCTTTTTACCTGACATGTCATGGCCCAGTGGGGATCATAGCAATTTTTTGAAACCAAAGAAATGTCAATAAGAACCACAACTTAATTCAATTTAGACTTTTAGAGTATTTAATGGAACAATATTTCTCATTTGAACAATTTCTTTGTGAAATGCATTAATGCGAGTGAAGGAAAGCAAATTTATTTGTGACAAAGGGTCTTGCGAGAAATTTTGGAACAGAACATCAAGAAAATCAATTGAAAAGACAAATGAACACTTCAGACTTCTAGGCTTTTTCATAAAAAACAAATATTTATTTTAAATTAAGAAATGAAACTCCATGAACACATTGCAATAATAACCAGGAAAATAAAAAATATTTGAAAACTCATCTCCAGGGTGTTTTGCTTGTGGGCTGTAACACCAAACGTTGCTGTATCTGTCAATTGAAAAAAAACTCAAACCAGTTTAACCTAAAGCTACTACATGGAATCCATCATTGCTTCAGATATGAAATCTTTCCTCTTCTCCAATGGCTTGATCTCTGATCATCAATTTGGTTTCAGACCAGGTCACTCTACTCTGGACATGCTGCTTCTGCTGTCTCAACAATGGAGGGAGGTCCTCAATGCCAAACAGGAAATTAGAGCTGTCTCCCTCGACATATCACGTGCCTTCGATACGGTCTGGCACCCAGCTCTGCTCACCAAACTCTCCTCCTTTGCTATCCATGGAAATCTCCACGCATGGCTGGCGGACTTCCTCTCTCATCGTAGTCAACGTGTGGCCCTGAATGGGTTTCTCTCATCTCCTCTTCCTGTTCAGGCTGGAGTTCCCCAAGGCAGTGTTCTGGGCCCTGTGCTTTTTCTGGTCTTCATCAATGATCTCTCTGACTCTCTTGAAAATCCTCTCTATCTCTTTGCTGATGACTCCACTCTCTGCCGCTCCATTCCTCATCCCTCAGATCGGCAGTCTGCAGCCTCCTCACTCTCTGCAGACCTGGACAAAATCACAGACTGGGCATACAAGTGGAACATGTCTTTCAATCCTGACAAATCTCACACTCTTACGATGTCTCTCCGAAAAGACCGACTGGACAACCCTCCCATCTACTTTCTGAATAATCCTCTCCAAGAAGTTCTGTCACTCAAGCTTTTGGGTCTCACTATCTGCCATCATCTTTCCTGGGAAAACCACATTTCCAAGCTGGCCTCCAAAGCCAGTCGCCGACTGGGCATCCTCCGTCGTGCGAAGTCCTTCCTTGGCACACCTGAGCTCCTCACCACATACAAGGCTTTCATCTGCAGCTCAATGGAATACCGCTCTGCCCTCTGGGCTGGTGCTCCTGCCTCACACCTAGCTCGTCTTCACGCTGTTGAAACCAAAGCGTTCAGAATCATTGGAATCTCCCGCGATGACGCTATCTCCGAGGGCCTTTCACTTACTCACCGCAGGCAGGTTGGTGGTCTTTCCGTCTTCTACCGACTCCTCTCTGGCCTTGCTCCCCCAGCTCTCTCTGGGCTCTGTCCCCCAAATATTCCTGCAGGTCGCACAAGATCTGCCTGCAACCCTCTTATGGTTAAACTGCCAAAATCAAGACTCTCTGCTCACCTTCACTCCTTCATTCCTCTTTTCTCCCGCCTCTGGAACAAACTCCCTCACTCTCTTCAATCCCACTCCTCCCTCCAGGTCTTTAAAACGGCTGTTCACCACCATCTCTTATCTTCCCCAATCCAAAACCTTGATCTTTTCTACCCCTGCTAATTTCACCCCAAATCCACTTTTTTGAGGTGACTTTTGTCTTCTTTCCTGGAAGTCCTTGGTGTCCTTGCGTTTTATACCTATCCTGCCTCCCCCCAGGCCCTCTGCCTCCCACACATCCCTCGATGTCCCTGCCCTCAAATGTTTTGTTTTTGTGCTTTCTCTCTCACAAGATGGGGAATACTTTGTTTACTTGTTTGTTTGATTTGTTTGTTTGATAAATGTTAGCTCTTTCACGAGCCTCGACTCTGTATACAAAAAAAAAAAAAAAATGAGAGATGTTCTCCTGAATTTTCTGCACCATTTTCCAAATCCTAGATTCTGCTGTAAAAAGCGCACATCTAAGATCTGCCTCACATTCAAGGCGGTTCCGAGCCTTTGTCTTCAGCTGCACCAACGTTGAGAAGCCTGATTCACATAGATAAGTTGTTGCAAAGGGCAGGAGTTTCCGAAGGCATTCCTTTGCAATGTTGGGGTAGCTTCCCATCATTTTTGGCCAAAACTCAGGGATAGAGGAAGCTTCAAAGACATCTCTGCATCCAGAATCATTTTGAAATTCAATCAGTTCATCTTGCATATCATCCTGGACGTCACTGACTTTAACAAGAAAAGGATTCCTCATGAGCGCCAGGCCTTCTCTCCCAATTTCTGGAAAGTACTGCAGAAATTCTTCTCAGAGACAGCTGAGGTGTGTCACAACATCCTTTGCAACGCCAGGATCCAACGGCTCATTAATTGTGACTTCTGAAAGAGATTAGAACATGGTAAAGTTCCCTTCCTCAGCCTTTCGTTTCCAGTTTTCAAGCTTCTGTATAAATGCACTGAGAGTGTCAATGAACTGAATGATAGTTGTTCCCCTTTCCTTGCAACTTTAGATTAAGTCTGTTCAGTTGATCAAAAATATCCACAAGGTATGCGAGGCGAAAGACCCACAGCTTTTCATGGAAGGAAGCTTCAAGTTTGTGCTTTTCTTGCATCTGTAGGAAACTCTGCATCTCTTCTCGGAGTTCAAACACTCGTGCCACAACATTTCCTTTTGATAGCCAACGCACCTTGGTGTAGTAAATCAGGTTCTTATGCTCTGAATCCATTTCTGTGCACAATTGCTTGAACAGTCGGAAATTCAAAGCACTGCTTTTCACATAGTTCACAATTTTTATGACTTGTTCAAGAACATCCTGAAGATGAGATGGAAGGGTTTTTGAAGCAAGAGCTTGCCGACGAATCAGACAATGAACAGAAATGATGCCTGGAGATAGATTTCGAACAAGCGCTTGGAATCCACTTTTTGCTCCGAGCATAGCTGGGGCGCCATCGGTGCACACTCCACAGAGATTGTGCCAGTTCAGTTCCTCATGGTCAAAGAACTCTATTACTTTTTCCATCACATCCACAGCTCTGGTATTTCTTTCGAGAGAACGGCAGAATAAGAATTCTTCCTTGATGGTATCACCCTTCACATACCGAACGAAGGCAAGAAGCTGGGAACAGGATGAAACATCTGTGGATTCATCCAACTGAATTGAGAACATTCCAAATGCAGCGTCTTTGATTTCAGCAATCACCTGTTCCTTTATGTCGCTAGACAAGTCAGCAATCCTCCTTTGAACCGTATTATTTGACAGAGACATTTTGTTGAACTTTTTTTCAGCTTCTTCTCCAAGCAGAATCCTAGCCATCTTCAGAGCACATGACTTGATTAGAGTCTCTCCGACTGTGCGAGGTTTCTTCTGTTGCGCAATGAGGAGTCTGACGGCATAAGAAGCCTCCGTAAGACGCTTGTTTTGCTGAAATAATGTTCCACTTTGATCCAAGCACTGGCGCTTCACGTTCTCTTCTATTCGCTTGAAGAAGTCCACATCCTTATGTTGATGATGTGGATGAATCTTCTCCAAATGGAGCTCCAACTTCGATGGCCGCAAAGATTGATTTCCAAGAACTTTCTGGCACAGGACGCATTGTCCCTTTAATTATCCATGATCATGTAAGGATGTGAATCCAAACTTTATGTATTGCTCATTATATCCTCGTTTTGTCATTTAAGAATGGTTTCTGGAAAAAAAAAAAAAAAAAAGGAAAAATATTTTAAAAAACAAGACTAACAAAATATGCAGGGAATAGTGGGTGGCTACCACTGGTCACCACCGTCACACACACATATAATTGAACTCTTGTTTTAGGCCTTGTGCATGAAAAGATTATATTATTTGGGCAAATATTGGGCAGTCTCTGTGGCCCACCTGGAAAACGTGCTGTGGCCCACCAGTGGGCCATGGCCCACTGATTGGGAATCCATGGGATAGAGCATGGACAAAGAACCATAGGTAGGAAATCATAGCACAGGCTTTCATGGGCTTAATGGCCTCCTCCTACATTTAAATTTCTTCAAACATAGTCAAGGCTCATGGAAAAGCTGGAACACAGAACGGATCAGGACGCAACATACAAAAGGAACAGCAGGAAGAGAAGGGGGAAATGCCAACAGCAGGGCCGAGGGAGAACATAAATGGAGACGGACAAACAAGGGATGCGGGTGAGGTTGAGGGGAAGGGGAGAATGCAGGGGGTGGGCAAGATGTCCCCAGAAGCTAAATTTGGGGGGGGGGGGGGGGGAGAGAGGATGGGTGACGTTAACACCAGGTGTTGGTCTAATGGTTAGGGTGGTGGGCTTGGGATCCTAAGGAGATTGGTGGCAGGATTTGCACTCTGGCGAAATTCCTTGTCATGGAGGTCTTTCTTCTTTTTAAAAAGAATGTTTATTGCAAAATAAATATTTTTACACCAGTTGTAATACACATTCTCTTGGATATATACACCGCTTTGTTCTATTCTGGGTGTGCACACACAAGCATTGGAATTCAGGACCAATATGGAAACAATGGTTCCATCCGAGCTTGTCATTGACACTGACTTTTCCAATTTTGTGACCCTTTCAGAATCGATAGCTGTGTGGAAAAAGGAAAATTATACATTACTTTTTATATGGAGTTCCAGGGCCTTGAGTGGCACCAACAAACTTCCCAAAGCAAAGTTTTAACCGAGATTTGAAATTCTTTGAGATTAATCTTATATGTCTGCGTGGTTATATATAGGAAAGAGGAAACTCACAGGCCGCCTGTATTATTTAACAAGCGATGATTTCTGTGGGAACAAGGTTTGCTGTTTTAAAATTGCATAAATGCCTCTTTCAATAATTCAAACAACATAACACATTTTAACCCAGGTCACTTTTGAGATTTTTGGAATGCTGGAAAAACATGTTTTGGTTTATTTTGCCAAAAATATAAAAACAGAAAAAATATTTTGGGACAAAAGGAGAGTACGTATTCACATTCATACATATAGAGTGGGGTACAAAAGTCTGAGTTCAGTGGCAGATTTATTAAAATAGATGTAATAATAAAATATATCGTAATATAATATGAAACCAAAAACACTTTCAAAGGATTTCCATGAACTCTTTGAGGATACTGTAACACTTATTATACGACGAAAAAGCAAATTTGTCTTTAAATGTCGCTCCAATAGAGCAAACGTGGATATCACCAAAACTTCAACATTGACATTTTACAGTTATTGGGCCTACCTAGAGGTGCCAAACCCGGTTCTACCTCTGGTTACAACCCCAATACTCCCCTTAAGTGGCCACTCAGGACAAGCAAACAAGCAGGTACTTTAGTCTTACTGCAGTGCACAAACTCCGGCCTGAGCTCCGATAAACTGAAAAGGGTATTCCCTCCCTCCGGCTATATATATATATATATATATATATATATATATATATATATATATATATATATATATATATATATATACATATACATATATATATATATATATATATATATATATATATATATAATTCCATTAATCTCTGTGTGTATGTGTGTATGTGTGTTTGTATGTGTGTATGTGTGTATGTTTGTCTGTGACCGCTGTTTCTCGACAACTACCGGTCCGATATACTTGAAACTTGCCAGGTATATTGCTGGGGACCCGAGGATGTGCCTTTTCAAGGTTTTAAATTAATCGGACAAGTAGTTACCGAGCTATGGCGATTTCTTTACCAAACACCGCAAGCCGTTCGCTTTGGACCAAACCATTTCATGTAAATAGAGGGGGGGGGGGGGGGGGTTCTGTGGTCGTTGCGAATGGACCAAACCATTCATGTAAATAGAGGGGGGGTTCTGTGGTCGTTACTGCCACGTGGTTTCAAAGTTTTTTTTTGTTGTTGTTGTTTGCACGCATGTTTTTTTGCACCCACGTACGGGCACGCCCTAGGATGTTTACACACACACACCCCTACACAAATTTTTTTTTTTTTTTTTTTTTGGCAAGGAACGGGCACCCACGTACGGGCACGTCCTAGCTTATATATAGTACGGGCATGCCCTAGTATATATAAATAAACAAACGCCATTGTCTCTCTGTGGCTGTCTGTCTGCCTTTGGTCTTTATGCATGGCCACGTCTTTTAAGTTACAAACTCCAAACTCGGGGTACAGATACAACTTTGTTTGGGGGATAAAATAGCAAATGTGGCCACGGCCTCACATGGGGATGTGTGGGGTCGAGGGAGGGGCATAAATTCTCTATGTAAATGTGTGCCGTATAGCGCCACCTGGCGGTGGTGGCACAGGGTATTACAATTTCGTTCTTCCCTGGCCATCGCTGAGGTTAAAGCATTAATTGCATGGGTAAATTTGTCTTCCTTCCCTTCTCCCTTCTCCCCCTCTCCCCCCAAACATGTATATGCAGTATATCACCCCCCCCCCTCCTCCCCCTTGCAACCAGTCCCCCTCTCCTCGCTGTTCTCGCAGCAAGAGACGTTACGACCAATTGTTCCGTTAGCGAAGTGACGGGTAGGCTCCTTCCAGTTGATTATAGTTATTATTGCCCCCCGAGACATTGTTTTAACAGAATAAAGGCTGAATACATTTGAGAAAAAGATGTATGTGAGCAGACTGACTATGCTCTGGAATGCATTACGTCAATGTTTGGAAAAGATTGATCAACATAATCCATAAACTAATTAAATCAATCAGTGCCAAAGACGTTAGATGGCAGTGAACATTTGCGTTCCAACAGGACAATTACCCCAAGCATACAGCCAAAGCAACACTGGAATGGTTTCAGAACAAGAACGTGAAGGTCCTTGAGTGGCCCAACCATAGCCCAGACTTGAATCCCACAGACTGAAAATCAAGAAATACCAGTGTAGAACAAGACTAAGGCAAAATGCATTCTCAGTCAGAAGCATCAACAATTGGAACTCATTTCCTGAAAGAGCAGTCAATGCAAAAACGGTCAACGAGTTCAAGTCAGCATTGGAAGTACACTGAGCAAGTCATCCAATGAAGTACCAACCCTACCATAAGCGCATCGTCATCAGTGAGAATACATGCATCAGCACAGTAACGAGGGTAAATATGTATCACTTCCAGCCTCTACATCTAAGTAAATCCAAGTAAATATATACAGTCACGTGAAAAAGTAAGTACACCCCTTGGAAAGTTTGGACTTTTTCAACATATTTCAACATACAGCTATTTGATCTTCATTTCAACAATATTGAGAGATAAAGGTGATATAATATAACAAATATCATGAAACATTTACATTTTGTAGTCCATTGTATAATTTAAATAAACATAAATGCAAATTTGGCATGTGGAAAAAGTAAGTACACCCTTGGCTCTAATAGGTGGTATTGCCCCCTTTGGCAGAAACAACCTCAAGTTGGCATTTCTTATAACTGTCTACCAGTCTCTGACATCGACTGGGAGAAATTTTTGCCCACTCCTCCATGCAGAATTCTTTCAGCTGAGCGATGTGTCAGGGGTTTCTTGCATGCACAGCTCGTTTCAAATCCCCCCACAACATCTCGATGGGATTTAGATCCGGTCTTTGACTTGGCCATTCCTGAACCCTCCATTTCTTTCTTTTCAGCCATTCCTTCGTGATTTTACTGGTATGTTTAGGGTCATTGTCATGTTGCAAGGTCCACCTTCGGTTGAGCTTCAACTTTCCGACAGATGGCCTCTCATTATCCTCAAGCACCCTCTTGTACAATGAAGAATTCATAGTGGATTATTTGATGGTGAGCTGCCCAGGCCCTGATGCAGCAAAGCTGCCCCAAACCATAATATTTCCACCACCATGATTTACAGTTGATATCAGGTTCTTGTGGTCAAATGCTGTCTTTGGTTTTCGCCAAACATGTCTTCTGGTACTGTGGCCAAATAGCTCTACCTTTGACTCATCTGTCCAGAGCACATTGTTCCAGAAGTGCTGGTCTTTGCCGAGGTGTTCATTGGCAAACTTTAGTCTTGCCCTAATGTTCTTTCTGGACAGCAAAGGTTTCCTCCTGGCACACCTCCCATGTAGATCAAATTTGTGCAGCCTCTTTCTAACGGTAGACTCATGCACTTTGACATAAACAGTGGCAAGAGCTACCTGAAGGTCCCGTGATGACATTCTGGGGTTCTTGGAGACTTCTTTCAGCATCTTGCTGTCTGCTCTCGGGCTGAACTTGCTGGGGCGGACTGGCCTGAACAAGATGGCAGTTGTATGGAATCTTCTCCACTTGTAGATGATCTTCCGGACAGTCGAATGATTGATTTCAATTTGTTTGGAGATCTTTTTAAATCCCTTCCCAGACTCGTGGGCATCCATAACCTTCTTTTTGAAGGCATCAGAGAGCTCTTTTGATATAGGCATGGTGATGCCGCACACTTCAACAACAAAGAGCAAACCAAACGAAATGTCTGAGGTTTAAATAAGACAGGTTCCTCCAAGATCCTCTCTAACGATGTTCTAATCATTTGCACCTGAGCTGATGCACCTGATTCTAATTTTAGGTATTTGAAGTAGTGATAAATGTAGGGGTGTACTTACTTTTTCCACATGCGAAATTTGCATTTATGTTTATTTAAATTATACAATGAAGTACAAAATGTAAATGTTTCATGATATTTGTTATATTATATCACCTTTATCTATCAATATTGTTGAAATGAAGATCAAGTAGCTGTATGTTGAAATATGTTGAAAAAGTCAAAACTTTACATGGGGTGTACTTACTTTTTCTCGTGACTGTATACTATATATATATATATATATATATATATATATATATATATATATATATATATATATATATATATATATATATATATTTATATATATATATTTGCAGATCTCTAACGTCGGCCTTCCCCCTTAGCAAGGGGGGATTAATCCCCTTGTCTTTTTACTCGCCGACGCGATCCGGGGCTATCATGTTCCTTCCGGTCGGTGTTAAATAGGGTTGTAAGCCGAATTCTTATTACCTAAGTACTAACACCGGCCGTGAAGCAAGGAAATAACCCCACCCGAACCACGGTTTCAGTGGACACGCCGAGCGTTAGCGAGCCATGATTCGGGCCGTTAACGGGAACTAACCCGATTGGAGCGGTTCCTAATCGTGCCACGCTTACCCAATGGAGAAATCACTAGGATGGTCGAATTAAGAGGAAAACAGGAAGAACAGGTAATTTATTACACACTTTGTACAAAGAAGAGGAAGAAGAAGAGCAATGTACAGTGGAGAAGAAGAAGCAGATACATAGGGCAGCCTTATACAGTCTTATACTTATCCCCTGGACATGGGCCCGTTCACACTCAGTCACACTCTCAGACTTACTCACACGGGGTTTGTAGATGGTCGGGTTGAGGGTCCACTGATGGCGTCCACAGCTCGCTCCGGTCCCCGACTCGTACCACGAAGGCGATGAAGATGGTAGATGGCAGGCAAGATCTCCGCGTGTTGGTGGCGTGGATCGGACATTTATGTGGGGGGAAGGTAGGCTGGGTAACGGTTACATTGTGGCTCACGGCCGCGTATGTAATAGAAGGACCGGTGCTTGATATGCGCTCCCCGCAAGCCCACAGACAAATTTCCACCGAGCCCTTGCAATCGATCAGGATAGCGCGTCTCTCACAATAGTTCACAATGGCGCTTTCCCCAGCGTGTCCTTGAAACCAACAATGCAATGCGCTCCGACCAAGTCCAAGTCCTTTGCCACTGCCGTATGCACGCGAGTCCTCCTCCTTTGTCACAGCGCGTCTCTCCTCATAACTCGACGAGTGCCTCTCCCTTCTTGTAACTGAAGTCCTGCAAACTCACGAGCGCCTCTCCCTTCTCATAACTGAGGTGGGGGCCTCGCGCAAAGGGTTTTATTGCCACGCCTAGGGAACCCCCTGGAACCTCGAGCCACACCCTGTCAGGCGATGTCGCCTCAACCCTGGTTGGTTGTTGGGGTCTTACCGGCTCCGCCCTTGATGGCTGCTTGACATGCCCACACCCCCGACCTCGCGCTCCGCCCCCTTTTCGGGGCTTACCTCGTGGCATTTGGGCTGGTTCGAGCGAAAGCCCAAGGGCAGCGAACGCTACTGGCAAGCAAGGTGCAAAGGCCAAAAAGGGGAATGGAAGGAAAACTCTCCTCCGAGGTGGAATTTGGAGGGTTTGGTGGCAAAATGGAAGGGAGTCTACCTTATTTGATTTCCACAACGCAGATGATTTACTAGGGAAATGGCCTTATCTTAAACACATACTATGACATATCTAATGTTCTAAATGGGCCTACGTGTTGTTTGTGGCCTAACTATGGGGTGCAACCTTTAACCTTTAATGATGTTACCTGTGTGGGTTCTCAAAACCGCAACAATATATATATATATATATATATATATATATACATACATATATATATATATATATATATATATATATATATATATATTGTTTCGGCCCGGGGTTCGGGTCTACTACAAGGGGGTTAGCCTACAATTCCCTCCCGAACTTACCAGACCTGCGGCTGCTGCACACGAATAACTTTGTACTTCAGCAGGTTGTGAACCAGCAACTATGAATGCCAATTGGTTGAGGCATGTGACACGTTGCTTGGGTTAATGAATATGGACAATGATTTGCAGAACAGGATCTTGTGGTAGGATGGATCCAAGTTTACTTTATCTGGTTCTGTGAATCATCATAACAGCGTGATATGGGCAGTAGACAACCCACGATTCACTGTTTAGCACAATGTCCAGTATCAAGCTAGTGTGTCCGTCTGGGCAGGCATTGCTTCTGGAGGCATTGTTGGACCAATATTTTTTCTAAGAAAATGTGAATGCTGCAAATTACCTTTTAATGTTGGAGCAGCATGTATTTCCACTCAATGATGGCCAAATGTGGTTCATGCATGATGGTGCGCCTGCTCAATATGCTGCCAGTGTAAGTCAGGCCCTTAATTTGAACTTTACAGACAAATGGATTGGCTATCGTGGTCCGGTTGAATGGCCGCCACTGTCTTGTGATTTAACACCCGATGATTTCTTCCTTTGGGGTTTCCTCAAACACAAAGCGTATGCAAGGAATCCTAAAACCCTTAGAGACTTGAAACAATTCATTCGTAATGAGACTGCTGCCTTAACGACTGAAACATGCAGAACTGTGTGTCAGTGTTTCATCACGGCTACATCGGTGCATTGACAATGAAGGAAAGCAGTTTGAACATTTGAACTGATCTGTTTCATGTATATTAGACTGATTAGTATTAGACTGTTTAATGAGTAATCATGTTTTGTTTTGCATCAAAGAACAATAATAAACTTTGTTGTTTGTTGCAGGTATCGTTCTTCAAAATGTGCCCAGGGTTTCTGGACCACTCATATATTGGTAAAATATAGCACACTAAGCAATAATAAAATTTAAATTCTTTATGAAAAACCTGATCTTTCAAGAACAAACTAGTTATCTTCATCAGAGGCATTTAGAGCGGTGTGGTGGTGACACAAAGTTTTATTAGGGAATGGTTCTCTTCGTGGATTGGTCTCCAAGTGCTCGCCAATAACAAGGCTTCCCTGATTTCAAATGATTCTGCCACTTTTGTTGTAATTTATTGTGTAGTCCTTTGCATGTGAGATGCAAGTTGATGTGTCAGTTGATGGGGTTTTCACAGGAGTACCAGGCCTCAATAATCTCGCGGTTCATCCTTGATGACCCTGTGCCAAGGATAGTCGTCTGATTCCATGAGAACCTGTTCAAGCACTTGAGACTTTCCCTCAAAGACTTGAGACTTGCCCTCATAGACTTGAGTCTTACTTGAGGCTTGGCACATGTAACTCGTTGACGTCTCTGCAGTGAGGGGACGAGGAGGCATAGCTTTGGAGTGAAAAGAGAGGAGTTAGGCTAGAAGCATATCTGGAGTAAGCTTATTTCAGACAGAGTTGCCAATGTAGAGAATTTTCTTCTTGGGAATGTGGTCACAGCAGGGATTTTTGAAGTAGCTTGCTTCAAACAGCATTGGATAGTTACTTAGAAGCTTTGGTAATATAGGGGTCACAAAGCCATCAGTTTTGGAAAGTTGGGTTTCGCTACATATCTGGGGACTGGCTTGTGTGATCTGTAGAAGACGTGTGCATGTTGTGTTATCTGGATATTGGGATATTTTTTAATAAAAAAAATGTTTACTCTTTACATACAGTTTTCTGAAGGGTGGTGTCTTGTCTGTTGTATGTATTCCTTCTCCTCCCCCATTCATTCTTCTCCACATGTCCCATTTCCATGGATATAACTCTGGGTGGTTACCCAAAATTTCAGAACCTATGAATATGTTTTGATGTTTTGCTTTGTGTTACTGATAAGGTTTATTCGATTCTGTTTATTCTGTTACCTATTATATTCTTAACGAATGAGGGATATTTATTCAGAAACATATCTAACCTACTAGGTATTACCCTAACATCAAACTTATCCTGGAATCCACACATTACACAAATGGCTTAAGTCTGCCTCGAATAAATTGAGACAAATCTGTTCAGATGTCGAAGATTCTTCTCCTCTCAACAGTTTCTTCAACGATATAAAGGATTGATTCGTCCTTGTATAGAGTACTGCTCTCACATCTGGGGAGGTTCTAGTTCCACATACTTACTGGACAGAATTGAATCCAAAGTAATTCGACTTATCAACCCTCCCAATCTGACCTCAAAACTCGACCCGCTCAAATTACGCCACAAAGTTGGCTCTCTTTTTCTTTTCAACAGATATTACTTCGGTTTCTGCTCCCAAGAACTTGCTGCTTGCATACCTCCGCCATTAGCGAGACCACGGAATACTCGACACGCTCTACATCGCATGATTATTGTGCGGCCATTGGTAACTCAAGGGTGGGCCATTATGATGTTTGTTTCTTCCCCACCACTGCCAAACTCTGGATCTCTTTACCTTTCTATGTCTGTGTTTCCAAACACTTACGACCTTCCCCTTTTCAAAAGCAGATTTTTTTACTTCCTCAAAAACTTTTAGACTATTCTCTTTCTTCACTATTCCATCAATGCAGAGCTCTTTTGTGTAAGGCCTGGCCTGGATGAGGACTATAGTCCATGACTGGAGCCTTGAACATAAAAAATATACATATTGGGAAGTCTTGATTTTTCCAGACCTATAAAAGTATCTGATTAGCATAAAATTTATTGAGGATTACACAAAAAATCGACTTTCAGTTACGGCCTTGCCCATTTCTCCCATCTCCTACCCCTTGGTCGCCTCTCCATCACTCTCACCCCATCTTTATCACCACTGCTGTTTTAAATTGCTTACAATGAGTTTCAGGTTGTGGATATAGCACAAGGCGTGATGGGTTGAGTGGCCTCCTCCTGCGTCTAGGTAATTTACTTGTGTGTGTGTTTGCACATGATTACCAGAAGTGGCATAAACAGCCAAATGAGGCTGCATTGTGACTTACATAACCTTAGTATGCATTATGACATTAAAATGCAACACTTACATAACATCCTACCATATTAAATAAGGCAATTATCTGTATGTATAAATGTTTGCATGTGTGTATGTATGTGTGTGTGTGTGTGTGTGTGTGTGTGTGTGTGTGTGTGTGTGTGTGTGTGTGTGTGTGTGTGTGTGTGTGTGTATGTGTGTGTGTGTGTGTTTATGTGTATATTTAGCTATATATGCATTTATGTACGTATATATATATATATTTTTTTTTATTTTTTTTATGTATATATATATGCATGTTAATATATGTATTTATATATACTGTCGTGGCCAAAAATATTGGCACCATTGCACTTTTTTCAAATAATGCACGATTTCTTCCAGAAAATTGTTGAAAATTAAAAATCTTTTGTAATCCACATTTGTATTTCTTTGGTTTTCAGTGGAACAAAGCAAAAAAAGCTGAAAAAATGAATAAATCGTAGCTTTTTCCACACAGAAATCCTAAAATGGCCCGGACAATATTATTGGCACCTTTTAGAAGTTGTTATAAATAATTAGATTTCAAGCAGATGATTCTCCTTTACTTTGGAATTGAACTCACCTGTGGTGAGTTGCAGGTGCCTGCAATATAAAAATCACTCATTCCACCAGTTTGAATGGAGAAAAGGAGTCATTCTGCTGTTTTGTGTCACTGTGTGTACCGCAATGAGCATGGAGAAAATAAAGAAAACCAGAGAATTGTCTGAGAAGGTCAGACACAAGATTGTAGCCAAGCATGGACAATCTCAAGGCTACAAGTCCATCTCCAGAGGCCTTGATGTACCTGCGTCCACCGTACGCAATGTTATCAGGAAGTTTCAGGCCCGTGGCACTGTAGAGACAACCTCCATGGACGTGGCCGCAAGAGAAAACTTGATCGAAGATTGCAGCGAAGGATTGTTTCAATGGTGGAGAAAACACCTCGATCAACTGCCAAACAGATTCAAGCTGAACTTCAGACAGTATTGGGAGGGAGAGGTGTACAATAATTGATTAATTGCACAATTAAAATCGATAAACAATAATCGTAAAATATTTTCTTGATCAATTGGCTAATAGCATACCTCAACCACCAGTGTTTCATCCGAAGCTGTAACTTTTTGGAAATGAATTAAATAAGTCATTAATCCCAAAAAATTGAATAAGTAGTTGATTAATTAACTAATCAATCAATTGATTAATCAATAAATTGATTAATCAATAAATCAAAAATACCCTTTACAGCCAAATCACTAGGTCATTGTCGTTTTCGAATATCAGCTCAAAAGGTTCCTGAGATAATGCCCAGATGGGAAAGGAAACAAAATAATAAGTACTTCATAAATGGATAATAATTAAGTAATTAATCAATTAATTGATTAATCAAAACACAAAAATACAGTTTTTGGCAAAGCACTTGCTCACTATTGTGCCAAAATTTCAGCTTCCTAGCTCAAAGGATGGCTGAGATTTCGCCCGAACAAACAATCAAGAAAACAAGTGTGGGACCACAAAAAAGAAAACAAACAAACAAGAAAGAAACTGGAGTGAAAACTGAGTCCCTTTCAGCGCGCGTCATCTCCGGGCCCTCTTTGCTCCCCGGAGATGACGTCATGCAGCGCCTTAAGATTTAATAGGAATGGAGCGATGTACAATAACAAACAACCGGAGTGAAAGTTGAGTACTCCCTTTCAGCTCGCGTCGTTACCGGGCCCCCTTCCGTGCTCGGCGATGACGTCATGCAGCGCTTGGACATGGAATAGGAAAGGATTTTTTATATTTCAGGAAACACAATTTTTAAAAAATATGGCAAATGCATTGTACAATTGACACGTCGTTTGTTTTCGTATGAAATGCACTGAAACTTGTGGCCTTGGTTCACATGTCTCATTTCTGAATGCTGTTAAGTCCAAAGCGCTCAACATCAATGGTATCTCTCACGAAGATGCAGAGGTCCATTGAAATGTAAAAAAGTGAGAATTTCTTGAATATCTTTATAAATGTATCTTCACAGAAGCTATTGTCATTCACTCAGTGTATGAGTGCGATCCTTTTGCAAGGCTTTATTGCCTTTAAATGTACAGTCTGTCAAGGCAATGGCTCCCTCTGCCCCTTGGCCATGAATAGTGCTCTGTTATTCTGATCATGTGTTGCGATATATCTGTCGCACGTATTTTGGACAACTTCCTGATAATAACTGCTTTCTGAGTATTACTTTAAGCATCTCGTTGAATGCACGGGCATGTCGTTTTGTTTCAATGAATTCGACTTGCAAATACAATCGGTCAATATACGAGCCATTGGATAAACACGTGCATAACATGTTATTTTATGAACCAATAAATGAGGTCCTTTTCACCCCACATGCTAATGAGCTCCTTTACGCTCAAAGTAAAAGCATTTTGTTTGTGTTTTGCAGTGATTTCACTGAATGCCCCTCGAGAGGCAACTCATAGGAAGTGGGAATATTTCAATTTACAACATGTCATTCATATTCTTGCTAAAGTAAGGTGGCATCTGTTACACCATAGTGTAACATAATTAAAGTGCTCTGAAGCCCCATGGGTTGAGTAGAAACTTCCAGAATATCCAAATTCACAGCCTAGATTGGCATTTTGAAAGCAGGTGAACATTTTTGTTTTAATTCATCACGAACACCGTTTGATGTCGGCGATATTCTTTCCAATTATGTTTGGTCCAGACCAGCTGGTGGTTTGGGCTTTTGGTTTTTAATTCTCTTTCTTGCGCTGCATGTTTTCCACTTCGATGGGATTCTGAATGTTTTCCACTGTTTGAGCTCGCCCAAATGTCAGTGTAGACATAATAATGAGTACACCAAATGATGTTTTGGTATCATTTGATTTCTTCCTTACTCTGTGGTTTTATTGTGCATTTCATTTTGCTTTGATGGTGAAATGCGCATTCCTGATTTTTATTGATTTCCCTCCTTACTCCCCGTATGATTTCATTTCATTCACCTGTGTGCTTCTCCAGTACACTGGACGATGGAAAGCTCCCAGTGACACCAGCTTGCGGGTTACAGTCCCAGATGGGTGTGGTTCGGGTGTTCACCGAGCTGTGCGCAGAGACTACAGAAAACGTCGACGCTCAGGAATGCCTGCTGGGTAACAAATGGCTGGTAGACGTGAGCAAGCATTCCAAAAGCAACCTTAGGATCAAAGATGGCAGTGTGGCGCAGCTGAGGGGTTCCCTAAGGGTGGCAGGTGTCTGGCCTGGAAATACGACCATCCAGGTGAGCTCATGTACCAGACGTGCTATTTACATCAGCATCAGTGATATAATGTTTGCAGGCAGGATTACCTGTAATTATTTACCTTTAGGTTTCCACTCTTTCTGTAACACATTGGATGACGAAATCAGAGTCGACATGCCTTGTGTATGACAACTTGTGCATGAGGTTATGTTGTCGATCCAATTCTTTCACACCACTCTGCCCTGTCCGCCTAGGTGCTGGCACCATTGTCCGGTGCCATACTCGGAGAGCAGGCGGTGCACGTACGGAACGAGGCTGTGCTTGTGACAGGATTGAATTTAAAACCATATGTCGGACTTGCCCTTACGATTCAAGCTGACAAGGAGGACAGTCGTGTTCTCAAAGTTACAACCATTCCACAGCGACCAGGCCCCGGACGTCTCACCGAGGTATAAAGACACGGATACATAATCATTTGCCATGCGGCTTATTCCAAGATGGAAAACATTTCTCGGTAAACATTGAGTCTTAACGATGTTGGTACGGCACAATCCTTGGGAATTTTAATCGATCAGGGGAACAAGCATTCATGTACTTGAATGATGTGCTCCCATTCCATATGTTACAAGTGTCAGGCCGAACACGATCAATATGAGACTTGTTTCGCCAAGCTGGTGCACTGTCGGAGCTTTCGATCCTTGGCGCCTCCACTGGGCTCATTTCAATCCAAGTGAACCTGTAGAAATATTGGAGCTGGTTTGAACTGTCGCTCGATAATTGGCTAATTGCACGATTGTTTGGATGAACGTGTAAATCGCTTATACACAAAAACAATTCAAAATAAAGATGGCAGCTGTCGGCAATAGCAGACTCTTATTGACCGGGTAATCTCGGAAATGAGTCGCCACATGACAGATGTTAACTGAGCGGCAAGACAGCTTGTGGTGCCACCGCCATACGACAAAACGACTTGAGAATATTCAAATGCTATTGCTGTGGGACAACAAAGGAGACGCACTTGACAATTGGCTGCCGGCCATTGGCAGGTGGCGCTTAGCCGCGGGCGATTGGCCACCGGCAAGATGGGGAAAATGGCCGCAGCGTTCCTGCAAAGTCACAGGAACGGTCCCAAAACGTCCGTGGCCTCATGCCAACCGATGCACGTTCACGGCTCCAGCGGAACGGGGCAAAAGTGCCTCGAGGGCCAATCAGTGATGCACCGAGCATCAAAACGTGCCGGTGTGGTGCTGCGTTCCGCAAGCATAAAAATATTACCTGAAACCTGCTAATGGGACCGACAGCTGTCTAATTATAAAGGATAACTTCCGAGATGGCCAAATACGCTTTATTACGACAGTAAAAGGGAATTATATCCAAGTTTCGGGAATAGTCGCAAATCATGACGCTTTCACTGGTAAATCGACTTTTCTACCCCCGTTAATTCACCCCCAGATCCACTTTTTTGAAATTCCGACTTCTTTCCTGGAAGTCCCAGCAGTGTCCATGTGTTTTATACCTCTCCCACCCACCCCCCCCCCCTTCCCGTGCCTCCTCCTCTCAAGCCCTCTCCCTCCCACAGATCTCCCGATGTCGCTGTTCTCAAATGTCGGACTTGTGTGCTTCCCTCTCTCTCCCCCCATCTTGTCTCCCGCTCCCTTTATCTCATGTTTTATGTGTCCGTTTGTTTTCCTGTCTAATGTTCGCACTTCCATGAGCCTCGATCTTGGATACAAAAAATAAATAATCAACGGCTCCACTTACAAACGAACGAGGTTCCTTGATGTGCAGTAGAAATTGTTCAAACATTCAGGAAAACCTAAAGAAGTTGAAGAAACAAGTTTATCTTTTCTTCCAGGATGAGGATATTTTGGGAACTTTTCACGTCACTTGTGTTAAACGATCAAAATTAATTTTATGTTCTTCCTATTTCACAACAAACAGCTATTCTTAGTTCGTTATCATTCCAGCTGTATGTTGATATAATCAGCATTAGTGAATGATTACATTTTCAGGCTTCGAACAATGATGTACGATGACAATACCAAGCTCTACGCAGGGGCCTGAGTTGTCTAGTTCCATGAATTTACGATTTAAGGGACAGTTTGGTTTAAAAGAGTAGATGCAGCAGGAAGTGTGAGTATATGCAGCAGGAAGTGTGTTGAGTATATGCAGCAGGAGGTGTGTGTATATGCAGCAGGAAGTGTGAGTATATGCAGCAGGCAGTGTGAGTATATGCAGCAGGAAGTGTGTTGAGTATATGCAGCAGGAGGTGTGAGTATATGCAGCAGGAAGTGTGAGTATATGCAGCAGGCAGTGTGAGTAGATGCAGCAGGAAGTGTGAGTATATGCAGCAGGAAGCGTGAGTAGATGCAGCAGGAAGTGTGATTATATACAGCAGAAAGTGTGATTATATACAGCAGGAAATGTGATTATATACAGCAGGAAGTGTGAGTATATGCAGCAGGAAGTGTGATTATATACAGCAGGAAGTGTGAGTATATGCAGCAGGAAGTGTGAGTAGATGCAGCAGGAAGTGTGAGTAGATGCAGCAGGAAATGTGAGTAGATGCAGCAGGAGGTGTGATTCTATACAGCAGGAAGTGTGAGTAGATGCAGCAGGAAGTGTGAGTATATGCAGCAGGAAGTGCGAGTATATACAGCAGGAAGTGTGAGTATATGCAGCAGGAAGTGTGATTATATACAGCAGGAAGTGTGAGTATATACAGCAGGAAGTGTGAGTATATGCAGCAGGAAGTGTGAGTAGATGCAGCAGGAAGTGTGAGTATATGCAGCAGGAAGTGTGAGTATATGCAGCAGGAAGTGAGAGTATATGCAGCAGGAAGTGTGCGTATATGCAGCAGGAAGTGTGCATATATGCAGCAGGAAGTGTGAGTATATGCAGCAGGAAGTGTGAGTCGATGCAGCAGGAAGTGTGAGTAGATGCAGCAGGAAGTGTGAGAGATGCAGCAGGAAGTGTGAGTAGATGCAGCAGGAAGTGTGATTATATACAGCAGGAAGTGTGAGTAGATGCAGCAGGAAGTGTGATTATATACAGCAGGAAGTGTGATTACATACAGCAGGAAGTGTGATTACATACAGCAGGAAGTGTGATTATATACAGCAGGAAGTGTGAGTACATGCAGCAGGAAGTGTGAGTACATGCAGCAGGAAGTGTGAGTATATGCAGCAGGAAGTGTGAGTATATGCAGCAGGAAGTGTGAGTAGATGCAGCAGGAAATGTGAGTAGATGCAGCAGGAAGTGTGATTATGTACAGCAGGAAGTGTGAGTATATGCAGCAGGAAGTGTGAGTATATACAGCAGGAAGTGTGAGTATATGCAGCAGGAAGTGTGATTATATACAGCAGGAAGTGTGAGTATATACAGCAGGAAGTGTGAGTAGATGCAGCAGGAAGTGTGAGTGTATGCAGCAGGAAGTGTGAGTATATGCAGCAGGAAGTGTGAGTATATGCAGCAGGAAGTGTGAGTATATGCAGCAGGAAGTGTGCGTATATGCAGCAGGAAGTGTGAGTATATGCAGCAGGAAGTGTGAGTCGATGCAGCAGGAAGTGTGAGTATATGCGGCAGGAAGTGTGAGTGTATGCGGCAGGAAGTGTGAGTAGATGCGGCAGGAAGTGTGAGTATATGCAGCAGGAAGTGTGAGTATATGCAGCAGGAAGTGTGAGTATATGCAGCAGGAAGTGTGAGTAGATGCGGCAGGAAGTGTGAGTACATGCAGCAGGAAGTGTGAGTATATGCAGCAGGAAGTGTGAGTAGATGCAGCAGGAAGTGTGAGTCGATGCAGCAGGAAGTGTGAGTATATGCGGCAGGAAGTGTGAGTGTATGCGGCAGGAAGTGTGAGTAGATGCGGCAGGAAGTGTGAGTATATGCAGCAGGAAGTGTGAGTAGATGCAGCAGGAAGTGTGAGTATATGCAGCAGGAAGTGTGAGTATATGCAGCAGGAAGTGTGAGTACATGCAGCAGGAAGTGTGAGTATATGCAGCAGGAAGTGTGAGTAGATGCAGCAGGAAGTGTACAATGATAACAAGAAGTTTCAAAATAACAACGATCCATCGTCAATGTATACTTGGTAGATGACCAAAAGCTCTTCCACTACTCAAGGTAGTTGATCATGAGAGTTAAAACTTTTGACATGATGTATAAAGTTTATTGAATCCTCAAACGACTTTGGAAACAATTTCGAGATCTTAGCCATATTTAATCTACCCTCTGCTCACACACGATTGGAGACCAAAGTGACTGAAATGTCGGCCAAAGTAAAGGGATACTCGATGAACATACTCCATTCCAAGGCAAATTTTTCCGTTTCCGTTTCCAGTTTTCGAAGCTGGATCCTGCCTGACATGGATTGTACATTGTGTTTGGTGAGATTTGATTGGAGCATGATGTCAGCTGAGCTCATTTATAGAGACTTTGGTTCAATATCTCAGACTTTCTTTAAATATCAAATAAGTTTCTCTTTGTGCTCTTTTCCCGCCATCTTCCATGTGTTATCTTTATTGTCTATGCAGTGTGTATTAATTTTTTTGGGGGATACAAGATCGAGGCTCGTGTAAGAGCTTACATTAATGACAAAAACAAAACAAAAAAACAAACGGACACATAAACGAAATAAAGGGAGCTGGAGACGAGAGGGGGAGAGAGGGGGAAGCACACAAGTACAATATTTGAGAGCAGGGACATCGGGAGATCTATGGGAGGCAGAGGGTTTGGGGGGAGGACGCGTGGGAAGGGGGGTGGGGTTGGGAGAGGTAAAAAAAGAAAACATGGACACAGCTTGGACTTCCAGGAAAGAAGTCGGTTTTTCAGAAAAGTGGATCTGGGGGTGAATTAACGGGGGTAGAAAAGATCAAGGTTTTGGATGGGGGAAGATAAGAGATGGTGGTGAACAGCTGTTTTAAAGACCTGGAGGGAGGAGTTGGATTGAAGGGAGTGGGGGAGTTTGTTCGAGAGGCGGGAGAAAAGAGGAATGAAAGAGTGAAGGTGAGCAGAGAGTCTTGAAATTCCGCACATTAGACTTTCGGTACATACAGTATCCTTTGGAAGGACCTCTTGTGAGTGGCTGTACCGAAACCAAGGCACCACCCATAACCCTGCACATCAGGGTCAGTCAAAGCATTGATCATCCTACCTCAGAAATACCCAATCTGGCATTGATATGCAGGTGCCTTGGTAAACCAGAAAGGCCACAGAGCCAGTAAAATGAAAAATTATTAAACTAAAGGGGTTGTTGTTTCATTTTTCAAAATTTCCCTGTTTTCATATGACAAAGCTGGGGAAGAAAGACCAGAAGAGCGTTCACCATCCTTCCGTCAGTGAAAGAGCAACAGGCCCTGTGCCTCTGCATCTTCATGAGAGACACCATTGATGTTGAGCTTTGGACTTCACAGCATTCAGAAGTGAGAGATGTGAAGCAAGGGAATTAGTCCATAGGATAGAATAGTGACTCCATTGAGCTGTAGGCTGAGACATTGGAAGCCAAGGAGTTCAGTTTTACCAAATAAAGACTTGGCACGATGAGGGATACCCAGCATGAACCTGGCTGGTGGTGCTCTTGAGACATCGTAACTGATGGTAAGGCCCACAAGTTTAAAGGATTGGATGTCATGCAGTTGATACATTTTTTACGTTTTACGTTAGGTTTGATAGATTATTCTGGAGAGAGAAGGTAAGAATGTGAGAATTTCCTGGATTGAATGGCGTATTCCATCTGTTAAACAAACACTTCATCCTCTCTGGATGTGCTCAGATTGTATTGTTATTTTGGAGGACTGTACTTTAGTTCATTATTCATTGCAGATAATGCAGGTTAATCTGAAAGGTGGATTGAAGATTCTCCAGAGCACCAGCAAAGCCATTTATGTGTCGGAGTAATAAGACTCGACAAAGACATGACTGGGAGACTACATGAAGGGATTCCATTCAAAGCTATGGGCTGACTGTCGGAGTGGAGAAACTCAGCAAGCCAAGACAGGATGTGGCCTCGGATGTCACAGACAGAAACCATATCAAGGAGAATAAGGTGTCAGACTGTCGTGCGCTTGAGATGTGTCCGGAGATACAGTCCTACCCTCTTGCTTGAGATTCAGGTACTCCCTCCATTGTTGAGAGAAAAGTAGCAGCACATCCTTAGTGTGTGCCTGGAGGGGATCCAAGCTCATCATCAGGGATCATACCATTTGTAATACAAAATCTCTTCTACACAGGTTATTTTTCATAGTTGGCAGGCCTCTAAACTTATTTATATATTTTAGCTCACCTGGAACGAAACTCAGGTGAGCTTATGCGATGGCGCGTCCGTCAGTCCGTCAGTCCGTCAGTCCATCAGTCCGTCAGTCCATCAGTCCATCAGTCTGAGAGTCCGACAGTCCATCAGTCCGTCAGTCCATCAGTCCAACAGTCCATCAGTCCGTCAGTCCGTCAGTCCGTCAGTCCGTCCCCCAAAGGTTGTCCCCAAAATAGGTATTGGCTTTTTTCTCACAATATACACACACAATTCTGATGAAACTTGACCACAACCCTAATCACCCGTGTTGTACCAAAGTTTGTTCACAACATTTAAAAAAATCGGGCAGTGAGGGGTCTACTGGGGGGTCACCCCCCCCCCAAATAGGTATTTGTTTGTTTGTTTGTTTAAAGTCTTGTGATTATGTTAGTATGATTCTCCATGCCGCCCTGTCTTCTAGAAACCGTTAAAATTGGTTTAAAATACCTTTATTTGGTGCAGTATACTGTTTATTCTACCAGGTGAGCGCCAGGTGTATTGCCCCTATGTTTTTTTACTAGCTTACACAAATGTGAGATTATTTCCGGTGCTATTCCCTTTTAAAACATCACTTACATTTGTGTTGTTACCTTCCGTTGTGTAAGTAATTATTATGATATGGAACTTTTCTGTCAAGTCAGAAACGTAGACTAGGTCATGCGAATCATATTGGTGTGACGCCTGTTTTAATATAACCAATCAGCGGCCACTATATTTAGGATTTAATATTATTTTACGTCATTGAATTGTTTTCAATGACGTGGGAGAGAGAGCCAGACGACGTCAAATCTATTTTATTGGTGGAACAGTTGTGCGATAATGACCAATGAGGCACCTGTTTGTTGGAGAATGAAGATCATTGGTTTCAGTTGGGAGGGATGTTTGAGTATTTATATCTAGTGAAAAGGAGATGTGAGGCAAACCCCCCAGTGTTTCCCACCACCCCAAAGATCAAATAGGTTGATTTGTAAACAGATGAAAACTATTTTGGGAAAATCTTTATTGTAGATCACGAAAGATAGATTCAGGAATTATCAATTTTTGCATTGATAATGGTTTATTGAACTTTAAATGAAAAAGTACAGAGAAACTACTTAAATGTTTATGTAATCTTTCGATATTATAAAGGGAGCCTTGTCTGTCTGTCTGTCTGTCTGTCTGTCTGTCGTTTGTCGTGTTATAACTTGAGAACGGATTAACGGATTTCAATAAATCAAACGGTGGATTCGGGTAACTCCCGGGAATGTTTGTCAGCCAATATATATATATATATATACATACATATACTGTACTAGCTTGGCCCGGCTCGCGAGCGTCGTTACTGAGGATCGGGCTTATTTTAGCTGAGGATAATGACTGTACCTGAGTTGCTGTGTTGTCATGATTTACACCAATCATAATACAAACAATTATTTTGCACAAATGTATTTGTTGTGTTTGTGATATTACATTTTTATAGGCAATTTAGGTTGAATGTTTTTTTT
Organism: Myxine glutinosa; assembly: GCF_964187855.1. Classification (NCBI taxonomy): domain Eukaryota; kingdom Metazoa; phylum Chordata; class Myxini; order Myxiniformes; family Myxinidae; genus Myxine; species Myxine glutinosa. The sequence goes on from NC_136274.1 coordinate 4,986,908, forward strand.
TCAAGAAAGAACCCCTCAGCACACACAGAGGGGAGGGGTAGGTGCAGACTGGAAGTTTGGGACGATTACACCTCACCACACATAAGTCAAAATACCTCACCACCACGTGATTCAAAACCACCACAACGTTATTAAAAACACTTCACAACCACGGAAACAAAAGTTTGAGGGAGTCGTCAAGTGACAACACAGACACTGCCGAGATGTGTCGATATATAGATAAATGACTGTACCCGAGTTGCCGTTTTGTCATGGTTTAAACCAATCATAATTCTTACAATTATTTTGCACAAATGTATTTGTAATATACATGATATCACATTTTATAAACAATTGAAGTTGAAAAAAAAAAAATTCCCGAAAAAATTCCAAAACAACCCAAAAACAATATTTGACATTTTTTCAAAAAATACCCTTAGGACATCCCGACGGGAGAGATATGTGCATACCAGAAGTTTGGTACGATTTCACAGAAGTTTGAGAAAGTAGTTCAGTGACAAGACAGGACAACACAAGACAGACACTGCACATATATATATATGTATCGATATATATATAATTTTTATTTTTTATTTTTTATTGTTGCATGGACACGCGTGTGAAAACTGCAAATGCCAACACGTGATGTTGGTTATCCGTGCACGGAGAGCAGGATCTCCCTGGAAGCCTTTTCTTTCTTCCCCCATAGATTAGCCATCGCAGCAAAGATTGGTATTTCTGTCAGCGAAGCGATGAGTCTTATATTCTAGTATTATACAAAGAGTCGTGCCATGTTTTTTCTTTGTCGTTTTATAACTTGACAATGGGTTAACGGATTCCAATATATCCAACTACTGGTGCATTCAGGTAAGTCCCGGGAGGGTTTGTGGCATGAAAAAAAGAAAAATTTGTGGTGCGAATGCGAATATAGAGTTGAATGCATTTAACATTCAGTAAATGTCAGGTGGGTGTGAATGCGTGGAGAGTGGAGGGTGTAATGGCGGATAAAAAATATTTCAATGAGATTGAAAGGAAATGATCTGATGTCTTGTGTCTGGAGACGGTTGCACCGATACAGAGACAACAACTGAGTCTGCAGGTTTACGAGAACAACTGGGTTCGGAGGATTGCAGGAGTGAAGAAGGTGGATGGAAGGAGGATGTCTGAACTGAGGGAGATTGGTGTACAGATGAGCTTGATGGAGAGATTGGTGAAATGACGGCTGACATGGGCTGGTCATTTAGTGCGGATGGGGGAAGAGAGAATGGCAAAGAGAGCGGAAGGGTTGAAGGAACAAGGTCGGAAGAAAAGAGGAAGACCATGGTTGAGATGGGAGGATTTTGTGAAGAGAGATATTAGTGAGGTGTGGGTGGTTGGAGAGTGGAGAGAGTGGGCTGAGGACAGAGGGAAGTGGAGGAATCTCGTGGTCAAGGCAGGCCAGGAGCTTGGCACCATTGGACCTCACACCTTATAAAGGGAAGAGGAGAACAGCAAAAAAAAAAAAATCCATTAATAAATAAATTTCAATCCATTAATAAACTAAAAAAATTAAACCATTAATAAACTAAATATTTTAATTCATTAATAAACTAATGTGGCGGGCACAAAAGCCCACTGGCGTGGTGACATCATTCCGCGCACCAAGTGGGCGGTGGCCACGCCCGAGGGGTAGGCGTGGCCTCATGATATACACCGGGCGCGCAGCCCGGAGCGCGCCAGTGTTACAGTGGGCTCCTGAAATAAAGACGCTTATAAGTTACCGCTTCTCCGCTTCCTCCTTGCTCGCAAGCAGCGCGCGTAACGCCGCGCTTTACTGGTGACCCTCGACGTTGGATCTGCCGGAGCGATCCTTCCACACGCGACGCCATTGCCATGGCCAACTTCATCAAACTTCCCGAATTTTGGGAGGCTCAGGCCGAAGTCTGGTTCATCCAGGCCGAAGCCCAATTTCAGCTTCGGTGCCTCACCGGCGATGACACGCGCTATTGCCACGTCGTCGCCTCCCTCGGGCCCGGCACAGCCGCTCGAGTTGTGTCCGTCCTTCGCCACCCACCGGATGGCCACAAGTACGAGGCACTCAAGCGGCTACTCCTAGCCACGTTCGGCCTCATGGACGACGCACGGGCCGACCGCCTCCTGGATCTCCCCAAGCTCGGTGACACGCGCCCGTCGGTTCGAATGGACCATATGCTGTCACTGTTGGGCGACGAAGCCCCCGGTTCTCTATTCCGGGTGCTTTTCCGTCGCCAACTTCCAGCGCAGGTTCGCCTCGCGTTGGACGGGACCGGGCTAACGGAACCCCGAGCATTGGCGGCCGAGGCGGACAAGTACTTCGCCGCTTCGGACACGCGGGCGAGAGTCGGCGTGGCCGTCACAGCCCTCGTGGCTGATGCTGCTAATGCTGCTGATGCTGCTAATGCTGCTGATGCTGCTGATCCACAGCATCAGCTTATACAGCATACGCAGCATGCTGATACGCACCTCGTGACTGCCGCCACGCCCCGCCCACCGCCGCGGCGAAAACCGCCACCGCGGGGAAACCCGCCAACTCCACCGGCCTGGCGGAGCCAGCCGCACCCCTCCAGCTCCACCACCTGGTGCTGGTTCCACTCCAAGTTCGGCCACGAAGCTCGGCAGTGTCATCCGCCATGCTCCTTCAACAGGTCGGGAAACGCCCGGGCCGGCGCTCAATAGTGGCGATGAGCACCGGCCGTTCGAGCAGCCTGCTGTTCATAACGGACACCTTCTCCGGGCGCCGTTACCTGTGCGACACGGGAGCGCAGGTGAGTGTCATTCCCGCTGGCACGTCAGACAAGCACGCCGCGGGTGGGGGCCCCGCGCTGCTTGCCGCGAACGGGACGCCCATCCGTACGTACGGAAAACGCTGCCTCTCTCTGCGGTTCGGAGGGCAGGTTTTCCGATGGACGTTCGTCACCGCCGACGTGCCCATGGCACTGCTTGGCGCGGACTTCCTGTGCGCTAATGGGCTCCTGGTCGACGTCAAGCGCAGACGTCTTGTCCAGGCCGAGACATTCAGCTCGCTCGCTTGTGCGTTGCCCAGCTCGGCGAGCAGCTCAACGAGCGGCTTGCCAAGCGGCTTGCCGAACGGTTCGGTTCCGGCCACGTTGGTCTGTACGCTTCCGGCAGCGGACGCATTCACCCGCCTCCTCGCCGGCTTCCCGGCCCTCACGCGGCCCACCTTCTCGGCGGGGGCCGTCAAGCACGGGGTGGCCCATCACATCCCCACCGTCGGGCCACCGGTCTACGCCCGGGCACGCCGCCTCGAGCCGACGAAGCTGGCGGTGGCAAAAGCAGCGTTCGCTACCCTGGAGCGACTCGGCATCGTTCGGCGCTCAGAGAGCGCTTGGGCGTCGCCGCTGCACATCGTGCCAAAGCCCGGCGGGGGATGGCGACCGTGCGGGGACTATCGCCGTCTCAATGACGCCACGACTCCCGACCGCTACCCCGTCCCCCACATTCAGGACTTTTCCGCCCGTTTGGCGGGCATGTCCTTCTTCTCGAAGGTGGACCTCATACGCGGCTACCATCAGGTCCCCGTCAGGCTGGAGGACGTCCCGAAGACGGCGGTCATCACGCCATTCGGACTCTTCGAGTTCCTGCGCATGCCTTTCGGTCTGAAGAATGCGGCTCAGGCGTTCCAGCGACTGATGGACAGCGTCCTGCGCGACTTGGATTTTGTCTACGTCTACATGGACGATATCCTCGTCGCCAGCGCGTCCCGCGAAGAGCACCTATGCCACCTCCGCACGCTCTTCGAACGCCTGGGCCAGCATGGCCTGATTGTGAACCCCGCAAAGTGCCGGTTCGGCGCCGCCATAATCGATTTTCTGGGGCACCGTGTAACCAGGCACGGAGCCGTCCCCCTGCCGGACAAGGTGGAGGCGGTGAAGGGGTTTCCGCGCCCCCGCACGATCAGAGGGCTGCAGGAGTTCCTGGGCATGGTGAACTTTTACCATCGGTTCCTGCCCCGTATCGCCCAGCTCCTGCGCCCCCTGCACGAAGCTCCCCGAGGTAAGCCGGGCAAAGGCGACGTTACCTGGACCGAGCAGATGGACACGGCGTTCACGGGCGCGAAGCTCGCCTTGGCTAACGCCACCATGCTCGCGCACCCGGTGCCCGATGCACCGATCGCCCTCACCACCGATGCCTCGGACTACGCGGTGGGCGCGGTGCACGAGCAATGGGTGCGTGGAGCTTGGCAACCGCTGGCGTTCTTTAGCCGGCAGCTTCGCCCGCCCGAACGCCGTTACAGTACCTTCGACCGCGAGTTGCTCGGGCTTCACTTGGCGGTCAGGCACTTCCGCCATCTGCTCGAGGGCCGTGCGTTCACTGCCTTCGTCGACCACAAGCCGCTGATCACCGCGATGGGCAAGGTCACCGAGCCGTGGTCGGCCCGGCAGCAGCGTCACCTCTCGGCCATGTCCGAGTAGACGACGGACATCCAGCACGTCGTGGGGAAGGACAACCCGGTGGCGGATTGCCTTTCCCGGGCCGTCGCCCACGCAGTCCACCTCGGCATCGACTATGCCCGGATGGCAGCGGACCAGGCCGCTGACCCCGACGTCCAGGCCTTGCGGACCGCCGTCACGGGCCTCCGCGTCACCGAGGTGCCGTTCGACGGCGCGGGCGCGGCCCTCTTGTGCGACGTCTCCCTCGGGCGTCCTCGCCCCATCGTGCCCGCGGGATGGCAGCGCCAGGTGTTTGACGCCATCCACGGCCTGTCCCACCCGGGCGCGAGGGCCTCCCAAAGGCTGATCGCCGACAAGTTCGTCTGGCATGGCCTCCGGAAGGCCGTCCGCGGCTGGGCCAGGACGTGCCTCGCGTGCCAGCGCGCCAAGGTGCACCGGCACACCCAGGCCCCGTTGGCCCCGTTTCACGGTGCCGGAACGCCGGTTTGACCACGGCCACGTGGACCTGGTGGGACCTCTGCCCCCCTCACGGGGTTTCACCTACGTCCTCACCATGGTGGACCGCACCACCCGGTGGCCGGAGGCCGTGCCCTTGGCGTCGACAACGGCGGCCGATGTCGCGCAGGCTTTCATCGCCACCTGGGTCGCCCGGTTCGGCGCCCCCTCAGACATCTCGTCCGACCGCAGCCCCCAGTTCACCTCGGAGCTCTGGGGGGCGGTCGCGCAGGGGCTCGGGGTCCGGCTGCACCGAACCACGGCCTACCACCCCCAGGCTAACGGCCTGTGTGAGCGATTTCACCGCTCATTGAAGGCCGCGCTCCGGGCCACCCTCCGCGACGGCGGCTGGGTCGACAGGCTCCCCTGGGTCCTGCTGGGCCTCCGGACGGCGCCCAAGGAGGACCTGCGCGCTTCCGCGGCGGAGTTGGTCTTTGGGCAACCGCTGCGGGTGCCGGGCGAGTTCCTCCCCGACTCCACGGCACCATGGTCCGCGGCACAGCAGCGCTCCGCTCTGCAAGAGACCGCCCAGAAGTTCGCCCCGGTGCCAACGGCATGCCACGGGCACCCACCGACGCACGTCGCCCCGGAGCTTCGCAGTACGTCTTCGTCCGCCACGATGCCCACCGGACACCACTGCGGCCCCCGTACGACGGGCCTTTCCACGTGCTGGAGACCAGGGCGAAGCATTTCACCCTGGACATCGGCGGTACTCCTGAGGAGTTTCGGTGGACCGCCTCAAGCCGGCCCACCTCGACGTGGACCATCCACCGCCAGTGGCCCGACCCCCACGTCGGGGCCGCCCCCTTGCGGGCGGACCCCCGGCACCACCCAGCCCCGCCGCCACGCCGCCCCCCGATCCTGCACCCATCCCAGGGGCAGCCAGGGGCATCCCACCTGGCATCCCTGCACCCCGGACGCCGCCGATCGCCAGGGGGCGCTTCGGCCGGGTCATTCATCTGCCCCGCAAACAGGCCCTCCAGGTGCGCGGGAATTCTGGGGGGGCACGTGTGGCGGACACAAAAGCCCACTGGCGTGGTGACATCATTCCGCGCACCAAGTGGGCGGTGGCCACGCCCAAGGGGTAGGCGTGGCCTCATGATATACACCGGGCGCGCAGCCCGGAGCGCGCCAGTGTTACAGTGGGCTCCTGAAATAGACGCTTATAAGTTACCGCTTGTCCGCTTCCTCCTTGCTCGCAAGCAGCGCGCGTAACGCCGCGCTTTACTAAAATAATTAATATGTTAATAAACTAAAATTTTTAATTCATTAATCCATTAAACTAAAAATGTAACCTGTTAATAAGCTAAAACATTTAATATGTTAATAAACTAACATTTTAAATTCATTAATCCATGAAACTAAAAATTTAATCTGTTAATAAGCTAAAACATTTAATATGTTAATAATCTAAAATTTTAATTCATTAATCTATTAAACTAAAAATGTAATCTGTTAATAAGCTAAAACATTTAATATGCTAATAAACTAAAATTTTAATTCATTAATCTATTAAACTAAAATTGTAATCTGTTAATAAGCTAAAACATTTAATATGTTAATAAACTAAAATTTTTAATTCATTAATCCATTAAACTAAAAATTTAATCTGTTAATAAGCTAAAACATTTAATATGTTAATAAACTAAAATTTTAATTCATCAATCCATTAAACTAAAAATTTAATCTGTTAATAAGCTAAAACATTTAATATGTTAATAAACTAAAAATTTTAATTCATTAATCCATTAAACTAAAAATGTAATCTGTAAATAAGCTAAAACATTTAATATGTTTATAAACTAAAATTATAATTCATTAAGCTATTAAACTAAAAATTTAATCTGTTAATAAGCGAAAACATTTTATATGTTAATAAACTAAAATTTTAATTCATCAATCCATTAAACTAAAAATTTAATCTGTTAATAAGCTAAAACATTTTATGTTAATAAACTAAAATTTTTAATTCATTAATCCATTAAACTAAAAATTTAATCTGTTAATAAGCTAAAACATTTAATATGTTAATAAAGTAAATTTTTAATTCATGAACCCATTAAACTAAAAATGTAACCTGTTAATAAGCTAAAACATTTAATATGTTAATAAACTAAAAATTTTAATTCATTAATCCATTAAACTACAAATTTAATCTGTTAATAAGCTAAAACATTTAATATGTTGATAAATTAAAAATTTTAATTCATTAATCCATTAAACTAAAAATTTAACCTGTTAAGCTAAAACATTTAATATGTTAATAAACTAAAATTTTTAAATTCATTATTCCATTAAACTAAAAATTTAACCTGTTAATAAGCTAAAACATTTTATGTTAATAAACTTAAAATTTTAATTCATTAATCCATTAAACTAAACATTTAATCTGTTAATAAGCTAAAACATTTAATATGTTAATAAACTAAAATTTTAATTCATTAATCTATTAAACTAAAAATGTAATAATCTGCTAATAAGCTAAAACATTTAAAATGTTAACAAACTAAAAATTTTAATTCATTAATCCATTAAAACTACAAATTTAATCTGTTAATAAGCTAAAACATTTAATATGTTAATAAACTAAAATTTTAATTCATTAATCTATTAAACTAAAAATGTAATAATCTGCTAATAAGCTAAAACATTTAAAATGTTAACAAACTAAAAATTTTAATTCATTAATCCATTAAAACTACAAATTTAATCTGTTAACTAGAACGCCAGTCAGTAGAGCGCATACTCCCGCCGTGGGTCAAGTTGGAATAGTACGATTTCACAAAAGTTTGAGGGAGTAGTTCAGTGACAACACAAGCCAAGACAACACAAGACAGACACTGTACAGATATATATTCAGAATATATAGAAGATAATGTTTAAAAAAAAAACAAGGCAATTTCACTTACATTTTCGGATTTAGCGTTCAATTCTATATAAGTGAGTGTATTTTGAGGCATGTGTGACTTCAAATAAAATTATTGTAAACCGTTCGTTTCATTCCTTAGGGATACAACATGTAAAACTGGCCCAGACGTGAAAACAAAACTCGCTCATTTTAAGTCGTACAAGCTAATGCGACCACTCATTCTTCTGGGAAGAATCCCGTGAACATGCTTGTCACACTTATAACTCACCTAAGTCTTTATAAGTTCATCAAATACTGACACCGCGATTGACATTCGCTGAGGTAAATGTTGATATCACTTCTGAGGTAAAAAAAACAACAACAGTTTTAAAGCATTATACGTATCAAACGATACATTTTTATGAAACGGGGAAACCGAATACACACTTTGGTGGTTTTAAAATGACAGAATATGTCTTTATTAGAAAAAAAAAAGGAACCTTGAAGAGGACGCTGCTAACAAAATACACCGCTCTAATGCATAACCACCAGTTTAAACTACATTTACAACAAATATGAAAACTATTTTCATATCACAATGTTAAATATAGAATATATAGAAGATAACGTTTAAAAAAAATGAGCCCTATCTTCCAATGGTAAACAATCCTTCAAAAAATTCCTGGATCCGGAATAATATCCTGAGCTTCACCAAAAACTAATCAATTCTTCCTTATCCCAAGGGCAATCATCCCACCAACTTTTATCCAAATCCGTTCAGAACTTTTTCGGATATCTTGTTCACAAACACACGAACGCACACACACACACACGGACACGATCGAATGCATTACTCCCTGGCAGGAGTAATAAGCTAAAACATTTAATATGTTAATAAACTAAAATTTTAATTCATTAATCTATTAAACTAAAAATGTAATCTGTTAATAAGCTAAAACATTTAATATGTTAATAAACTAAAAATTTTAATTCATTAAACTAAAAATTTAATCGGTTAATAAGCTAAAACATTTAATGTTAATTAACTAAAAATTTTAATTCATTAATCCATTAAACTAAAAATTTAATCGGTTAATAAGCTAAAACATTTAATATGTTAATAAACTAAAATTTTAATTCATTAATCTATTAAACTAAAAATGTAATCTGTTAATAAGCTAAAACATTTAATATGTTAATAAACTAAAATTTTAATTCATTAATCCATTAAACTAAAAATTTAATCGGTTAATAAGCTAAAACATTTAATATGTTAATAAACTAAAAATTTTAATTCATTAATCCATTAAACTAAAAATTTAATGGGTTAATAAGCTAAAACATTTAATATGTTAATAAACTAAAATTTTAATTCATTAATCCATTAAACTAAAAATGTAATCTGCTAATAAGCTAAAACATTTAATATGTTAATAAACTAAAAATTTTAATTCATTAATCCATTAAACTACAAATTTAATCTGTTAATAAGCTAAAACATTTAATGTGTTAATAAACTAAAAAATTTAATTCATTAATAAACCAAAAAAATTAATTTGTTAATAAACGAAAAATGTAATTTATCAAGCCATTAAACGAACATTTTAATCTGTTAATAAACAAAAAAAAATTAATCCATTATTAAGCTAAAAAATTTCAAAGCAGGTCAGGAATCAAATTCAGATAAGATGACAAATGCAAGTTCACTCATCCTGTGCCATCCTGAAGGAAAAGACATATTGTGATGTGTTAATTGTGTTTTTGTTTGAAAAAGAAGACTACATTGTGTGTATTAATGTAAATGAAGCAAGACATGCTTTTATTGGGACTGTAGCTGCATTTTGAAATGACTTTTATATAAAACTAGCAGGAGTACTCGGTGTTGCCCAGTGATAATCCTGTTGGCATTTTGAAGAAATCATTTTGGGTTTTTTTCTATTTTTTGTGGGTGCCTAAAACACATCTGTACACCCACTAAGGAAAATTTAGATTTAATATCATAATATCACACACACACACTAATCGGGATAATTTATTATTACCTTTCACATAGCTGCAGAGGCTCAGGCACTATGGAGTGATTTTAAAAAATCCAGAAAAAGAAAATCGAACTTTCTTTTTCAAATTTTTCAAAAAAATTAATTTTGCCCAAAAACACTCTCCACCACTCACTGATGAACCTCCGAAAGTTTGGCAAAGATCCGTTCAGCCATCTCTGAGAACAATGGACACACACAGACAGACAAACAAACGTCTCTCTGAAAGAATACGAGTGAGGTACCTGTGCTACACACAGGTGGGAGCCCAAAATCTGAAAAGAAAATGTTTTGAGAAATTTTATGAAAACTCCCACCCAATTTAGGACACATGCAGTGACCCTCAAAATGTGCACACAAAATTTGGTGGGGCTTGGCCCAAAACTGTGAGTAGTAGTGTGTAAAATCAATGTACCTTTAATGATGATGATGAAGCTGATCATCATCGTCACGATGGTGATGTTGTTGGCTGTGGAGGGGGTGGGGGGGGGGGGGGGGGTTGGCTTTTTTGTGTCATGATGAAGGAAATGAGTTATTCCATAAAAGTAGTACAAAATCTCAAGTGAACATGGTGTGATGTGATTGATGTGGCAGTTTAATGTCGGAGCAGGTCGGAGTTATGTGGTACTACCTATCCATCAGTTGTCCATTTTCTGGTCCGAAAACTTTCCATTTCTCCTAATTTTGATACTTGCAGTGCAGGTGGAAACTCAAAATCATAATTGCGTTGAGAAATTTATGAAACCTCCCGTCCACTTTAGGACACCCACTGGGACCCCAAAGGGTTCTGCAGAAAGTTTGGCGAGGCCAGTCCCAAAACAGAGGAAGTAGTTCAGGGACGGACAGACCGACAGACAGTCCTGCTTTATTATATAGATTTTTTAAATGCATAATTTAACGTTCAGTAAATGTAACTACCCACTTGTCATCAATATCACAACTGGTACGTTTTACACATCATACTGAGACACTGATTCACAAAAACGTCACACTTATTCTCAAGCAAAATGCTGAATGTCCACGACCAATCAACTCTATGATAAAGTTTCATAAAACAGTTTTTCATTGCATTTGTGGTTTTCAATATTTTTTTTAATTTTGTTTTTTCTAATGTCTTTCTCCTCTACAGAACACGGCATTACAAGTTTGGATCAAATTTAGCGATGGAATGAAAATTCCTTTGGACATTTATGATGAAGAAGATTATTTCATTTCACTTGTTGGTTCAACGAGTGGCTTTGGTGATGGTCATAAAATCAGCAAACTGCCATTGATGTGGTCATCGTTGAAAGAAGACAACGCGTTTGCCCAGGTAATGCTGCACGCACCGGAAATCTGCCAAGAAATTGAAATGGAATCTGTTTTGGCAACGGGGAAAGTAAAAGCGACCGTCACGCAGAAGAAGGTGGCAAAGAAGTATGCCAATGCGATTTCTGAAACGATGACGGATGATCAGAAGGAAATCGAGGAGTGGCGTGATAATCGGGAGTCAAAGAACGAGAGCTGCTTTGGTGACGATGAAACTCCTGGAGAATATTCCACAAGTGAGAAAGGCGATATAAACATCACAAGAGGGGAGGGAGAGGAGGTGCTGGGGAATCGACAGAAACTCTGTGGCCAATCTCAACACTTGAGAAATTCCATAAGAACCGAGCAGGAAACATCGTCCACACGAAACCCCACAGGTATGGAGGATGTGCAAAATTCGATGTTCACTCTGCTCGGCGTCTTCTGTCTGGCCATGTTCATGTTCTTGATCAACTGTCTGGTGTACGTGCTGCGTTATCGCTGTGGTTCCGTGCACCGTCACAACGAGGCCCTGCCCCATGCGCACGAGTGGGTCTCCTTGAGTGACATTTGTGACCCGGGGAGCCTCCTTGCTCAGGAATATCCTCACCATGTCGCTCGCCTCTACAAACAAACACCTCCTAAAAGCGAACGGCCTCTGCACGTGCCTGACGATTGTGGACCCCATGAAAGCATACAGCAAGATATACTTCCCTCCCCAACACTTCAAAGGAAAAACTCCTTGCTGGTGCTGCCAGCGTTTTCGGGAAGGGATTGTAGGCCAATTAGGATATCAAGTCCCATTTCACAATCCAAAGACAACAGTCCAATTCCTTTTTCTTTAGAAATGCATGGCATAAACTCTGCCGGACCCGGAAATTAGGTGGACAAAAGGATACGTTCATTATTTCCTTGGATTTGGCCATTTCAGTATCTTGCTGGGCCTGCCTGGTTCCAAGTGAAGGCCTTAAAGTGCATTGCTTATAAGGCCATTCTTGTCATTGAGCTGAACCTCACAAAGTCCTTTAAAATATTTTTGTGGACTTTATATATCTGCTGTAAATATTGTTCATGGTACCATGGTTATAGTAGTTGCTTAGAATGATGCTCCATGAAACTGTGTGGACTTGAATAAAATATGACATTGGTTAAACCAGTGAATCGAGGCCTCTACCATTTATCATAAACACATGTGACGTCAGAATGTCAGTTCATTGCAGCAAATGCCATATTTTCGAGGCAAAAGCTTGTCATCCTTTTGTTATCCTTTTGTGTAACACAGTTAAATAAATTCTGACTCGAGCGGGGGATTTGAGGAGGCGGCGGTGTGACAAAAATGAAATTGCAACACTGTCAGGGAAACAGAGCATCCGGTTGGGAAACGGAGCATCCGGTAGGAAAACAGAGCATCCGGTAGGGAAAGAGAGCATCTGGTAGGGAAAGAGAGCATCCGGTAGGGAAATGGAGCATCCGGTGGGGAAACGGAGCATCCGGTAGGGAAAGAGAGCATCCGCTTGGGAAAAGGAGCATCCGTTAGGGAAACAGAGCATCCGGTAGGGAAACGGAGCATCCGGTGGGGAAACGGAGCATCCGGTAGGGAAAGAGAGCATCCGGTAGGGAAACGGAGCATCCTGTAGGGAAATGGAGCATCCGGTAGGGAAACGGAGCATCCGGTAGGGAAACGGAGCATGCGGTGGGGAAACGGAGCATCTGGTAGGGAAAGAGAGCATCCGGTAGGGAAACGGAGCATCCTGTAGGGAAATGGAGCATCCGGTAGGGAAACGGAGCATCCGGTCGGGAAACGGAGCATCCGGTCGGGAAACGTAGCATCCTGTAGGGAAACGGAGCATCCGGTTAGGAAACAGAGCATCCGGTACGGGAAGCGAGCATCCGGTAGGGAAAGAGAGCATCCGGTAGGGAAACGGAGCATCCTGTAGGGAAATGGAGCATCCGGTAGGGAAACGGAGCATCCGGTCGGGAAACGGAGCATCCGGTCAGGAAACAGAGCATCCGGTACGGGGAAGAGAGCATCCGGTAGGGAAAGGGAACATCCGGTAGGGAAACGGAGCATCCTGTAGGGAAATGGAGCATCCGGTAAGGAAACGGAGCATCCGGTCGGGAAACGGAGCATCCGGTCGGGAAACGGAGCATCTGGTCGGGAAACGGAGCATCCTGTAGGGAAACGGAGCATCCGGTTAGGAAACAGAGCATCCGGTACGGGAAGAGAGCATCCGGTAGGGAAAGAGAGCATCCGGTAGGGAAGCGGAGCATCCGGCAGGGAAACGGAGCATCCGGTAGGGTACGAGAGCATCCGGTAGGGAAAGAGAGCATCAGGTACGTAGGGAAACGGAGCATCCGGTGGGGAAACGGAGCATCCGATAGGGAAACAGAGTATCCGGTAGGGAAACGGAGCATCCGGTAGGGAAACAGAGTACCCGGTAGGGAAACGGAGCATCCGGTTAGGAAACAGAGCATCCGGTACGGGAAGAGAGCATCCAGTAGGGAAAGGGAGCATCCGGTAGGGAAACGGAGCATCCTGTAGGGAAATGGAGCATCCGGTAGGGAAACGGAGCATCCGGTTGGGAAACGGAGCATCTGGTTGGGAAACGGAGCATCCTGTATGGAAACGGAGCATCCAGTTAGGAAACAGAGCATCCGGTACAGGAAGAGAGCATCCGGTAGGGAAAGAGAGCATCCGGTAGGGAAACGGAGCATCCGGTGGGGAAACGGAGCATCCGGTATGGAAACGGAGCAGCCGGTGGGGAAACGGAGCATCCGGTGGGGGAAACGGAACATCCGGTAGGGAAACGGAGCATCCGGTAGGGAAACGGAACACCCGGTAGGGAAAGGGAGCAGCCAGTAGGGAAACAGAACATCCGGTATGGAAACGGAGCATCTGGGTGGGAAACGGAGCATCCAGTGGGGGAAACGGAGCATCCGGCGGGGGAAACGGAGCATCCGGTGGGGGAAACGGAGCATCCGGTGGGGAAACGGGAGCATCAGGTGGGGAAACGGAACATCCGGTAGGGAAACGGGGCATCCGGAAGGGAAACGGAACATCTGGTAGGGAAAGGGAGCATCCGGTAGGGAAACGGAGCATCCGGTATGGAAACGGAGCATCCGGTATGGAAACGGAGCATCCGTTTGGGAAACGGAGCATCCGGTAGGGAAACGGAGCATTCGGTAGGGAAACGGAGCATCCAGTTGGGAAACGGAGCCTCTGGTTGGGAAGCGGAGCATCCGGTAGGGAAACAGAGCATCCGGTAGGGAAAGAGAGCATCCGGTATGGAAACAGAGCATCCGGTAGAGAAAGAGAGCATCCGGTAGGGAAACAGAGCATCGCGTAGTGAAACGGAGCATCCGGTAGGGAAACGGAGCGTCCGGTAGGGAAAGAGAGCATCCGGTAGGGAAACAGCATCGGGTAGGGAAACAGAGCATCCGGTAGGGAAAGAGAGCCTCCGCTTGGGAAACGGAGCATCCGGCAGGGAAACGGAGCATCCGGTAGGGAAATGGAGCATCCGGTAGGGAAACAGAGTATCCGGTAGGGAAACGGAGCATCCGTTTGGGAAACAGAACATCCTGTAGGGAAATGGAGCATCCGGTATGTAGGGAAATGGGGCCTCCTGTAGGGAAATGGAGAATCCTGTAGGGAAACGGAGCATCCGGTAGGGAAACGGAGCATCTGGTCGGGAAAGGGAGCACCCGGTAGGAAAACGGAGCATCCGGCAGGGAAACGGAGCATCCGGTAGGGAAACGGAGCATCCGGTGGGGAAACGGAGCATCCGGTGGGGGAAACGGAGCATCCGGTGGGGAAACGGAACAGCCGGTAGGGAAGCGGAGCATCCGGTAGGGAAACGGAACATCCGGTAGGGAAAGGGAGCATCCAGCAGGGAAACGGAACATCCTGTATGGAAACGGGAGCATCCGGTTGGGAAACGGAGCATCCGGTAGGGAAACGGAGCATCCGGCTGGGAAACGGAGCCACCGGTTGGGAAACGGAGCATCCGGTTGGCAAACGGAGCCTCCGGTTGGGAAACGGAGCATCTGTTAGGCAAACGGAGCATCTGGTAGGGAAAGGGAGCATCCGGTAGGGAAACGGAGCATCCGGTAGGAAAACAGAGCATCTGGTTGGGATGCGCAGCATCCGGTAGGGAAACAGAGCAACAGGTTGGGAAATGGAGCATCCTGTAGGGAAACGGAGCATCCGGTAGGAAAACAGAGCATCCGGTAGGAAAACAGAGCATCTGGTTGGGATGCGGCATTCCTAGAAAATTGCTTCTTCTCCACTTTGAAGGTGGCCATTTTGTTAGCAGTAACAGATATCACTAATTATTTATGAACCAAACCTTTGAAGGCTTTTTATCTTATGCTAATCTTAAAGAATAGCCACAGGTTATTGATTTGTATCTCCTTAGTGACCACGACGGTGCTTGAACTGAGTGCATCAGATCGTGCTTGAAAGTGAAGGTTGCTGGGCCATACAAAATTGAATTTTACCAGTGCAAGATAAAATATTTTAAAAAGGGAGTGATTTGGGAAAGCAAATGAGGAAGATACTGTTTTGTGGAAGGGGTGGGAGGGGGGAGGGAGGGAATGGTACGTGTAACATGGTCAATGTGTTTTGAGTAGGTTGCATTGTTATGTAATAGGCACTTGTGAGAGAAAGTCATTTTGTTACAAGTGAGGAGCCTGTGTATGCCATTTATAGACAGGATAGTCAGTGTAAAATATGGTATGCATAAACGCCTCTTGGTTGTGGGCGGAGCCAGGTAAGGACTTCTCATCACACTTCAAAAAGGCCATCACGATGTGTCTGGCCAGTGTGTGCCAGCCACAGCGGTGTAATGCGCGGTAGGGCCCGGAAGCAGGCAATTGATTTATTTTTATTGGGGCCACCCGTGGGCGAGACGGCAGGAAGGCGGGTGGCGGGCTCCGCCCAGAAGGACGAGGAAGGGAAGGGGAGGAGAGGAGAGAACGGAGACACGAGGAATTCTTCTCAAGACTCATTACAATTCCTTCATGGCCTCAGTGATCAGGGTCTTGTGAAGGTAGGCCTCAACGATTGAGGCAGCAGTCTGTTGCCTAATACAATGTGAATTTTCTGAAGTAGGGCTTTAACTGATGTCATTACTAGTACCCCACTGCCAAGCCGCAATGAGCCGACGAAGCCAAAGCCTCTTGCCACTATTTTACCCATCACTCTGGCATCAGTAGGTTAGGTTAGGTACTTGGTAGTAGGTAGGTGTAGTAGGTACCGTACCTAGTTCAAAATGACACCATTTGCATTCTGGATGAGATTAAAATTTATAAAATTTCCTTCTTGATTAATTCGGTGAATTCCGTCTCAACTTCGGATATTTCCGGCGGTGAAAAACTATCCCCTACGGCCGCGAGATTTCTAAAAAATAATTATTCGTCAATTTTAGAATATTTGACGCCGTTTTCAGCGTCCGAAACGGTAAAAAGCTTTTTTGAAATATTTTTTCAAATGCTCGAATCTCATTGGTTCCGGTGTTTGGTCACGATTTTCGTTGAAGATAACCAGGGCCCGTGTGGGAACGAGGTTGGTCTTAATGTATTTTAATTACAAATTCGAGGTGTATAAGATTGTGAATCAAAAAAAGACGGGTGAAACAAACTCCTGATGAACTTTTTCGCCATTTTTTATGCGTACTTCCGCATCCGCAAGATGGCAGCCTCCATGGAGCGATTTGGTGCGTCAAAGCTTCGAAAAGCTGGCTTTTCAACATAATACGTACGCGTTCATTCACAACACCGGCTTCGCCGGCTATAATTTATGTAATTTAATTTGTATAATTTATGATTACATTTACTAGTACCTTACTGCAAAGCCGCAATGAGCCGGCGAAGCCAAAGCCTCTTGCCACTATTTTACCCATCACTATGGCATCAGTAGGTTCGGTAGTTGGTAGTAGGTAGGTGTAGTCGGTACCGTACCTAGTTCAAAATGACACCATTTGCATTCTGGATGAGATTAAAATTTATAAGATTTCCTTCTTGATTAATTCGGTGAATTCCGTCTCGATTTCGGATATTTCCGACCATGAAAAACTATCCCCTACGGCCGCGAGATTTCTAAAAAATAATTATTCGTCAATTTTAGAATATTTGACGCCGTTTTCAGCCTCCGAAACGCGGTAATAAGCTTTTTTGAAATATTTTTTCAAATACTCGAATCTCATTGGTTCCGGTGTTTGGTGACGATTTTCGTTGAAGATAACCAGGGCCCGTGTGGGAACGAGGTTGGTCTTAATGTATTTTAATTACAAATTAGAGGTGCATAAGATTGTGAATCAAAAAACGACGGGTGAAACAAACTCCTATTGAACTTTTTCGCAATTTTTTATGCATAATTCCGCATCCGCAAGATGGCGGCCTCCATGGAGCGATTTGGTTTTTGAAATATTTTTTCAAATGCTCGAATCTCATTGGTTCCGGTGTGACGATTTTCGTTGAAGATAACCAGGGCCCATGCGGGCCCGGGGAACGAGGTTGGTCTTAAAGTATTTTAATTACAAATTAGAGGTGCATAAGATTGTGAATCAAAAAAAGACGGGTGAAACAAACTCCTATTTAACTTTTTCGCAATTGTTCATGCATTCTTCCGCATCCGCAAGATGGCGGCCTCCATGGAGCGATTTGGTGCGTCAAAGCTTCAAAATTCTCAAGGGATCCAGCAAAAGCAGGCTTTTCAACATAATACGTACGCGTTCATTCACAACACCGGCTTCGCCAGCTATAAAGGTCTTTGTCCGAGTTCATTATAAAGGTCTTTGTCCGAGGTCATTATTTACTTTTGACGATATGTTTTTTTGAAGGGGCTTTGAATGCATCAGGAAGACTATCATTGGTTTTGTGTTGTTTATTGGCACGATTAACCTGCTTCTGGTCACACATCTTTTCCGCATATCTCGCAGGATTGTGAGTTCGTCAAACGATCATGATGGGCTATGGCATGTTGGAGTTGTTTCAATTCCGGCTTCTGTGACAGCCTTATAGGGGAGGGAAAAGCATTACATACCATCGGACGCCGCTATTCGCGGGGGATGCGTTACTGGAAAATTGGGCGAATTGCAAAACCGTGAATAGCGGAACATTGTTTCAGTGGAAAAGGGGGAGCCTTTGCGATGGGTTCCCGAGTTGCGAAAATCCGCGAATATAGAGGGACAAACCGCGAATGACGAGGCAAAATCCGGGAATGGTGAGGCAAATCCCGAGAATGTCGACGATAATCCGCGAAGGTCGATGAAAGTCCCGGAAAATGGTGAGACAAAACCCGCGAATGTCGGCAATAATCCTGGAAATTGTGAGACAAATCCACGAAGGTCTATGAAAATCCCATTAATGTGTGACATGGAATTGTTTCAATGGGGAAAAGGGGGATAGCTTCCCGGCGGTTCCTGATTCATAGAGGAAATTTTTTAAAGTTTAAAATGTTTTTGACCGTAAATGCACATGATTACAGTTTCACAAAAAATGCATACAAATTTTTAAAAACGACAACACCAGGTACCATTTCCAATTTATTGAAGGAATGAGCTTACATTTTATTAAAAGTGCTTAACCAGCTTAACCATACCGTACCGTGAAACAAAAAAAACCACAACACCATCATGTACTGTTTAAATTTTGTATTTTACAAACACACGCAACTTTCAAATGACGATGATGATGGGGATGATGATGATGTTGATGAATTCAAATCCCATGAATTCCTCAAACTCTGAGGATGACCCAAATGATGGTGCTGCAACGTCGTGCATTGAGGTAGAGGCAGGAGAGGAGGCAGTTGAGGTTGTTGGTGAGGACACTGAGAGGGCAGCAGGAGAGGGTGCTGATGGTCTTGAGGTGGAGGGAGCAGGGTGAAAGAAATGGGTAATGGAGACCTGCCTGGCAGATTGCCGCAGGTTGTGCCAACACGCGTTTATTATGGAGGATCTCACCTCATCCAGCGATTCCTTGATGGCACTGATGCAGTGGGCAATGTTGAAATCCTTCCAACACTGCCCAATGGTGAGCCCTGGGTCCATCGCATCACATCTGTGAGCAACGGTCGCATCGCATCGCAACGGTGAGCATCGGTCCAGACTCCATCGCATCCAAAATGCGGCAAAAGGTGTGACGGATGTAATATGTTTTAAATGTTGAAATCACACCTTGGTCGAGTGGCTGGATGAGGGAGGTGGTGTTGGGTGGCCGGAAGGACACCTCGATGTTCGGGTGAGGCACGTCCAGGTTCGCGGGATGGCCAGGAGCATTGTCCAGGAGCAAGGGAACCTTGAACGCAAGGTTTTTTTTCTGCCATGTATCTCTCCACCTGAGGGACCAAACAATTATGGAACCTGTCCAGGAAGATTGCTGCCGTCACCCAGGCTTTTCTGTTGGCCTTCCAAAACACGTTTTTTTGCTTGTTCTTGCCCTTGAGAGCACGCGGGTTCAAGGAATGGTACAACATCATGGGTTTCAGCATGAAGTCTCCTTTTGCGTTTGCACAGAGGAGAAGAGATACCCAGTTCTTGACAGCCTTGAATCCCGATGCTGTCTCCTCACACTTCAGATGAAAGTTCTCGTGGCCATCCTTTTCCAGAAGAGGCCGGTCTCGTCAGCGTTGAACACCTGCTCTGGTCGGTATCCCTTCTCTTCGATCAGCCTCGTGAGTTGAGCAGGGAACACTTTTGCCACCTCGTGGTCCGCGGAGGCATGCTCCCCTGAGAGCTTGACATTTTTGAGACAGTACCGCTCCTTGATACGATGGAACCATCCCCTGCTTGCCGTGAATGAAGTCGCGCTGTTTATACCATTATCGCTCAGAGCATCACTTGTGCTAGCACCACCCGTGCCAGACAGTTGATCGTAAATTAATTTGGCCTTTTCATGAATGAGAGGTCCACTTAAAGGGATATTCTTCTGCGTGTTGTCCTCGGTTCATATGCTAAGAGCCTTCTCAATCCTTTCTATGTGGACATGCAGAACATGGGTTCATACTCGATGCAGCGCTCGCTGAAACACTCACGAATCGCCTTCTCATTCTTCCTTATGTAGCGAATGGTGGATTCGTGGACGCCATAATGCCTGCCCACAAAGGCTGCACTCTCTCCTCTCAAAATCCGGTTGAGCAGCTCCACCTTCTGGTTCAGGCTCAGCACTTTCTTCTGCATCTTGGAAGTCGACGCATCTCCGGCACTGGTCTTACGCTTGGGAGCCATGATTGAACGATGAGTAGAGCGAGAGTCAAAAACGCAGGTGAAAGCAACGGGACGAGAAGAATGATTGAAACCCAAGACAGTCTATATATGTAGGAATGCGGGCATTGTGGGTAGCTTCGGGAGGGGTGAATACTGTGCACATTGTTAGTGGGGGATGTTATCGGATAATGACGTATTGAGCCTATGTCCTAATTTAAATAATAGATTTAATGAAGCGTTTGCATTCTATAATTCGTGGGATTGACTTGTTTACGCAGCTGATGGAACATCTCTCGAAGCGTTTTCATTGTGTAAGATCCCTGATCGCAACAGGTCGCATTTTGTCAACTGCAAACACACGAAACCAGCGAATAGCGGAACTGCGAACAGCGGGGTCCGACTGTATTCCGTTATTTTGATGGAGAAATGCCCATTTGCTTGAGTGAGAGGGTGCGGTTGATTGAGGCTTCTGGCGGGATGGGGGATTGAGGAGTTGGGGTTGGTGTTGTGGAGGGTGATTGAGGAGTTGGATGGGGGAGGGGAGAGGCAGAGAAAATATAGGACAGAATTGGGAGGGGGAGGTTGAGGCTTCTGAAGGGGTGGGGGGGATTGAGGAGTTGTGGTGAAGAGGGGTCTGGAGGCATTGAGTGTTGAGGGGAGGGAGGGTGAGAACTTGGGTTTGAGAGGTGGGTGTGGGGCGAGAGTTGAGGACTTGAAGTCCCATTTTAAATTGTGTGGATGTTCCACGGATCCCTTCTTGTCTATATACTTATAGGCTAAGGGACCATCTTTGTCCACGCTTCTTCTCCGACCAGCGACAGCATGCACGCGTTTCTTTGATTGCAAACCCACCTTGACATGTTTGTAGTTTGCAGTAAGTATTATGACTTTTGCGAACCTTCGTTTAGGCCTTAGGGGGTGTTTCCAGCAAAAAAACACGTGCCGCACACCTTCCGGACAGCCATTTTGCTTTGGTGCAGACGACATTATACGATATACTGTACTTTTTGTGTATATACAGTACTTTGTCTTCACACTCAATGGTGTTTGACCATATGGCTCAACAATGAACTCGCACACCTGTGGACCGGCAGGTCCCGAGTGCGAATCTTGCAGGCGTCATTTTTATGCCTCCGCCCGGAAGGTGGCCGGAGGCATTATGTTTTCAGGTTGTCCGTCTGTATGTCCGTCCGTACGGGTTAAACCTCGTTTTTCTCAGCAAACACATGTCTGATTGAGACGAAACTTTCAGGGTAGGAGCGACACCCGTGCAGAATGTTTTTGTGATAATAGTGATGTCATTGGTCACATGGCATGGCATCCATCTTGGACTAAAAGCAAATAATTAAAAAAATATTTCTCGGAAACCGCTGAATGGAGAAATTTGAAACTTGGCACAAGGTCAAGTACTCCCATTGGGGAACAAAAGTATGATAATGATGACATTATAGGCGAAGTGGTATACCAGCCAAAAATGTTTTAATAGAGTTCCTTATCCTAAAAATCTGAAATTGCATGCACATAATCTATGACCCATATGTATTGCAATATTAAATTTATGACATCATAGGTCACATGGTTTGGCAGCCATAATGGATTGAAGGAAATATTAAATAATTCTATCTCTAAAACCGCTCACCCTATCGATGCGAAATTTTACAAATATCATCTAACAGCACTGCTGCATATAGTTTGAAAATGATGATGCCATCGGTCACGTGGTTTGGCAGCCATGTTGGATAGAAAAACGAACCTTATCCGATCAACATGAAACTTCACAAACGTGATCCACTATCCATACATATGCAGATATATCCATAGATATGCAGAGTGATGGCATCTACCCATTGTGGGACTATGCGGAGGCATATTGGCGACACATTCGCATTGTTCTGGTTTAAAATAACTTGCAATTTTCTCTAAAAATAAGTTGAAATTGACGAAAGTATTTGGTCTCTATAATACTTTATTTCACTGTTAATATTACAGAACCTTTGTTTTTGATTAAGAACTTAATATATCCTTTTAAATCAGAAAAAGAAATGGCATTGACAAAATTATTGACACCATAGACTTAATATTTGGTAGCACAGCATTTGGACAAAATAACTGTAGCCAAGTGCTTCCTATATTATAATATAATATATTATATAATTAATATAATAATAATAATAATAATAATATAATTATATTATATAATAGCCATGAATGAGCTTCCTCCACCTATCTACTTGCAGTTTGGCCCATTCTTCTTGTGCATACACCTGAGCTCCTCACCTGAGCACACCTCAGATCCTCAACACATACAAGGCTTTCATCCGCAGCTCAATTGAATACTGTTGTCCCCTCTGGGCTGTTGCTCCTGCCTCACCTAGCTCGGCTTCACGCTGTTGAAACAAAAGCTTTCAGAATCATTGGAATCTCCCGCGATGAAGCTGATTCTGAGGGCCTTTCACTCACTCACCGCAAGGTTGGTGGTCTTTCTGTCTTCTACCGACTCCTCTCCGGCCTTGCTCCCCCAGCTCTGTCTGTGCTCTGTCCCCCAAATATTCCTACAGGTCGCACAAGATCTGCCAGTAACCCTCTTATGGTGAAACTGCCAAAATCAAGACTCTCTACTCACCTTCATTCTTTCAATCCTTTTTTCTCCCGCCTCTGGAACAAACTCCCCCACTCTCTTCAATCCCACTCCTCGCTCCAGGTCATCAAAACAGCTGTTCACCACCATCTCCTGTCTTCCCCCATCCAAAACCTTGATCTTTTCTACCCCCGCTAATTCACCCAAGATCCACTTTTTGAAATACCGACTTCTTTCCTGGAAGTCCTTGCAGTGTCCATGTGTTTTTTTTACCTCTCCACCCACCCACCCCCCTTCCCATGCCTCCTCCCCCCAAGCCCTCTCCCTCCCACAGATCAGCCATTGTCCCTGTTCTCTGCTGTTGTACTTGTGTGGTTGTGTGACCCACTCCCCCATGTGTGTGTGTGACCCACTCCTCCATGTGTGTGTGTGACTCACTCCTCCGTGCGTGTGTGTGACCCACTCCTCCGTGCGTGTGTGTTACCCACTCCTCCGTGCGTGTGTGTGACCCACTCCTCCGTGTGTGGCCCACTCCTCCATGTGTGGCCCACTCCCCCATGCGTGACCCACTCCTCCGTGCATGTGTGTGACCCACTCTTCCATGTGTGGCCCACTCCCCCATGTGTGACCCACTCCCCCGTGCATGACCCACTCCCCTGTGCGTGACGCACTCCGCAGTACAGTGTGCATGATTTGGGAGGGATGGGGGCGGGGAGGGAGAGGATTTTAGCTCTTGAAGTCACATTTTACATGAGATGCAATTACACATTTCAAACTGTATTTCCCATGTGCACGCACATGCATTCACATGTTATCAGAAGTAAATAAATTGTGTAGATGACATCATTTGTGGACCTGATAAATTGCCAGTAACCATTTTGTAAAACTGAATGTTCAGCATCTAAATGAAGATGTCCAAATGTCACACACGTCCATGCCCGTGGGATTCCCACGGGTGACCCCACTAGTCTATATAATAGCCGGCGAAGCCAGTGTTGTCAATAAACGAGTACGTATTATGTTGAAAACCTGATTATGCCTTGGCTCGAGAATCCGAAGCGCAGTGGACGCAGCCATCTTGCGGATGCGGAAGTATGCATAACAAATTAAAAACATTCATTAGGAGTTTCTTTCACCCGTCATCGTTTGATTCACAATCTTACGCACCTCCGATGTATTAATAAAATAATTTAAGACCAACCGGCCCGCACGGGCCTGGTTATCTTCAACAAAACGCGTCACCAAACACCGGACCCAATGAGAGTCGAGCATTTGCAAAAATATTTCTAAAATGAAAGCGCTCAATGGTGGGCGCCATCGACCGGATGCGGAAGTTTGCATAAAACAATTGCGAAAAAGTTCAATAGGAGTTTGTTTCACCCGTCGTTCCTTGATTCATAATCTAATGAAACCTCTAATTAGTAATTAAAATACGTTAAGACCAACCTCGTTATCTTCAACGAAAATCGTCATCAAACACCAGAACCAATGAGATTCGAGCATTTGAAAAAATATTATTACGCGTTTCGGAGGGTGAAAACGGCGTCAAATATTCTAACATTGACGAAGAATTATTTTTTAGAAATCTTGCGGCCGTATGGGACAGTTTTTCACGGCCAGAAATATGGTATAAGCGGTTTACATATTTAGTTTAGAAATACGGATAGTTTTTCACGGCCGGAAATATCCGAAGTTGACACGGAATTCACCGAATGAATCACTGCAAGCTAACGTCTTCTGGTGGAGGAAGCTGCCGTGCCCGGAGAGTCAGAGAACCAGCCCTGGCGCCTGACAGCGACTGAAGTTAGAAGACGACACACATACTGTGAAAACGTATGTTAAGCCCAGTTAAAAATAGGCCTTAAGCTAGCACATCGTATAGTTACTTCCTTAAGCTTCTTGTGACATTTATTGTATGCAGGTATTGCCATTGGGGAGGACTCTCTGCTCTTCTCTTTTACCAAGTCTTACCAGGTACGGTACCTACTACACCTACCTACTACCAACTACCGAACCTACTGATGCCATAGTGATGGGTAAAATAGTGGCAAGAGGCTTTGGCTTCGCCGGCTCATTGCGGCTTTGCAGTCGGTACTAGTATTCTCCGTAGGTGATTCTGTGAATCTGTCGGTCTGTGAGTCTGTCCGGGGGAGTGGCCTTCTCCGTTGATGGAGTAGCTCCACCCATTCTAGAAGAGGCTTCAAAAACAAATATCCACCATTTTCTTTCCTTGCATAGCTTTGAAGCCTCTTTTGTTAGGCCCGTGGTGGCTTGCTCTCTCTCATGGCTTTATCTCGACTCCAATTCGATATCTCATTTCATTTTTCACAGTCCTGGGAACGGTTTCACAGTCCTTTCACAGTAACATGGTTTTAGACTCGGTTTCAAAAAACGGGAAGAAAATTCAATGAAAGTTACCGTTTATAGAACGAAATGCATTTTCAAAGGCCTGTAACATAAAGTTCATTGAGTCTCCCTCATGGTTTTATGTCGACTCTAATTCACCATGACAGTCGCTGGTATGGTTCAAGTCTCAGTTTCAGCTAAAGTTGAGAAAATCGGAAAAATATATTCCAACAGCCGTTTTGAATGTGTTGACTGTTATGTGGGCACGGGAAGGAGAGAGGAGAATGAGAGGGGGGAATGAGAGAGGGAAAGGATAGAGGAGAAGGAGAGAGGAGAAGGAGAGAAGAGAACGTTCCCAGGACTTCATTGTTTATATTATTACTTCGTAAAAGTACAGCAACTGAATACTGAATTTCAGGATCGAACCGAAGTCTAATGATATTTTTTCATGTTCCTGAGGTGTATACACAGAGTTTGTTTAAAGCGAGTCAACTCTTTTCCAACCATGGAATGAAACAATACAGTACTTCAAAAATGTACATAATAATGTAAACTAACTATGGAATACAATATTTATAAATAACGTTTGGTTTTAATCTATTTCTACTTTGTAAAGTGAAAAGTTTTCGATACGTTCAAGTTTAAAAATGAAGAAGTCATGGCTCCATAGGCCTACGATCGGCCTCTGATGTGCATTTTAAGACTGAATCAACACGTCTTCGATCATAAATTACCTTTTGAAGAAACAAAGGTACATTTTGATTACAACTCGAGCAAAGGAAACCAGGCAATGCCTGTTTCGGTTGGGCCGATTATACACCACCCAAAGAAGATGCGTTTCATATAGCCATAGGAAATAATTTTTTTTTTTGTTTTCGCACAAGTTTTCAAGGCTGAATCGTGTTCACATCCTGGATTCATAAAGAAACTCCATTTCACGTGTGCATTGACATGCAATTCACAGATGTGAAATAAAGAAAGAAACACAGACGGGAAATAATCTGGTCCGGTAATTACGATTACTAGTACCGACTGCAAAGCCACAATGAGCCGGCGAAGCCAAAGCCTCTTGCCACTATTTTACCCATCACTATGGCATCAGTAGGTTAGGTAGTTGATAGTAGGTAGGTGTAGTAGGTACCGTACCTGGTAAGACTTAGTAAAAGAGAAGAGCAGACAGTCCTCCCCAATACCTGCATACAATAAATGTCATAAGAAGCTTAAGGAAGTAACTATACGATGTGCTAGCTTAAGGCCTATTTTAAGAAATTTTAACTGGGCTTAACATACACAGTATGTGTGTAGTCTTCTAACTTCAGTCGCTGTCAGGACAGGTTCTCTCTGGGCACTGCGGCTTCCTCCACCAGAAGAAGTTAGCTTGCAGTAAGATCAGTGCCGACAGATCAGACGATAGCACCGTTTCAACGGCAATGTGTGACTGTCGTTAATCAAACCGAACTTTCTTTCTTTATATAAACCGCTTATACCAGTAGGTGCAGGACAACATCATAAATCAGACAAACCTACTGAGCATGTGAGCATGGGATTGAAGCCTAATTCGGCTTTTTAGGTCTACCACTAAAGAAGAGAAAAATTTCGAAAATGGCCCAGAGTGGTTTACTTTCCAATTACGTTTCGTGAGAACAATGTTTTTTATCGCGAAAAGAAGGTGATAGACGCTGATAGTGACCTGTAAGTACTCTTGAACATCCACAACAACACATATGTGCTGGTGCCAGCACTCAAAGGTCTTTACACGCTTTAGAGAAATTTAGCAGTGCACAGTTAAAGTGTAGACTTAAACTGGTAATTGAAACAGTGTAGATTGTAACCTGGTGAATGAGCAGGAGTCACATGACACTTTCTCACGAATTAGCTTGGGTACCCAAGACATGGGTACATTTATGTCGTGGTTAAGCATAAACGTCGTCCTTCATGCCACATCTGATAGGTCGGTGTGGCGATGAAGAATGGAGGCGAAACATTGTTCCTCGTTTTGGCTTTGACCGAGTGACATGGCGTTTTGCAGAATCGAGTCGAAAAACACGTTGTTCAAGTGCTCGTACTTTTTCGCTGTGCACTAAGCGAGTGACTTGATACGTTTCACAGTGCCCAAAGCAATGACGATTTAGCTTAGGAAATTTGAGCATATGATGAGAACTATTTCGAGCAGCATATGCTTATGCGTGATTCGGTTGTTTTGCACCAACCTCGTTCCCGGCGTCGCAGACGACGCCCTGGTCAGATGTCCTGTGTCGAGGGCGCTGATTGGCTGACCTAAGCTGATCCCTGATTGGTCAGCTCACAAAATTTCGAAAATTCAGACCTAAAATGACACAATTTGCATTCTGGATGAGATTAAAATTGATAAAATTTACTTCTTGATTAATTCGGTGAATTCCGTCTCAACTTCGGATATTTCCGGCCGTGAAAAACTATCCGTATTTCTAAACTAAATATGTAAACCGCTTATACCGTATTTCTGGCTGTGAAAAACTATCCCCGACGGCCGCGAGATTTCTAAAAAATAATTATTCGTCAATTTTAGAATATTTGACGCCATTTTCACCCTCCGAAATGCGTAATAAGCTTTTTTGAAATAATTTTTCAAATGCTCGAATCTCATTGGTTCTGGTGTTTGGTGACGATTTTCGTTGAAGATAACGAGGTTGGTCTTAACGTATTTTAATTACAAATTAGAGGTTCAGTAGATTGTGAATCAAAGAACGACGGGTGAAACAAACTCCTATTGAACTTTTTCGCAATTGTTTTATGCAAACTTCCGCATCTGGTCGATGGCGGCCTCCATTGCGTGATTTGGTTTTAGAAATATTTTTTCAAATGCTCGACTCTCATTGGGTCCGGTGTTTGGTGATGCGTTTCATTGAAGATAACCAGGCCCGTGCGGGCCGAGGTTGGTCTTAAAGTATTTTAATTATCAATTAGAGATGCATAGGATTGTGAATCAAACAAAGATGGTTGAAAGAAACTCCTATTGAACGTTTTCAATTTGTTATGCATACTTCCGCATCTGCAAGATGGTGGCCTCCATTGCGCTTCGGAATTCTCAGGCCAAGGCATAATCAGGTTTTCGGCATAATACGTACGCGTTTATTGACAACACCGGCTTCGCCGGCTATAATCGCTGCGGCTTAATGTCCGCTGCCATTCGTCGTGATCCCATGCTGTCACGTGTTGCAGACATTGTTTTATCAGGTTCTTGGTGCGAGTTGCTCTTGACGTCAGAATATGCTCCATATGTGTCGTGTGTATCCGAGCTGTCTTTTGCTCAAGGTTGCGCAATGTGGAGCATGTGGGTGGTCATTCCTGCTTCTTTATGTCAGCGCTGTCTCAATGAGTTGCATGAGGGTTGTTTGTAAGTGTCATTTTCAAAATGAATAAAAGAATTGAGGAACAGAACGAGACCACCAATGTACATCGCGATCCTGTACCCTTCCTCCTCTGTGTGTGACCACCCCCGCCCCAGGTGTGTGATCCACCCCCAGTGTGTGAGACCCACCCCCTGCGCCCTGTGTGTGTGGCTCACCCCCCAGTGTGTGTGACCCAGCCCCCAGTGTGTGTGACCCCCCCTCCCCATGTGTGTGACCCCCCCCTGTGTGTGTGACCCACTCCCCCCCCCCATGTGTGACCCACTACCCCCCCATGTGTGACCCACTCCCCCTGTGTGTGACCCACTCCCCCGTGTGTGACCCACTCCCCCATGGGTGATCCACTCCCCAGTGCAGTGTGCGTGATGTGTGAGGGAGAGGATTAGAGCTCTTGAAGTCACATTTTACATGAGATGTACTGTAAACACACATTTAAAACTTTATTTCCCATATGCACACACTTGCATTCACATGTTATCAGAAGTAATTACATTGTGTCGATTACATAAGTTGTGGATCTGATAAATTGCCAGTAACCATTTTGTGAAACTGAATATGCAGCATCTAACTCTATATGTCCAAATGTCAAACTCGTCTATGCCCCTGGGATTCCCATGGGTGACCCCACAAGTGTATATATATATTACATGTGAATATATATGACATATCGGTGAATATATATATATATAAATATTGTCTACTAATATATTGTTGCGAATATGGAATTTGGCCTCCATATCCGCTTGTAAATATTCCCCTATTTTCTCCAATACTCCCCAACTTTCCCCAGTCCCCCATTCCCTAGTCCCATTGCATGTAAATAACAATCAGTAGAGCCGACCTTCCCCTTATTCCCCCATTAAATGTCGTGCCCAGGTCCACCGCACCACACGTAGACAACTTTCGGACATCTTCCTAGTTATTCTTAATCTATGTCAGTTAAGGCCTCGTTTCCATTAATTATGACTCTTCGTTGCACCAGAATGTGATTATATGGCACCAGTAGTGAGTTTAGGACCTTCCCATACCCCCTCCCATCTTCTTCCCCAAACAACAACAACAACAACAACTACAGCTACAACAACAACAACAACAACTACAGCTACAACAACAACAACAACAACTACAGCAACAACAACAACAACTACAGCTACAACAACAACAACAACAACTACAGCTACAACAACAACTACAACAACGGCGCGCGCGGGGAGTGTGCGTCCTCCCTCCGGCTCGGTTAGCCGCCATTATCCATGCGCCCCACGGGGTTACCACGAAGGGGCTGGCTGTCAGCTCCTCGTCAGGGGCGGAGCCAGTAACCCCCCCCGCACGCACCCAATGAGAAGCAACGTGCCGATTCCACGAGGCGGAGCTAACGAGCCGAGGGCGTGTCACTCCCCGCCGGATATACGCAGCCGCTTGCCGGACGTGACGTCAGATGCGCCCCCAGCTTGAGACGACAAGACGCCACCTCGAGCGCTGAGAGACCTCCTGCATCTTTTGGGCCGCGCCATCCTGTCCCTGAGCACAAGGTGCACCTTGTGCTGGCCATCGAATACCCGCTTTCCTTGCCATCAATCCCCGTGTGAGTCAGTTTTTGTCCTGTTTCTCTGTGGTCTGTCGGGAATAATATAAGGTTGTGTCTAAGTGCCTGTCTTCCTATGATGTACCTCTTGTAGTTGTAATCTAACCTTCCGCCTTAATATAACCTCCTCCGGAGGTCTTGAGAACTGAACCCCTGGTGTCGTATTGTGTCATTATAACCCAGCCGGGTGTCTTCTCTTTCCTATTGAGCCAGCGTAGCGCGGCTTCGTCGACGTTCGAGTACAATCGGGTAATTTGTGCGGACACGACGGCCATTCCGCTCGGCCCACCTTAACATCAAAGTCGTGTCTGTAACAATTGGTGTCGAGGAGTTGGATTCGGACCCGGGACTAAATTAGTTAGGCCCAAATTTTGGGAGGGAAAATCGATTCGGAGCGCGTACTGCGCTCGACGAAATTATAACGAAAAAAAAAAAAATTGGATTTGTTTTACGAAACTCGAATTTTGCAAGTCGCGCTATGGCGGATCAAGACGGCTGGGGTCCGGTAGGGGAGAGTGAAGCAGGGTCGGTCCAGGACCAAATTGAGGGACATGAGGGACAGGAGGAGAGCGAAGCAGTGAGGGCGGCAGGGTCGCAAAATAGCGTTGTCACGCACGAGGTGGCCACGGCGTCCACGCCCGCGGCAGCGCCCCTGGTGGATTCGAACCTTTTCCTCCTGCAAATGAGGGCCCTTATGGAACAAATGGTGGGAATGAGGGCTGATAGTGAGCGGTTGGGAAACCAAATGGGGGTAATGAGGGACGAAGCGAGGGGTACTGGTGAGAAGGTAGACAAAAATTTTGAGGAGTTAGACAAGAAAATTGGGAAGTTAGACAATAATTTTGAGGGGTTAGACAACGGGATAAAAGAGGTGAAACATGGGTTAACGGGGGTAGAAAACAGAATGGCCGCTCAAGAGAATCAAATGGAAGGGATGCAAAAGGGGTTAGAGGGGGTAGAAAATAGAATGGCTGCCCAGGAGAATCAGATAGAGGGAGTGAAAAATGGGTTAGAGGGGTTAGAAAACAGTATGGAAGGCAAATTGAGGGACATGAGGGACCAAGCGGAAAGGGAAGTTAAACAAATGGAGCAGCAGATAGAGGGGGTCAGAATGGGGGTAGAAACCAAACTGGATGCTCACAGGGAGGAAATGGAGCAGATGAGGGTGGCATCTGGGCAGGAGATGCAAGTGATGGGAGAGGAGATCAGAAGAGGAGTGAGTGAGGAGATCGGAGGAGTGCGCGAGGAGGTGAGGCACTGTAAGGAGCACATGGAGAAGGAGGTGAGAAAGGGGACTGTAAAGTTACAAGGGGGCATAGAGGACCTGACGCAGGAGGTGGAGCAGCTGACGGTGGGACAGACGGAGTTAGTGGAGCAGGTTCAAAGGAACACTGCGGTATTAGGAGGGTTGAAAGCGACACAAAACGACATAAAAAACGACTTGATAGCGACAAAGAGGGAATGTCAGATGGTACGTGAGGGACTGACAACGAGGTTGGACGAGGTGATAGAGGTGATGGAGACGAAGGACCGGCAGGTGAGGACGCACATGGAAACGGTCAAGGTAGCCTTGGAGGACGAGCTTGAGGAGACGTACCGGGGAATAAAAGAGGTGAGGCACAAATTAGAAGAAGTGGAAGAAGGGGTGAGCGAAATTAAGAAGCGACGGAGAGGAGATAACAAGGAGATAAAAGAGGAGATAAAAGAATTGGTCCAAAGTCTGTGTTTGGATCGTGATGTGCTCATTGACCGGATGAGGGATTCGCAGGTGATGGAGGAGAGGCGAAGAGGAAGAGGACCCGGTGTAAGTGGTGACCAATATGGTCGTGCGTATGATGCGCCAGGGGATTTGAGAGGCTTGGGGGTCGAGATGGACCCGGGTGTTCGTGAAAGGCCGTTGGTGAGGTGTGCGACGGGTCTGGTGTGCGAAAAAGGAGGTGTGCAAGAAAGTCCGACTCTGGGGTGTGTGAGGAAAAAGTGCGTGCCAAGGAGTGAGTGTGCTGGCGAGAGTGAGTCGGTCGTAGCGCGTGTGCGAGGGAGCACATGGAAGCGTGGTGTGGTGAGTGTTACAGAGGGTGTGACGGGAGAGTGTGCGCAGGAGTGTGCGCGAGAAAGGTGTGTGACGGACAGGTGCATGAGGAAAGAGTGCGCTGTCAGAAGTAAGGAAGAGTGTCCACCTGTGGTGAGTGTTACAGAGGGTGTAACGGGAGAGTGTGCGCGAGAAAG
Organism: Myxine glutinosa; assembly: GCF_964187855.1. Lineage (NCBI taxonomy): Eukaryota > Metazoa > Chordata > Myxini > Myxiniformes > Myxinidae > Myxine > Myxine glutinosa. The sequence continues at coordinate 5,019,313 of NC_136274.1, forward strand.
GTGTGTGACGGACAGGTGCATGGGGAAAGACTGCGCTGTCAAGAGTAAGGGTGAGTGCGCTGTCAAGAATGGAGGTGAAAGTAGTGAGAGTGACAAGGAGCGTGAGTTAGTTGTGACAGGTGAGCGAGGATGTACACCTGGGATGGAAGGATGCACACCTGGAATGGTAGAGCGTGAGTGGGAATGCACGCTGGAGTTGGTGGTGAGGCACGTGGTTGGGTGTGCGAATGAGGGCACACCTGTGATTGTCACAGAGGAGGTGACCGAGGAGGGGGCGCGAAGCGGTGTATTGGTGAGGTGTGCGAGCAACGAATGTGTGCCAAAGTGTTCGGTGGTCAGGTGTGTGACCAAGGCTGTGAGTGGAATGGGTGTACCTGGGTGTGTAAGGAAAGGTACGAGGAGCATGGGCACGGCTGGATGTGTGAGCAAGGAACGGGCTGCGGGGTGTAAGCGTCCAGGTGAAGCATCGACGTTAGACGGGGTCGAGTTTAGAACGACTTATAGCCGAATCGGGCCCTCGGTGCGTGCCGGGCTTCGCGTGCCGCGAGAACCAGCGGGGATCCGAGCCACGGCGGGTTCGAAAGGACCGCCGTGCGCGATCCACGCTGGGCCTCGCGTGGGACGGCCGCGTCCGTGCTCCACTAGGCGGAGCGGGCAGCTGGATAGGAAGGGTCGTTATGGCGACCACTTTTTGTTGAGACGTGCCGGCAGGTCGAGATCGGGACATTGGATGGCTCCACGCCGAGGTGATGCGTGGGATCTCGGCCCGGGTAAGCCCCCGTCCCTGCACCGAGTGCCGGACGCATTCAGCCGCTGGCACAAAACAACCAGCATCCATTGCTTGGCTTTACGAAGCCGGGCTTTGGACAGGAATTGGCGCACCGAGAGGTATTAGTGAGTCGACTGGGTGATGAGGTTAGTGTTTTGGACCCAAAATTAGAGAAAAACAAAATTTGATGATTGGCAAGGGATTGGCAGTAGTGATTGGCAGATGATGGGCAGTGATTGGCAAATTTTTAATTTGTTGAAATTAGATGTGCAAAATTGGTAGTGAGAGACCCCCGATGTGGTGGGATGGCAAATCCACCATCCCTCACAGGGGTGGGGCAAATGCGCAATAGATTATGGGGTGTATGGCAGTGAAAACTAGCCCGGGTGGGTTAGGATATGGTGTGTAGGGATCTAGCGAAGATTGACATTAGGTAACGTTAAGATTAGTTAGTGACTGATACCTGTAGTGGGGACGCAGGTAGATTAGTGTGGATTATAATGACGAGGGAGCGCAATAGTTAAAGGGACGACTGGGAAGCGCAAGTTTCAGAAGGGAGTAGTTAGCTGAGATGATGCCGTGTGTGTGAGAATTGAACAGGTGTGATTGCACAGGTGTGCAACTGGACAGGTGTGTGGAGCCGTGTATGAGTAGTGAGTGTGTGGATCAGCGCGAATGCGCTTGGGGAGAGAAGGGTGCAGGTGGCACCAGGTGTGAGAGCACAGGGTGCAAGTACAGGTGTGTGGAGAGAGTTGGAGTAAGTGGTATGGAGTGGTGTGCGTGGTGCGAAGGTGTGGATGGGGGAAGAGTGGACCCCTTTCACGAGTACCCGGGGCGGGTAGTGTAAGTGTTAGGTAGAGGGTACAGGTAAATTGTGGTTGGATATTGGCATTTGTGGTGCGGTTGCAGAATGGTGTTGTGGATGGGTGCATTAGTGTTGTGGAAATGGCTGGGCGTGTAGCCTGTTAGTGTGTGTAGTTGGTTGGGCACTCCACCACTGTGAGGATGTCGGCCAGGTGAGGCCGCAGGTGGGCTCTGGGAGCCGGTAGAGTTGTGGATGGGGCCCGAGGATCCGGAGGATGGACCCGGGTAGCCCAGTGCCAGAGAGGGCACCGAGTGGGGAGAGTGCCAGAGGGCCTTCCCCAGGTAGTTAGGTTAGGGCAAGGAGCAGGTAAGCTCGGAGGCAACTGCAGTGGTGGAGGTGTGCAGGTGGGTAGACCCACTGGGAGAGGTACACGCCGCAGCCCAGAAATTGTGCGAGGGCACCGGGAGATGAATCGGGGGAGTGAGACCCCAAATTGAAGAGCACCACAGTTTGGCCAATGGGAATTGGTTTTTAGAACCCATAGTGTAAGAGGGCCAATGGTTTGGCCGGAGAGAGACCCCGGGTAGTGTAAAGTTGTTAAAGTCATTTAGGAGATAGTTAGGATTGATGAACCTGTCGCACCATACGCAGCCACTTACCTGTGGTGATGATGATGACTCCACACCTGTGTTTTCTTTGTTTTGTTGCAGGAGATGAATCGCTGTGTGGATTTGTGAGACGCATCACGACGTGGATGAGACATTGGGGTGATTCCATCTCTCCCTCCCTAGGAGGGACTGATGATGAATTGGTAATGGCAAATTATGATGTTGAGTTGGAGATGGCAAATTTTGATGAGAGTTGAAAATGGCAAATTTGATTGGTTAGGAGGGAGAGAAGACGAATTTGGTTTATGGGAGGAACGGGGAAGACAGTAGGGATGTTTGTCGATTTGTAAAGTAGATGTTTATGGGTAGTGTTGTGTTTTGTGGATGCAGTAAGGGGTAAGGGAGGGGCCATGTAGGTTACCTGGTGGGGGGGGGGGCGTACGATAGGAACGTACCTGTCTCACCTGGTTCCCATGTGCCCCCAGTGTGCATCACCTTACATTGCGTGCACTTTTGCGCCCTTACCACCTTACTCACTTGTTTCTTCTTTTGTCTCCCACCTCCGAGGATCTGGCTTTGGGGTAGAGAGAGAGGAGAGAGAGGTGCTGGCTACGCAGTTGTGGGCCTGCACTTTCGCTGTTGGCTGCCTGGATCGATACACCATATGGACCGCAATGTTTGTGGCCACCCACAATGGACCGCAGCTCTTTTGCGGCCAAGCACCACCCGTGGAAGGACCTATGGGTCAACGTGGCACCTATGCCATAAAGGTGAACCACTGTTAATTAACACCAAGTGCACCACAAGAAGAGCAAGAGACACCTGCAGGGTTAGGGGTTGTCGAATTTATTTTTATTCCAATGAACAATGGTGACTGCACCGATTGGTGGTGGGGTGGTGCTTTTGATGCTCGGGAAGGGTGCTCTGCACGTTATTAAAGGCCGTCGGCCACAGAGCACTCGTGGGTTGGTGTATCGATGCTGGCAAGCGCGCTCTCTCTATGCATAACATCTGCATGTGTCCCTCCAAAAACAGGTCCTGGATCGTAGTGTAAATAGCAGCGTAGTCGTGTAAATAATGCTCCCTACCGGCTGTATGTTTAGTTTGAGAATTCTTTCCGGATTCGGTTATCCTGTGGGTGTGTTTCTGTGAGGAGAAGGGTGCAACGTCGCAGGGGGACATATTTACTCATTTGTGAATATCTGTAAAACTGTCGCACTCAGGGTAGAGTTAATAGTAGAGGGAACTACATTGCGTGCCACACTAAAGTAGGTAAAAATTTATCGGGTCGGGACGCCCCGAGGGTAGAGAAGGGTGCAATGTTGCGAATATGGAATTTGGCCTCCATATCCGCTTGTAAATATTCCCCTATTTTCTCCAATACTCCCCAACTTTCCCCAGTCCCCCATTCCCTAGTCCCATTGCATGTAAATAACAATCAGTAGAGCCGACCTTCCCCTTATTCCCCCATTAAATGTCGTGCCCAGGTCCACCGCACCACACGTAGACAACTTTCGGACATCTTCCTAGTTATTCTTAATCTATGTCAGTTAAGGCCTCGTTTCCATTAATTATGACTTCGTTGCACCAGAATGTGATTATATGGCACCAGTAGTGAGTTTAGGACCTTCCCATACCCCCTCCCATCTTCTTCCCCAAACAACAACAACAACAACAACAACTACAGCTACAACAACAACAACAACAACTACAGCTACAACAACAACAACTACAGCTACAACAACAACAACAACAACTACAGCTACAACAACAACTACAACAACGGCGCGCGCGGGGAGTGTGCGTCCTCCCTCCGGCTCGGTTAGCCGCCATTATCCATGCGCCCCACGGGGTTACCACGAAGGGGCTGGCTGTCAGCTCCTCGTCAGGGGCGGAGCCAGTAACCCCCCCCGCACGCACCCAATGAGAAGCAACGTGCCGATTCCACGAGGCGGAGCTAACGAGCCGAGGGCGTGTCACTCCCCGCCGGATATACGCAGCCGCTTGCCGGACGTGACGTCAGATGCGCCCCCAGCTTGAGACGACAAGACGCCACCTCGAGCGCTGAGAGACCTCCTGCATCTTTTGGGCCGCGCCATCCTGTCCCTGAGCACAAGGTGCACCTTGTGCTGGCCATCGAATACCCGCTTTCCTTGCCATCAATCCCCGTGTGAGTCAGTTTTTGTCCTGTTTCTCTGTGGTCTGTCGGGAATAATATAAGGTTGTGTCTAAGTGCCTGTCTTCCTATGATGTACCTCTTGTAGTTGTAATCTAACCTTCCGCCTTAATATAACCTCCTCCGGAGGTCTTGAGAACTGAACCCCTGGTGTCGTATTGTGTCATTATAACCCAGCCGGGTGTCTTCTCTTTCCTATTGAGCCAGCGTAGCGCGGCTTCGTCGACGTTCGAGTACAATCGGGTAATTTGTGCGGACACGACGGCCATTCCGCTCGGCCCACCTTAACATCAAAGTCGTGTCTGTAACAATATTATATGTGAATATCTATGATATATAGGTCAACATTTTTGATCATTGTGTACTAATATATGATTTAGTGAACATATATATGAAATATAGGTGAATATATATGATTATAGTATACTAATGTATTATATAGTGAATATATATGTTGATGAACAGCACTATTGGGAAACACACAAACTTTCTTATCCATGTCACCCTCCTACGCTTATATCAGAATGAGCTGATTCGTCACTTGTTCACTGATTGCTTAAAGGGACACAATCATGAAACTTTTAAAGAGATATGTGTAAGAGGATGATATATATGACCCATTAGCACAAAAACAATTTGGGGAGAATATTAAGCCGGATAATCGTGTTTTATAATCGGACTATTTTCAATTTTGCTATGATTCAACTTCAGTCGATTCACATGACATCACAAGTCCACAACTCATTAATAGACATGTACGTCTGCGTTTCATCACAAATTATTCTTGCGTTCAAGATACCAATGCACCAAGCTTTTAACTGTTCGAATCGTCAACAAGTTGCCCACAAAACTCAGTCGTTTCTTGCATCCCTGATCCACCAAAAGATCATCAACAATTGTGTTCTTTGTGGTTTAAAAATTTAGGAATAACTAAATTCAACATCAAAACGTATGTTCATTCAAAATATCGTGGTGTTTGCAAAGACCACTTCGAGCAGTTGGTGTTTGTATTTTATCAACAGGCTCAATACCTGGGAAACAAGCCTCGGAAATTGCTGAAACACGACGCCGTACAGACACTTACAGGGCGGGAGTTACGTGTTGTTTTGAAGCCAGGCCCATGTGAGCCAAGCTCAGAGCCCGTCCTAATGTGGATATCTATATTACTGGAATACGAGCACTACACCTACTTTTCACTTCGCTGATGGACCAATTAGTCATCCTGTTTGCCAAACATTGGTTTATTGGTTCACTGCGTCTGTATTGATTCTGTAGATCACGATAAACTCGACCAGAATATGGGAATAAGATAGCTGATCGATGTCCCAGGAACGAGCCAGAGATCCTGCACCACATGGTCTTCCATATAAATGTTATTCTTCTGCACATACGGGTCCGCAGCACGGACACAGACAAGGATCCTGCAGGAACGGCCTGCGAACACCCCATGGCTTAGCCTTCATCTTCTGCTGCTTCACAGCCTCAACTGAATGTCGTTCAATAGTTTCGCTTTACCCACCAGTGTTTTTACGACTTCACCACTCTGGTCTAACTATTCGACCGTGGTCTAACTATTTGAGCTGGTCTGCTCCATGCATGCTGTAACACATTTCGTATCACATTTCCATTCCAATCCTGCCCGTCGCTTCACTGATGGCCTTAATCAAAAGACGGCGACATTGGTGTTTCTCAATCCACCCCCAAACCGGCCACCGCCCCCAGCTCCCCTCGCACCACCTGATCGTTGGGGGTGAAGTGTAGTGGGAGCGGAAGTTGGGGTGCACAAACTGGAAAAGGTGGGGAAAAAATGGTGAAAAATCGACCCCAACAAGAACCCCAACAACAACAACAGCAACACAAAGGTCTTGTAAAAACAAGTCAGGTTTCCCAGGTGGGAGTTCACTTCTGAAGCTGGAAAGAAACTATTTGCTCAAAAAGCACAAATGATCATGGCGCAGAAAACAGCGAGACTAGCAGGAGGAGGAAGGTGCGAGGAATGAATAAATGGGTCAATGTTTGGATTGCAATGGAGTGCCAGGTTGTTGTTAATTCATACTCACAATTGAGGTTCACACAGGTATATACCTTGCCACATTGATGGCGATGTCTTTGTAACAAGTCATTATTGTAACTGCTGTTTGAAATAGAACAGGCCTTCAGTGGTGTCGTTTTTCCATCTAAAGTTCGCGTCCGTGTCCAAGTGAGGGTCACCATAGTTTGCAACAAATAATTCTACTTTGGATAATAAAGCAGAAGAGGACGAGTTTGTCCTGCTCGTTAATACACCTGAAATCCAGCAAATCACAAACAACACTTTGCCAGACAGATGATTACAGCACACACAGGAATGGCGCCCACGCAGCACTTTGGTTGTGCTGGAATGGAAATGGGAAAAGTGTCATTGTGAAGGGAACGCCAATAGCTTCGGTCCGAGAGGATGTGCATCCCCTTCCTTCACAATGAACACAGGTGTGCGACATGTTGGGTGCTCAGAGACACTGAATTCGATTTTTTGCAAGACCCCTCACAATAAATAATTGAACTCTTTTCCAAGAGGAAAGACCACTGACCTTGGACACAAGGGGATCCAAGTAAGTCTGTGTGTGTGTGTGTGTGTGTGTGTGTGTGTGTGTGCCAACTGTAAAAGCATTCTGCTGGCATCTGTGGGCATGTCCTGATGGAACAGAAAGTACAAAGACCAGAAGAAGTCTAAACGTTTGCCTTTTTGTGGTTTGAATGCAGCACACAGTCATTGTTTATTGCAGCTGTGCTGGGACTTGGAGATGCCAGGCAAGCATTCCCGCACAAAGGAGGTGAAGCGTGGTCACCGGGTCATACGAGAAGAGAGGGTGCAATGAAAATTCCTCATGGCCCTTTATCAACATGGGGGCACTGATGCAAATGCATATTTGTCAAAACAATGACAGTAAACACAATATTGGGGGTGAGTATTGGTGGTGATGACAATATTGGTGGTGAGTACTAATGTAGTTCTAAAATAAATGTACGAAAGTAAATGTAATACTAAATTACTAATATTAAATAATATTTATTATTATATTTATTATTATAATATTTATTTATTAAATATTATTCGAATATTATATTATTTAATTATTAATTTTTAAAATATTTATTTCATAAAATAAATTTTATTTCATATTTAATTTAATATTATTTATTTAATTATTAATATTAATTTTATAATATTTATTATTATTAAATAATATTAAAAGTAAAATTACTAAGGTAAATGTAATAGTACTAACGTACTAATGTAGTACTAATGACAGTATTGGTGGTGAGTCATTATCCCTATCCCCTTGGTGTATTCGTACCTTTATACCATGCCATACCCCATCACTACCCCATGTGCTCCCAACCGACCGGAGGAGTCGTACGTATGGGGTAAAACAAAAAACACTGAAGTTTGAATTTTGTTTCAACAGGGTAACACTGTTTTATTACAAACTGATGGCTGTGATAAAAAAAAATTCATCTTACTATAATTCACCAAATGTCCGTCCGTCCGTCTGTTCACAGGTACCGCAAGAACGGCTGAACCGATCACAACGATATTTTTGGTGGGTAATCCTGGGATCTCCTGGAGTAAAATACGCGATATTGTTTTTCCAATTTCAGCTTTGGTCTCCAGCAATTTCAGCTTTGGTCTCCCGCCTAACGTTATTTTCCTGGGTACCGCACAAACGGCTGCACCGATCGCAATGATATTTTGGGTGGGTAATTCTGGGACCCCCTTGAGTAAAATACGCGATATTGTTTTTCCAATTTCAGCTTTGGTCTCCAGCAATTTCAGCTTTGGTCTCCCGCCTCACGTTATTTTCCTGGGTACCGCACAAACGGCTGCACAGATCGCAACGATATTTTGGGTGGGTAATTCTGGGACCCCCTTGAGTAAATTAGGCTATATTGTTTTTCCAATTTCAACTTTGGCCTCCAGCATTTTCAGGTTTGGTCTCCCGCATAACGTTATTTTCCCGGGTATCGCACAAACGGCTGCACCGATCGCAACTATATTTTGGGTGGGTAATCCTGGGACCCCCTGGAGTAAAATAGGCTAAATTGTTTTTCCAATTTCAGCTTTGGTCTCCAGAATTTTCAGGTTTGGACTCCCGCATAACGTTATTTTCCCGGGTTCCTCACAAACGGCTGCACCGATCGCAACCTGAAGAATGAAAACACACAGTTAAAAATAATGACCTCGGACAAAGACCTTTTATAAGGACATGGGTTGACTCCCTCCTTGAGAGAATGCCAACCCCCTCCCCACCATCACGATCATCTCTCCAACTCACAATCCCACGAGATATGCGGAAAGGACAACCCAAAACCAATTATCTTTTTTTTGATTCGTATATAAACATCATTAAAAGTAAACAATGACCTCAGCCAAAGTTTAAACGACGTGAGTTTAATCTCTACATGAGAGAATTCCACATAGCTATTTAGGCAGTGTATAAGCTAACAGATCGCTGTCTCCATCGATCTTGCCAAGGCCGTAACACCTATCGGCTCAAAATCCTTTTAACTGTTGATTTGGTAGTTTTTACAATGAAGGAAACACGTATCGGGAGTACATACGACATAGCGATTGTGAATGTGACAGCTCTGAGGCGTGTTTCGCTTCGCATCACAGAGACGGCGAGCACCAACATGGCGGCTGTAAGATTAAAATCTGGCTTCAAGCCCCCTCACTATCCAAAGCCTTCGACCAGACATATTAACATGCTCCCTCCCCCTTCAATCTTGTTCTTCAAAGCAAAGCGGTAAAAATTGTTGTGTCGCCATTATATATTACTAGCAATGGTACCCGCCCTTGGGGCAGGGCTTCAATTGGGAGGCCCGAATGAAAAGGCAAAATATCAGAAATTGAAGAACTGAATTGAATTGAATTGAATAATTGAAATTGAAATATGTATGTTTATATGCGACCAAAACGTCTTCTTTTTCTTCAAATATAATGAACACCCTCTTAATTTACGTTTAGACTGCTGAGACCCTTCAGCACTTTGACGACCCTTTAAGTCCCCCAAGACCCTTAAGACCACCAAGACCCCTGAAGACCTAAAATACCCTTAAAGACCCAACAGACCCCAAAGACCCAAAACACCCCAAAGACCCAAAACACCCCAAAGACCCAAAACACCTCAAAGACCCAAAACACCCTGAAGACACAAAAGACCCCGAAGACACAAAAGACCCCGAAGACCCAAAAAGACCCAAAAGACCCCAAATACCCAAAACATCCTGAAGACCCAAAACACCCTGAAGACCCAAAACACCCTGAAGACCCAAAACACCCTGAAGACCCAAAATGCACTGAAGACCCAAAACACACTGAAGACCCCAAAGACCGTTAAAAACCCAGAGAAACCAAAATGCCCTTAAGACCCAAAAGCCCCTGAAGACACTGAAGTTCCAAAAGACTCCAAAGACCCCAAAGATCCAAAAGACACCGAAATGGTCAAAGATGCCTATCCCTCTGAAACGACGTGTGGTGAGGCGCGTGGAGCACGCCGAGTCACACTTGTTGTAATAATACAATTTGGTGAGTTTGCCTCACAGAGTCTGGCGAATCAAAAACAAGGAAACTGTGATTTATTTATTTATTTTAATGCCATGCCATGTCCCCACCCACCCTAATATTGGTTGGCAGGTGCTTGGATATGAAACTCCAAATTCAAATCTCCAATCCTCCAGGTTATCTTAGGGACTAGTCACCCAAAGGTAAAACACTCATGTTAACAACCTTGGACATGAGACCTTCAAAAGAAAGAGTGAACAGCATTAACGATTCCTTTTCAAATAGGGGTTGTACAGTGCATTCAGAAAGTATTCAGACCCCTTCACTTTTTTCACATTTTGTTATGTTGCAGCGTATGCTGAAATCCTTTAAATTCATTTTTTCCCTCATCAATCTGCACTCAATACCCCATAATGACAAAGAGAAAACAGGATTTTAGAAAGTTTTGCAAATTTATTAAAAAGAAAACACTGAAATATCACATTGACATAAGTTTTCAGACCCTTAACTCAGTACTTAGTTGAAGCACCTTTGGCAGTGATTACAGCCTCGAGTCTTGGGTATGACGCGACAAGCTTTGCACACCTGGATTTGGGGATTTTCTGCCATTCTTCTCTGCAGATCCTCTCGAGCTCTGTCAGGTTGGATGGGGACCGTCGGTGAACAGCCATTTTCAGGTCTCTCCAGAGATGTTCGATTGGGTTCAAGTCAGGGCTCTGGCTGGGCCACTCAAGGACCTTCACAGAGTTGTCCCGAAGCCACTCCTGTGTTGTCTTGGCTGTGTGCTTCGGCTCATTGTCCTGTTGGAAGGTGAACCTTATGCCCAGTCTGAGGTCCTAAGCGCTCTGTTTCAGGTTTTCATTAAGGATATCTCTGTACTTTGCTCCATTCATTGTTCCCTCAGCCCTCACCAGTCCCCCAGTCCCTGCTGCTGAAAAACAACCCCACAGCATGATGCTGCCACCACCATGCTTCTCCTTTGGGATGGTATTGGACAGGTGATGAGCGGTGTCTGGCTTCCTCCAGACATGACGCTTAGAATTGAGGCCAAACAGTTCAATCTTGGTTTCATCAGACCATAGAATCTCGTTTCTCACAGTCTGAGAGTCCTTCAGGTGCTTTTTTTGCAAACTCCATGTGGGCATTCATGTGTCTTTCACTGAGGAGAGGCTTCCGTTTGGCCACTCTGCCATAAAGCCCAGATCGGTGGAGTGTTGCAGTGATGGTTGGCCTTCTGGAAGTTTCTCCCATCTCCACACAGGATCTCTGGAGCTCAGCCAGAGTGACCATCGGGTTCTTGGTCACCTCTCTTACCAAGGACCTTCTCCCCCGATTGCTCAGGTTGGCCGGGCGGCCAGCTCTAGGAAGAGTCCTGGTTGTTCCACACTTCTTCCATTTAAGAATTCTGGAGGCCACTGTGGTCTTGGGAACCTTCAATGCAGCAGAAATTTTTTGTCGGCTTCCCCAGATCTGTGCTTAGACACAATCCTGTCTCTGAGCTCTGCAGGCAGTTCCTTCGACCTCATGGCTTGGTTTTTGCTCTGATATACATTGTCAGTTGTGAGACCTTATATAGACAGGTGTGTGCCTTTCCAAATCATGTCCAATCAATTGAATTTACCACAGGTGGACTCCAATCAAGGTGTAGAAACATCTCAAAGATGATCAAGAGAAATAGGAGGCACCTGAGCTAAATTTCAAGTGTCATAGCAAAGGGTCTGAATACTTATGTTAATGTGATATTTCAGTTTTTTCCTTTTAATAAATTTGCAAAACTTTCTAAAATCCTGTTTTCTCTTTGTCATTATGGGGTATTGAGTGTAGATTGATGAGGGAAAAAATGAATTTAAACGATTTCAACATAAGGCTGCAACATGACAAAATGTGAAAAAAGTGAAGGGGTCTGAATACTTTCTGAATGCACTGTACCTCACCCAGTATGGTTAAGGGGGAAGGGGAAATGCACCACCTTATCTTTTGCCAATTGTTCAAGGAGCTCACCTGAGGGGTAACAGAAAGTTGAGATTTGGGTCTTGGATTGCTTATTTGACAGGAAAAGGTAGGAATATCGTTGAACCTCTGTAGAGATTGTCGAACAACATTGTGTGGGACCTCAATGTTTGCAAGAGAGCAAGTGGATAGGAAAAAAGGAGAAAAAGACAAAATGTCACAGCTCCAATGGTTTTAGTAATTTTTCTGTATGGAGTTAAAGGCCGCCATTCCGCCATCTTTGGTCAGATTACAAAACAAAATCTGCATATATGCATATTCTCATGTATTACTTTGTGCCAAGTTTGAGCAGCATTGGTACATGCATGTCCGAGAAATGGTTGGGGACACGTTTAACTAACGAAATGGCCGCCAGTCAGATCTGATCTCCCAAATAAATGACGTGCACATGTAACCCATCATTCATTATCTGTTTGCTAAGTTTTAACAGCATTGGTACATGCATGTCCAGTAAATGGTTGAGGATGTGCTCAACATTGGGATTTTTTACAACTAAAATGGCCGCCAGTCGGCCATCTTTGATCGTATCGTGAAACAAGATGATGTGCATATATGTGCACCATCATGCCAAGTATGAACAAAATCAGTCCATACATGTCCGAGATATGGTTGCGGACGCACAAATGTACGTCCGGACAGACGGATGGATGGACAGACGGATGAACTCAATCCATAAGCCCCTGTTTGGAACCAAGTCCAACGGAGCTAGATGTGGGATTTAAATACAGTATCTCTATGATCGAGAAAAGGCAGGGAAATGGAATAGACATGTTGTTTTGGGTGGGGACTTGGCACTGCAGTTTGTATATGTTGTTACCCTCCTCTCGCGAAGCAAAAACCTGGGTTAAGCGATCGGTTTTGTCCGTATGTATGCATGTATGTACGTATGTCCTATGTATGCCGTACGTGTGTGTTGGCATTTTTAAAATTCATTTTCTCAGCAAGCGTTGGTCCGATTGACACGAACTTTTCACCATCGGAGTGCCTCCACCTGTAGAATTTTTATATTCACAATTATGACATCATAGGTCACATGGTATGGGCGCCATTTTGGAAAAACATTGCACCTCGATATCTCCGAAACCGCTCAATGGAAAAAAAATTGTAACATGCAGCGTTGTCAAGTACTCCGCATGCTGAATAAGATATGGTAATGATGATGTCATCAGTGCCTTTGTTATGATGTCATAATTCAACAAGTATAACGCCTGATCTAATCGGTGTGATTTTTTTTTTCTCTGCTGCAACTGTTTGTTCTGATGGACAGAAAATTTTCACCATAGGAGCGCCTCCTCCTGTATCATTTTTAAAATGATAATTATGACATCATAGGTCACGTGGTACAGGTCGCCATCTTGGTGGAAAAAAAACAAAACGTTGCACCTCTTTAGCTCCGAAACCGGTCCATGGAAAATAATTAAAGGTGCCTGATTGTAAAGTACTCCACATGGGGAATAACATATGTTAATGATGATGTCATAGGTGCCTTCATTATGATGTCATAATTTGACAGGGACAACGCTTGATCCGATCAGTATGAATTTTTTTTTCTCTGCAACTGTTGGTCCGATTAACACGAGATTTTCACCATAGCAGCACCGCCTCCTGTACAATTTTTGTTGATAATTATGACGTCGTAGGTTACCTGGTATGGGCGCCATCTTAGAAAAGCTTTGCACCTCTATCTCTGAAACTGCTCCATGGAAAACATTGAAACATCGCTCATTGTCAAGTACTCCCCGTGTGAAACAACATATATTTGTGATGATGTCATTGTTGCCTTCATTATGACGTCATAATTCGACAAGAAGAACGCTCGATCCGATCAGTATGAAATTTCTTAAGCGTGATCTAGGGATAAATTGGTCAAGAAAAACATATTGATGACGTATGATACCCGCTTTATGTCCATCTGACGGCAGGCACACTTCGCAATGCGACACCATGCCTATAAACAGCAATCTGACAGTTTAAAGTTGGGTCTGCAAGATTATGATTGCAAGGCCAAGACTCGACATATCTGCACAATCTCGTCTGAATAATTATTTTCCATCAAACTTAAATTTATCCGTGCTCAATCGTCTGAGAATATCCAGGGTCATGGGGTGCAGAAAATAAACTGCAGCAGCAAATATTTCTGGGATGCAATAGTTAAAACTGCTTGGTACAGGTAATTGGAACTTGGTAAAACCTTGGACAGGTCTTGTGAAAGGAAAAGCATGGCCTGGTGCGGGAGGTGGAATGGTTTGGGATTACACCATTGATTGGTGATGAAGGAGAATCCCAAAGGTTACTACTACACTTTGGTGTTTGAGGCAAAAGCAGATTGTTTTTTGGCTGGAAGAAGCAAAATCAGAATGTTTTGGGGCTGGAAGAAGCATAAGCAGAATGGCTTGGGGCTGGAAAAAGCAGAAGCAGAATGGCTTGGGGCTGGAAGAAGCAGAATGGCTTGGGGCTGGAAGAGGCAGAATGGCTTGGGGCTGGTAGAAGCAGAAGCAGAATGGCTTGGGGCTGGAAGAAGCAGAAGCAGAATGGCTTGGGGCTGGAAGAAGCAGAATGGCTTGGGGCTGGAAGAAGCAGAATGGCTTGGGGCTGGAAGAGGCAGAATGGCTTGGGGCTGGTAGAAGCAGAAGCAGAATGGCTTGCGGCTGGAAGAAGCAGAAGCAGAATGGCTTGGGGCTGGAAGAAGCAGAATGGCTTGGGGCTGGTAGAAGCAGAATGGCTTGGGGCTAGTAGAAGCAGAAGCAGAATGGCCTGGGGCTGGAAGAAGCAGAATGGCTTAGGGCTGGAAGAAGCAGAATGGCTTGGGGCTGGAAGAAGCAGAATGGCTTTGGGCTGGTAGAAGCAGAAGCAGAATGGCTTAGGGCTGGAAGAAGCAGAATGGCTTGGGGCTGGAAGAAGCAGAATGGCTTGGGGCTGGTAGAAGCAGAAGCAGAATGGATTGGGGCTGGAAGAAGCAGAATGTTTTGGGGCTGGAAGAAGCAGTAGCAGAATGGCTTGAGACTGGAAGAAGCAGAATGGCTTGGGGTTGGAAGAAGCAGAATGGCTTGGGGCTGGAAGAAGCAGAATGGCTTGGGGCTGGAAGAAGCAGAATGGCTTGGGGCTGGTAGAAGCAGAAGCAGAATGGCTTGGGGCTGGAAGAAGCAGAATGGCTTGGGGCTGGTAGAAGCAGAAGCAGAATGGCTTGGGGCTGGAAGAAGCAGAATGGCTTGGGGCTGGTAGAAGCAGAATGGCTTGGGGCTGGAAGAAGCAGAATGGCTTGGGGCTGGAAGAAGCAGAATGGCTTAGGGCTGGTAGAAGCAGAATGGCTTGGGGCTGGTAGAAGCAGAAGCAGAATGGCCTGGGGCTGGAAGAAGCAGAATGGCTTAGGGCTGGAAGAAGCAGAATGGCTTGGGGCTGGAAGAAGCAGAATGGCTTGGGGCTGGAAGAAGCAGAATGGCTTAGGGCTGGAAGAAGCAGAATGGCTTGGGGCTAGAAGAAGCAGAATGGCTTGGGGCTGGTAGAAGCAGAAGCAGAATGGATTGGGGCTGGAAGAAGCAGAATGTTTTGGGGCTGGAAGAAGCAGTAGCAGAATGGCTTGAGGCTGGAAGAAGCAGAAGGGCTTGGGGTTGGAAGAAGCAGAATGGCTTGGGACTGGAAGAAGCAGAATGGCTTGGGGCTGGAAGAAGCAGAATGGCTTGGGGCTGGAAGGAGCAGAAGCAGAATGGCTTGAGGCTGGAAGAAGCAGAATGGCTTGGGGCTGGAAGAAGCAGAATAGCTTGGGACTTGAAGAAGCAGAATGGCTTGGGGCTGGAAGAAGCAGAATGGCTTGGGGCTGGAAGAAGCAGAATGGCTTGGGGCTGGAAGAAGCAGAATGGCTTGGGGCTGGGAGAAGCGGAATGGCTTGGGGCTGGAAGTAGCAGAATGGCTTGGTGATGGAAGTGCAGAAGGAGAATGGTTTGGTGATGAAGACACGAATACAGTGCTGGAGACAAGGCGATCCAATTTTAGAGATCTCCTTTTAAAGGATCGAAGAACACACCTCGTAAGTGTGACATTGTGGCGGACACGAAAGCACTGACGTGGTGACATCACCCCGCACACCAAGTGGGGATGGGCCACGCCAGGGAGAGAGGCGTGACCTCACGATATACACGGGGCGCGCAGCCCTGAGCAGCTTAGTGCTGCAGTTTGAGTACTTTCAATAAACTCTTTTATGAACTGCGTTGTCCGCTTGCTCCTTGCGTAAGCATTAGCGCGCGCAGCATCGCGCTTCAACATCACCAAATGCGGAGGCACGGGTAGCAGAACCTAGAAACATTCGAATTCGATACTTCGGTGTTGGCCGGTTAAGGAGGCACGCTTCAGATATTAGGGTTCTGAGTTTGAGCACCTGCCATGCTGTTGAAGTAACACCAAGCGTGTTGCCTCAGCCTGTCATGTTTCCGAAGTCGGAAAAATGAGCAATGGAGGGCACTGCATCAGTGGCAAAGCTGCACCTTCAGAAAATTGACACAGCCATTCAGCCACAGGCTGAACACGAAGCACCACCACAGTACCTAAGAAATCATCGTCAGGAGGTGAAACAACCATGGTATTGTGCTGGAGGCACGGATCTAGCAGAGGTAGTGGAGATGCAGCATTGCCCGGTGCTGGAGGTACGAATCTAGTTGGAGGTAGTGGAGATGCACCATTGTTCGGTGCTGGAGGAATGGATCTAGGGGTGGTAGTGGAGATGCACCATTGCCCGGAGGTGGAGGAACGGATCTAGTGGAGGTAGTGAAGATGCACCATTGTTCGGTGCTGGAGGCATGGATCTAGCAGAGGTAGTGGAGAGGCACCATTGCACGGTGCTGGAGGCACGGATCTAGTAGAGGTAGTGGAGATGCACCATTGCCCGGTGCTGGAGGCACGGATCTAGCGGAGGTAGTGGAGATGGACCATTGTTTGGTGCTGGAGGCACGGATCTAGTGGAGGTAGCGGAGATGCAGCATTACCCGGTGCTGAAGGCACCTATCCAGTGGAAGTGGTGGAGATGCACCATTGTTAGGTGCTGGAGGTACGGATCTAGCGGAGGTAGTGGAGATGCACCATTGCCCAGTGCTGGAGGCACGGATCTAGCAGAGGTAGTGGAGATGCATCACTGTTCGGTGCTGGAGGCACGGATCTAGTGGAGGTAGTGGAGATGCAGCATTGTTCGGTGCTGGGGGAACGGATCTAGCGGAGGTAGTGGAGATGCATCATTGCCCGGTGCTGGAGGCATGGATCTAGCGGAGGTAGCGGAGATGCACCATTGTTTGGGGCTGGAGGCATGGACCTAGCAGAGGTCGTGGAGATGCAGCATTGCCCAGTGCTGGAGGAACGGATCTAGCAGAGATAGTGGAGATGCACCATTGCCCGGTGCTGGAGGCACGGATCTAGCAGAGATAGTGGAGGTGCACCATTGTTCAGTGCTGGAGGCATTGATCGAGCAGAGGTAGTGGAGATGCACCATTGTTCGGTACTGGAGGCATGTATCTAGCAGAGGTAGTGGAGATGCATCATTGTTCGGTGCTGGGAGGCACGGATCTAGTGGAGGTATTGGAGATGCATTATTGTTCGGTGCTGGGGGCACGGATCTAATGGAGGTAGTGGAGATGCAGCATTGCCCGGTGCTGGAGGCATGGATCTAGCGGAGGTAGCGGAGATGCACCATTTTTCGGGGCTGGAGGCACGGATCTAGTGGAGGTAGCGGAGATGCACGATTGTTCGGTGCTGGAGGCATGGACCTAGCAGAGGTAGTGGAGATGCAGCATTGCCCAGTGCTGGAGGAACGCATCTAGCAGAGATTGTGGAAATGCACCATTGCCTGGTGCTGGAGGCATGGATCTAGCAGAGGTAGTGGAGATGCACCATTGTTCTGTACTGGAGGCATGGATCTAGCAGAGGTAGTGGAGATGCACAATTGTTCGGTGCTGGAGTCATGGATCTAGCAGAGGTAGTGGAGATGCACCATTGTTCGGTGCTGGAGGCATGGATCTAGCAGAGGTCGTGGAGATGCACCATTGTTCGGTGCCGGAGGCACGGATCTAGCGGAGGTAGCGGAGATGCACCATTTCCCGGTGATGGATGCTTCAAGCATCACAGAACAATGATGAAGAGGAAACTTTCATTTTATGAAGCAGCACACGACACACTAGGCCTACACACTGTACTAATTGACAAAGCATCTCGACAAAGAACAATAATGGTGCTTGTTTTATTATTAATGCTTTAATTCATAACATCAACTGAAGGGAGTGAGTGCTGTGTAAATGGTGTTATCGTTATTACAATTCACCGTCTAGTTTCGCATACCTTCTCCATCGCGAATAACAACTCCGCACACCTTATTAAAGGGACGTTGCACCTGGAGACAGCAATCATTTCTTTAAATAATCTCAGATAGATATGAACTCGACCTGATCAAAAAAAAAAAATTGTTCTCACATAATGAAGATAAATTTAGACATTCCAGTGGGAAATTGTGTCCTCTCTCATCATTGGTTACAAACGGAGATTAAAAACCAATAATTGTTCATTCACTGCTCTCCCATTACCTGGGGTCAGCACGTACCTGGATAGCGAAGGTGCCATGATAGATGTCCCTCCAACTGCCACCGACGTCCTTGCCGTCCATTGTGCATTAAAATGGCCGAAATACATGGTGGCTTGTGTAATTAGATTGAAATGGGATTAGTGGATTCCTTGGATATCAATTTGAGCAAATCCAATGGTTGTGGTGCTCTGTGAGGGTTAAAGTAGTGAAGTAATCAGGAATGTGGTGCTCTGTGAGGGTTAAAGTAGTGAAGTAATCAGGAATGTGGTGCTCTGTGTGGGTTAAAGTAGTGAAGTAATCAGGAATGTGGTGCTCTGTGAGGGTTAAAGTAGTGAAGTAATCAGGAATGTCGTGCTCTGTGAGGGTTAAAGTAGTGAAGCAATCAGGAATGTGGTGCTCTGTGAGGGTTAAAGTAGTGAAGTAATCAGGATTGTGGTGCTCTGTGAGGGTTAAAGTAGTGAGGTAATCAGGAATGTGGTGCTCTGTGAGGGTTAAAGTAGTGAAGTAATCAGGAATGTGGTGCTCTGTGAGAGTTAAAGTAGTGAAGAAATCAGGAATGTGGTGCTCTGTGAGGGTTAAAGTAGTGAAGTAATCAGGAATGTGGTGCTCTGTGAGGGTTAAAGTAGTGAAGTAATCAGGAATGTGGTGCTCTGTGAGGGTTAAAGTAGTGAAGTAATCAGGAATGTGGTGCTCTGTGAGGGTTAAAGTAGTGAAGTAATCAGGAATGTGGTGCTCTGTGAGGGTTAAAGTAGTGAAGTAATCAGGAATGTGGTGCTCTGTGAGGGTTAAAGTAGTGAAGTAATCAGGAATGTCGTGCTCTGTGAGGGTTAAAGTAGTGAAGTAATCAGGAATGTGGTGCTCTGTGAGGGTTAAAGTGGTGAAGTAATCAGGAATGTGGTGCTCTGTGAGGGTTAAAGTAGTGAAGTAATCAGGAATGTCGTGCTCTGTGAGGGTTAAAGTAGTGAAGTAATCAGGAATGTGGTGCTCTGTGAGGGTTAAAGTGGTGAAGTAATCAGGAATGTGGTGCTCTGTGTGGGTTAAAGTAGTGAAGTAATCAGGAATGTCGTGCTCTGTGAGGGTTAAAGTAGTGAGGTAATCAGGAATGTGGTGCTCTGTGAGGGTTAAAGTAGTGAAGTAATCAGGAATGTGGTGCTCTGTGAGGGTTAAAGTAGTGAAGTAATCAGGAATGTGGTGCTCTGTGAGGGTTAAAGTAGTGAAGTAATCAGGAATGTGGTGCTCTGTGAGGGTTAAAGTAGTGAAGTAATCAGGAATGTGGTGCTCTGTGAGGGTTAAAGTAGTGAAGTAATCAGGAATGTGGTGCTCTGTGAGAGTTAAAGTAGTGAAGAAATCAGGAATGTGGTGCTCTGTGAGGGTTAAAGTAGTGAAGCAATCAGGGATGTGGTGCTCTGTGAGGGTTAAAGTAGTGAAGTAATCAGGAATGTGGTGCTCTGTGAGGGTTAAAGTGGTGAAGTAATCAGGAATGTGGTGCTCTGTGAGGGTTAAAGTAGTGAAGTAATCAGGAATGTGGTGCTCTGTGAGGGTTAAAGTAGTGAAGTAATCAGGAATGTGGTGCTCTGTGAGGGTTAAAGTGGTGAAGTAATCAGGAATGTGGTGCTCTGTGTGGGTTAAAGTAGTGAAGTAATCAGGAATGTCGTGCTCTGTGAGGGTTAAAGTAGTGAAGTAATCAGGAATGTGGTGCTCTGTGTGGGTTAAAGTAGTGAAGTAATCAGGAATGTCGTGCTCTGTGAGGGTTAAAGTAGTGAAGTAATCAGGAATGTGGTGCTCTGTGAGGGTTAAAGTAGTGAAGTAATCAGGAATGTGGTGCTCTGTGAGGGTTAAAGTAGTGAAGTAATCAGGAATGTGGTGCTCTGTGAGGGTTAAAGTAGTGAAGTAATCAGGAATGTGGTGCTCTGTGAGGGTTAAAGTGGTGAAGTAATCAGGAATGTGGTGCTCTGTGAGGGTTAAAGTAGTGAAGTAATCAGGAATGTGGTGCTCTGTGAGGGTTAAAGTAGTGAAGTAATCAGGAATGTGGTGCTCTGTGAGGGTTAAAGTAGTGAAGTAATCAGGAATGTGGTGCTCTGTGAGGGTTAAAGTAGTGAAGTAATCAGGAATGTGGTGCTCTGTGAGGGTTAAAGTAGTGAAGTAATCAGGAATGTGGTGCTCTGTGAGGGTTAAAGTAGTGAAGTAATCAGGAATGTGGTGCTCTGTGAGGGTTAAAGTAGTGAAGCAATCAGGAATGTGGTGCTCTGTGAGGGTTAAAGTAGTGAAGTAATCAGGAATGTGGTGCTCTGTGAGGGTTAAAGTAGTGAAGTAATCAGGAATGTGGTGCTCTGTGAGGGTTAAAGTAGTGAAGTAATCAGGAATGTGGTGCTCTGTGAGGGTTAAAGTAGTGAAGTAATCAGGAATGTGGTGCTCTGTGAGGGTTAAAGTAGTGAAGTAATCAGGAATGTGGTGCTCTGTGAGGGTTAAAGTAGTGAGGTAATCAGGAATGTGGTGCTCTGTGAGGGTTAAAGTAGTGAAGTAATCAGGAATGTGGTGCTCTGTGAGGGTTAAAGTAGTGAAGTAATCAGGAATGTGGTGCTCTGTGAGGGTTAAAGTAGTGAAGTAATCAGGAATGTGGTGCTCTGTGAGGGTTAAAGTAGTGAAGTAATCAGGAATGTGGTGCTCTGTGAGGGTTAAAGTAGTGAAGTAATCAGGAATGTGGTGCTCTGTGAGAGTTAAAGTAGTGAAGCAATCAGGAATGTGGTGCTCTGTGAGGGTTAAAGTAGTGAAGCAATCAGGAATGTGGTGCTCTGTGAGGGTTAAAGTGGTGAAGTAATCAGGAATGTGGTGCTCTGTGAGGGTTAAAGTAGTGAAGTAATCAGGAATGTCGTGCTCTGTGAGGGTTAAAGTAGTGAAGTAATCAGGAATGTCGTGCTCTGTGAGGGTTAAAGTCGTGAAGCAATCAGGAATGTGGTGCTCTGTGAGGGTTAAAGTGGTGAAGTAATCAGGAATGTGGTGCTCTGTGAGGGTTAAAGTAGTGAAGTAATCAGGAATGTGGTGCTCTGTGAGGGTTAAAGTGGTGAAGTAATCAGGAATGTCGTGCTCTGTGAGGGTTAAAGTAGTGAAGTAATCAGGAATGTGGTGCTCTGTGAGGGTTAAAGTAGTGAAGTAATCAGGAATGTGGTGCTCTGTGAGGGTTAAAGTGGTGAAGTAATCAGGAATGTGTTGCTCTGTGAGGGTTAAAGTAGTGAAGTAATCAGGAATGTGGTGCTCTGTGAGGGTTAAAGTAGTGAAGTAATCAGGAATGTGGTGCTCTGTGAGGGTTAAAGTAGTGAAGCAATCAGGAATGTGGTGCTCTGTGAGGGTTAAAGTAGTGAAGTAATCAGGAATGTGGTGCTCTGTGAGGGTTAAAGTAGTGAAGTAATCAGGAATGTGGTGCTCTGTGAGGGTTAAAGTAGTGAAGCAATCAGGAATGTGGTGCTCTGTGAGGGTTAAAGTGGTGAAGTAATCAGGAATGTGGTGCTCTGTGAGGGTTAAAGTAGTGAAGTAATCAGGAATGTGGTGCTCTGTGAGGGTTAAAGTAGTGATGCAATCAGGGATGTGGTGCTCTGTGAGGGTTAAAGTAGTGAAGCAATCAGGGATGTGGTGCTCTGTGAGGGTTAAAGTAGTGAAGTAATCAGGTATGTGGTGCTCTGTGAGGGTTAAAGTAGTGAAGCAATCAGGGATGTGGTGCTCTGTGAGGGTTAAAGTAGTGAAGTAATCAGGAATGTGGTGCTCTGTGAGGGTTAAAGTAGTGAAGCAATCAGGAATGTGGTGCTCTGTGAGGGTTAAATTGGTGAAGTAATCAGGAATGTGGTGCTCTGTGTGGGTTAAAGTGGTGAAGCAATCAGGAATGTGGTGCTCTGTGTGGGTTAAAGTGGTGAATCAATCAGGAATGTGGTGCTCTGTGTGGGTTAAAGTGGTGAAGCAATCAGGAATGTGGTGCTCTGTGTGGGTTAAAGTAGTGAAGCAATCAGGAATGTGGTGCTCTGTGTGGGTTAAAGTGGTGAAGCAATCAGGAATGTGGTGCTCTGTGTGGGTTAAAGTAGTGAAGTAATCAGGAATGTGGTGCTCTGTGTGGGTTAAAGTGGTGAAGCAATCAGGAATGTGGTGCTCTGTGTGGGTTAAAGTGGTGAAGCAATCAGGAATGTGGTGCTCTGTGTGGGTTAAAGTAGTGAAGCATTCAGGAATGTGGTGCTCTGTGTGGGTTAAAGTAGTGAAGCAATCAGGAATGTTTTGCTCTGTGTGGGTTAAAGTGGTGAAGTAATCAGGAATGTGGTGCTTTGTGAGGGTTAAAGTAGTGAAGTAATCAGGAATGTGGTGCTCTGTGTGGCTTAAAGTGGTGAAGCAATCAGGAATGTGGTGCTCTGTGTGGGTTAAAGTGGTGAAGCAATCAGGAATGTGGTGCTCTGTGTGGGTTAAAGTAGTGAAGTAATCAGGAATGTGGTGCTCTGTGAGGGTTAAAGTGGTGAAGCAATCAGGAATGTGGTGCTCTGTGAGGGTTAAAGTAGTGAAGCAATCAGGAATGTGGTGCTCTGTGTGGGTTAAAGTAGTGAAGCAATCAGGAATGTGGTGCTCTGTGTGGGTTAAAGTGGTGAAGTAATCAGGATTGTGGTGCTCTGTGTGGGTTAAAGTGGTGAAGCAATCAGGAATGTGGTGCTCTGTGTGGGTTAAAGTGGTGAAGCAATCAGGATTGTGGTGCTCTGTGTGGGTTAAAGTGGTGAAGCAATCAGGAATGTGGTGCTCTGTGTGGGTTAAAGTGGTGAAGCAATCAGGAATGTGGTGCTTGTGTGGGTTAAAGTGGTGAAGTAATCAGGATTGTGGTGCTCTGTGTGGGTTAAAGTGGTGAAGTAATCAGGAAGGTGGTGCTCTGTGAGGGTTAAAGTGGTGAAGGAATCAGGAATGTGGTGCTCTGTGTGGGTTAAAGTAGTGAAGCAATCAGGAATGTGGTGCTCTGTGTGGGTTAAAGTGGTGAAGCAATCAGGAATGTGGTGCTCTGTGTGGGTTAAAGTGGTGAAGCAATCAGGAATGTGGTGCTCTGTGTGGGTTAAAGTGGTGAAGCAATCAGGAATGTGGTGCTCTGTGTGGGTTAAAGTGGTGAAGCAATCAGGAATGTGGTGCTCTGTGTGGGTTAAAGTGGTGAAGTAATCAGGAAGGTGGTGCTCTGTGTGGGTTAAAGTAGTGAAGTAATCAGGAAGGTGGTGCTCTGTGAGGGTTAAAGTGGTGAAGTAATCAGGAAGGTGGTGCTCTGTGAGGGTTAAAGTGGTGGTCTCATGAGGAATATGTTCAAGCTCATGTAGGTAGGTAGGTAGATAGGGTAGGTACACATACATGTGCTTTCCCTCACTAAGTTTACTTGTGTACACAGGTGCAGGTCTTTATTTGGATCCACTGTTATTGGGTCTTGTGATTAAACAATCATTGCTCCTGCTGTAAATATTTGGCCACAAACCGTGAGTTTGTTTGCCTTTGAAAATGGTCTTGTTTTCATGTTCAGGGTAGTCGATCCTTCAAGGTAGGGCCTATGCCAACCTGGTGTGTGTGTGTGTGTGTGTGTGTGTGTGTGTGTGTGTGTGTGTGTGTGTGTGTGTGTGTGTGTGTGTGTGTGTGTGTGTGTGTGTGTGTGTGTGTGTGTCATTGTTTTTCACAGTTTAGAAGGAATAAAGTTTCGTCTTTGCAAGACGTTGTGTGATTGAAAGTCCATCTGACGACGAATGAAACCAATTAGCACTCTTTTGGAAGACAGTGGAAAGTGAAAGTTGGAAAGTGTTAATCGAAGCAGAAACACTACCACGATACCGTTGGACGTGCTCATTAATAGAACGATTTCATGTCGAGCCGGTTATGCAGGTTACAGGGCGAACCCGAACCCGCCACTCTGGTTAACGGTCACATTGCTTGTGTGTTCAGCTTTACTGTGACGTCATGTGCTCTCTGCTGCCCGTCACGTATTGCAGCCATTCTTGCATTATCCAATTCTCATTCGGGAGATAAGACAGCTCGGGAGTAATTTTCAATTACACACACAAAACTGTAACTTACGAACTCGCCAATATGCTCGGGATATTTGATAACAGTGACTACGAGGGGTCAAATAAAGCACAAGCAAAGTCGAAGCGATTTCAAGGCGAAATTGCTAGAAGGAGCAAATAAATAAAATATCACACAGCTGCAACTGTCCATGTCCATGTCCATGTCCATGTCGATGTCCATGCCCATGTCGATGAGGTTGTTCTTAACCAAGGATCCAAACGTTTAATGATTGTGCGAAAAAATGAAAACTAAATCTCACGACTGGCAATTAGAGGATGTTTTCATATTTTTAAAATAAAATAATAAACTTACTTGAGCCACGCGTGATGTGCTGCACAACACCATAAGAAACATCATGGTAGTAACTTTCTCAAAACATCTAGATGGGCCACCTACAACGGACTACTTTATAACTGTGCGCAGTTATGACGGGGATACAATGTGCTCCGCTTTGACACATCCCCGCTTTCATCGGACACGTGACCAATGAGGTCCTCTTTAAAAAAACTGATACAGAATTGCATTTTAAATATTTTTTAAAACATGACGAGGCTCCGGGTTATTTTGATTCCTCGGGGTCTTTTGGGTATTTTGCGACCTCGGGGTCTTTTGGGTCCTCTGGGTCCTCTGGGTCTTCCCAGTATTTAAGAGTCTTCGGGGTATTTTGGGGTCTTGGTGGTCTCAAGAGTCTTGGGGTCGTAAAGGGTCTTCAGAGGTCTAATGGGTCTCAGCAGTCCAATGGGGCAAAAGGTACAATCCGATAGTACGTAATTAAAAGACAGGATGCCACCGAGTTCAAACAGTACGTAATTAATAGATATACCGAAACGTCACACGGCTGGAGAAGATAAAAATGTAGAGTTTCTTCTTCTTCAAAATATGAAATATTCTGTCTGCCAGACCGTGCGACCAATCCCGTTGAAATTTTAAACAAGAATTCCCCTTGATGACGTTTATAATTTTGAAGTTTCACATCGATGAATGGAGCGGTTCAAGATAAATATTTTTAAATTTTTTTTTTCCTTCAATCAAACATGGCTGCCAAAACATGTGACCTCTGATTTATTCAAAAACACCCCGGTATTCGCAAGGATTGGGGAACATGGATGTGAAGTTTCCACTCGATCTATCAAGCTGCTCTGGAGGAGTTGCTTTTTAAAGGTTTAGTCTTCAAAATTGAAGAATTTTATATCAACTGGATGATGGACATCATGGCCTTGCTGATGATTGGAAGTAATTATGGCATCAGCTCCACAATAAGTTTCCATACAATGGAATTATTTATCTGCTGTGTTCCTTCAACAACCTTGATTTACGTGCCCTCTGTGAGTTCAAAGCCTGACATCACTGTGGGGAAAAAGGGAAAACTCTCAAAATTCATAAACCTGATAATCCCAGAGGTCCAACGATAAGAAGTCCCTTCCCTGGTGTGCCATGTGCCAGCATGAGGAAGCTGATACGAGGATGATTCATCACTTACACAAGATCGTAGATGTACTGCCGCAATCTAAAATATCAGTCCTGAGCAATGACACATGTCCTGGTATTACTGCTTTATCATGTGCATCATATGTCCAGCAACCCAAAGGTATGATTGGATGTTGGGCTGAGTCGTACCAACACGAGGCGTTGCATAAGCATCTCCCCATTTGTTTCTATGCAAATCCAAATGTGATTGATGCACTTCCTGGACTTAATGCATTCACCGGATCTGATGTTACAGCAGCATTCCTGAATAAAGGGAAGTGCAGGCCACTTCAGACACTGGAAAACAATGATGCCCATGATGAAATGTTCTCTGTTTGGGTGAGAGCACGGTTATCTCACAGGTTTCCATCACTGGTCTGGAAAAGTTTGCACTGTATGGAAAGGGTCACATGAACAATGTTGATGATGTACGATATGGATTCTTCCAGCAGCACTGTGCTCCCAAAAGGAATGATGAACCTCTAGAGACAATATTAAAGGTGTGAATCCAAGTAGCATGTCCCCATGTAGGGATGTTCTGAAATACAAGATACTGAGAACTCTGGGACATGTCTATGGAAGCATGCATCACTACCGAACCCATGTGGAGTGCTACCTGAAACACACGGTTGGATTCTCATGGATGGGCTCTGCCAGATCAAGTGGTTTGATGGTGACCAGATACCCCAGAGTATATGCCAGGTTCTGGGAAAGGATACCGTCGACATACATGGAAGGGGATGAGCATGAAGAAGGGGCACATGGACAGGCGCTGTATATCCCCGCTGTATATTCACATTTGGGTGGTCCAAAAATTTGAAGATTGGATTTTCATTTCTCCACAAGTCTGCCCCTATTCCTATTGAAGAATGGAGTTTGCGGTGAAAATGTGAGCTTGATCGGACAACATTTAGAGGTTGCTCAAAATGTTGACAAATTATAATGAATAATAAGATACACAATTTTTAGCATCATACATCAATTCATAGATAATTATCTATTTTCAATTCCTCAGATTATTTATTATTGTTGGCTTGCACTTGTCTACATTGGTATGACCAAGAGATTGTGCAAAAGCACTGGCCACAAACATAGCACGCCGATCTGAGAGATTTACTCTGTCCAGAGTTGCCGCTATTGCTGGAGTGATCACCTTGATGGGAGCCTTTTTCGCCTGTTTGGCAGAGGATGGACTTTGGAGTTTGAATTCATTGTCCCCTGAATCGGAGCTTTCAATCTCAGACTCATCATCATCATCAACCACAGCCGATGTTGATGGAACAGATTGCATTGCTGTTCGAGTCTCAGCGGCATGTTTCTTCTTTCTTTTATCTTCATTCTCAAGCCTGATACGCTTTCTGTTCTCCTTCACTGCCAGAGTGTTGTCCACAGATCCCATCCGTGAACTTGAGGGATCCTCACGCTGCATGATAAGGAATGCTTTGTCTTCTTCGTTCGTCATTTTCTCAAGCGCATCATTTGGTGAGATATCGAAGAGGGATTGAAGATCATCTTTGAACATCTGCTCCTTCACTCTATAGTTTTCGAATGTCTTGGTTCTATTTTTCTTTACCAGTTTGTAGGCATCATACAACTTCAAAAGTTGGCGCTCACAGGAATCTACTCTCTGCACTGGAATTCGTGCTTTCTCCCAGTATGCACGCTCAGCTTGTACACTAATGCCTTAGTCACATATGATGCTGCCGCCGCACGGTTCTGCGGTCTGCGGTTTGTAGATGGGATTTTTACTTATCGTACTGCTTTGCGGGCTGCGGCAGCAGTGTTCACAAATGTTACGGGGTCCGCACGGCAATCGTGTATACAAGGCGCGGCTCTGCGTACATTAGCAGTAAACTACTGCAGTACCAGGGGTCAGGAGAGCGGGACGAGGCATCAACGACAGTGATACAGCTTCCTAACATAGGGGAGGATAAGCAGGGTGGTCACAAGGACGAGTAATAACTTAGTGTGTTTACCTGATTCTCTGAGAACCTGACTTCTGTGGTTTTCTTATGAATTATATGTGATGCGATGTTAATAAAATTCTTTCAAACTAGAGTAAATTGTTATGTTGTCATGGGTTAAAATGAAATACATATTGCCTTTTAGAAACTAAAACTTTTCAAAGTCAATCATTATCATTTTAAATACTAAATATTGAAAACTTAAAAAGAAAATATTATAATTTCCCCCAAAAAATTACATAAAATTAAAAAAGACTTAACTAGAGGGGCACTCGTTTAGCCGGTCGCGAAATCCGGATCGTCAGTCGTAAAGCTAAAAACGGAACTTATGTCGAAGAACCTTTACCGGAGTGTATACTCCTGAAATATTAGGATCATATCTGTTATATTCACATCAGGATTGTATTCCAAAACGTACCCTTGAAATGTTAATAAATTTACTGTCAGATCCAGAAGAAGATCCAGATGAGGATGAAATATACGTCGAGTCTAGGGAACCAAAGGATTAATATGCACATGGAATAAGAAAGAGGTCTGACAAGTGATGGAAGAGGAAAGAGCAACAAACTGAAAAAAGTGCCTATCTCGCAATGTTAACGAAACGTTCAAACGTCTGGCAAATCCGGATACTGATCCGGATCATCACCAAAATCTAATCGTTTCCAGGAAGGCCACAGGCGAATGTTTCTTGAAAATTTCGAGAAGATATCTAAAAAAACTGTGGCCTGTAGAGTGGTAACAAACAAACAAACTAAAAAACAAACAAACAAACGAACGAACAAACTTAGAAGGAAAACTCTTTATTATTATGACATGGAAAACTCTTTATTCATAATATGACATATAGACATCTTCACCAATAATTTTTATTGTCTCTATATAAACAAAGCATAACACTAGTCACTCACAGTACACAGTTCAAAGTCCGAGTAGTCAATCACAGTACACAGTTCAGAGTCCTAGTAGTTGTAGTTCAGGGCCGCCTCTTGCCAGGGTACGCTGCCAGCTTCGCTGCAGTGGTAGTACTTGAGTGCTGTGCGGAGTTGCTTTCCTTCACGGGTCTCACGGGGAGCACGTCCGACGATCTGCATTTCGTGCATCATGGCACACCAGACAGGGTAAAAACCGTGAGGTGACCTCACGGCAACCGTACAGTGACCTTGCGATACTACATGCGGTGGGGTTGCGGCCTACGGCCTTGCGATTTCCGAAACAAAGTTTAATGTCAAATTAAAAAAATCGTAAGCCCCTGCGACGAGCAAAAAACCGTGCGATCGCCTCACGGCTACCGTATCTACCGTGCGGCCACCGCACGGTTATGGCAATTTTGGGGACTTACGGCCGCCGCCAACACGCCGCAGGCCATTTGTGACCGAGGCTTAAGTTTGGCACTTTCACGAACTGTATGGTGTTCTTGTATGTGATGGTACACCATTTTCTGCAATGTGTGTCCTTTGGTTGGTAGTCCCCCACATATTATTTCCTTTTCAGACTTGCCCAGCAACCAAACTGTGGAAGAGCTGCGAGTTTCTGCCCTCTGAAAAAAACAGGATGAATTAAAAATGTTATTTTTTGAGCAACCTCTAAATAAGTTGAAATTGACCTCATATTTGGTTCATATGATCTTTATAAGCATAGGAACAAGGGCAGCCTTGTGGAGCATGGATGTTTAATAGTATTGAATATTACATATATCTGTGGACCACCCTAATCCCCATATTCTTGTTATTCCCAAAATTACATCATCCCCATATTCTTGTTATTCCCAAAATGCCATCATCCCCATATTCTTGTTATACCCAAAATTACATCATCCCCATATTATTTTTATTCCCAAAATTACATCATCCCATATTCTTGTTATTCCCAAAATTACATCGTCCCCATATTCTTTTTATTCCCAAAATTACATCATCCCATATTCTTGTTATTCCCAAAATTACATCGTCCCCATATTATTTTTATTCCCAAAATTACATCATCCCATATTCTTGTTATTCCCAAAATTACATCATCCCATATTCTTGTTATTCCCAAAATTACATCATCCCATATTCTTGTTATTCCCAAAATTACATTGTCCTCATATTCTTTTTATTCGCAAAATTACATCATCCCATATTCTTGTTATTCCCAAAATTACATCTTCCCCATATTATTTTTATTCGCAAAATTACATCATCCCATATTCTTGATATTCCCAAAATTACATCCCATATTCTTGTTATTCCCAAAATTACATCGTCCCCATATTCTTTTTATTCCCAAAATTACATCATCCCATATTCTTGTTATTCCCAAAATTACATCATCCCATATTCTTGTTATTCCCAAAATTACATCTTCCCCATATTATTTTTATTCCCAAAATTACATCATCCCATATTCTTGTTATTCCCAAAATTACATCATCCCATATTCTTGATATTCCCAAAATTACATCCCATATTCTTGTTATTCCCAAAATTACATCGTCCCCATATTCTTTTTATTCCCAAAATTACATCATCCCATATTCTTGTTATTCCCAAAATTACATCATCCCATATTCTTGTTATTCCCAAAATTACATCGTCCCAATATTCTTTTTAGTCCCTAAATTACATCATCCCATATTATTTTTATTCCCAAAATTACATCACCCCAATATTCTTGTTATTCCCAATGAATCAGATGATGAGTGGGAGTGATGAATGGGGATGGTGAGTAGATTTACACTTTGTAATGTGGTATGTAAATCCAAATGTGATTGAAGCATATGATGTTACTCTAACATATGATGTTTCTCTAACATGTGATGTTTCTCCAACATATGGTGTTACTCTAACATATGATGTTACTCTAACAGACTTTTAATAACGATGATGTGTGATTGGTAGTAACTTCCATTTGAGATATATTTTGACTAGAGATCAACTTTGAATTTGCATACAGCTACATATCGGCCATATCTTCCTACAGGCTTGCTTTTATATACCCGAGATGCAATTCGTGACTTTTATTAACCAAAAGTTCTGAGGGTTTTAATTCACAAAGTGAATCTCGTCAAATCTGGTGTCTAGACGCGACCCATCAGTAAAAGAAATCCAAGATCTTGCTCCCAAGATGTCATACAAACATATGTATGCATGATGTCAAATGTTTACAGATGAAAGATTCTAGTTCATTATAATTTACCATTATCACAATTTAAAATGAGTATATTTACATTCTAGACAAATATAAAAGTAGCTAAAACACATTTTTCAAGAGCGGCACCAACAAATTTGGGGTATAATCACAAATAACCTTATTGATCCTATTATATTGGGAATAGTAGGCAGTCCAGCATTGAAAATGGACCAGGAGATGACACGTGCTCATATGATACCTTAGTAGTATGTATCAATACAGTTTACACCTTTCCAAGACAAAACTGTACAAAGCCGAAATACGAGGTGACACAAAATTGTGAAATTGCAGTTGGGGGTGGAGGGGGATGAGGGGGGGGGGAGGGAAGAGGGTGCCCCCCACTTCAAGAGCAAAACCAAAAAAGTCAAAGTAGATTTTTGTCAGAAATGGATTTTTGAATTCTACAGATATTTCTATCCCAGAAACATTCCTCGGATCCTCGGAGTAAATAAAACTTAAATAAACCCCCCCCCCCCCCCCCGAGCTCTCGGACTATGATTACTGATTGAACGAAAAGTTAAAGGAAAGTATGTGCATAGACTATCACGTGACATCATGTCGGTATCTGAAGTCACAGCGAGCAAGATGTGTGTTAACATGGAAACCAGTGTTACCACTTAAATCTCAAGTGAAACAGGCATCCCACTGGTACATCTACCTATTATTCAGGTACATGGAAAACTGAAGGCTTGTTTGACTGTGCATTATGGGTAAAAAGGCTCAGTAGGCTGGGCCCCATGGGGCTCGACCACCCAAAATAACTACATTTTTACCTCCAACAGGGATCACTGGCATTGCTGTGTTGAGGTTTCCAGTTGGTCAGGTGGGTGAGACGGGTGTCGTTTTGCAAAGGTGGTATTTATCCTTCTATCATCGATCTGATAAGGTGGATTAACCTCACTATGAGGTCGTTCTTGATGTGACGATGCCAAGTCCCATCAATGGCCACTCTGTCCAGGAGCTGTTGTACCGCTGCCAGGCCAAAGAGGCTCAGAAACCTCAGTCTAATTGGCAGGTTAATTGGAGCTGAATACCTATGGAAGCTTGTGTTCTCCCTCAGCCTCTCAGCCTATGGCACAAGTTACAAATGAACGAGAGTAATCCATTAGTGTAGCGATTCAAAAACATTGGAAATATCTTTTTAAAACCTCATAAACATTGTTAATCCTGCACACAATAGCACATCACTCCAGCATTACTGAGAGAACAGCATTCTCATAATCCAGGAAGCTTTAGGATAAGCCCCAGGGCTTTAGGATAAGCCCCATGGCCTTAAAAAAAACCCACAAAGCCCTCATCCTTGATATTGAATGTTGACAGGTGATCCAGGGCAACCTTCTTTTCTTGATCCACCTCAGTCTAAGACTTATTGGCCAAGCACACTAACCAAAGTAAAAATAATGAATCATTCATCACAAAACTGAGAATTCATTTCCAAATAATAAATGAACATCACACAATGTGCAGAAAAAAAAATCCTGCACTCAATAAAATACCTACATGATAATCTACCATATAAAACACTGTGTGTGTGTGTGTGTGTGTGTGTGTGTGTGTGTGTGTGTGTGTGTGTGTGTGTGTGTGTGTGTGTGTGTGTGTGTGTGTGTGTGTGTGTGTGTGTGTGTGTGTGTGTGTGTGTGTGTGTGTGTGTGTGTGTGTGTGTGTGTGTCCCTTCATAAGGAAGGGTATGCTTTCAAGGCTTTGATTCGTGCTTTAGGAGGGATTTGCGTGGGGGGTTTCATGGGCAATCTTTGAACAGGACTGCGTGTCCACCAGTTAAAAGAACTAAAAGACTCCAAGGCCCTAGAAGACCCCAAATACCCCCAGGACCCAAAAGACCATGAAGACCCAATGGACCCCAAATACCCTGGAGACCGTTAAACATGCATAAGACCATTAAAGACCCAAAAGACCCTTAAAGACCCAAAAGACCCTGAAAGACCCAAAACACCACAAAACCCAAAAGACTCTGAAGTTTAAAAAAATATTTACCTTCAATCCAAAATGGCTGGTGGAGGTACGCCTCTACCTCTTCCGAGCGATAAAGTTATTGGAGCATGGAAGGAAGGTATTGGAAAGGGTGTTGGAGAGGAGGATAAGGAAGAGGGTGAAGATCGACGAAATGCAGTTTGGATTTATGCCAGGAAGAGGAACGACAGACGCACTCTTTATTGTGAGGCAGTTGCAGGAGAAGTACATGGAGAGGAGGAAGAAGTTGTTTCTTGGGTTTGTTGATCTGGAGAAAGCATTCGATTGGGTTCCACGCAAAGTATTGACATGGGCATTGAGGAAGTTAGGAGTGGAGAAATGGTTGATCAGAGTAGTGATGGCAATGTACAAAAGAGCGCGCACAGCTGTAAGGACGAAGGACGGGAACAGTGGTGAGTTTGAGGTGAAGGTGGGAGTGCATCAGGGGTCGGTACTAAGTCCACTACTATTTGTAGCTGTGATGGAGGTGCTGGCTCAGAACGTAAAGGAGGGTTTACCGTGGGAGTTGTTGTATGCAGATGATCTGGTGTTGATTGCGGAACGTATGGATGGACTGAAGGAAAAGATGAACAAGTGGAAGGAATGTATGGAGACAAAAGGTCTGAAGCTGAATATCGGAAAGACTAAGGTGATGGCAAGTGGTAAAGCATGTGGTGAGGTGGAAAGAACTGGGAAGTGGCCATGTGCTGTGTGCAGGAAGGGTGTCGGAGTGAACTCCATTCAATGTACAATGTGCGCTGAGTGGGTTCATCAAAAATGTAGTGGTCTGAGAGGGTCATTAACCAGTGTGGCAGCTACATTCAAATGTAAGGTGTGCACAGAGGGAGCTGCAGATGGAGGAAATGTTGAGTTGGATCTTGGAGACGGCGTGAAGCTGGAAGGTGTGAAAACATTTTGCTTCCTCGGAGACATGCTGAAATGAGAAGGTGGATCAGACTCGGCAACGGTTCCTAGATTGAGATGTGCATGGAATGAGTTTCGGGAACTGAATGGCGTGCTGATGATGAGGGGAGTGTGGTTGAAGCTGAAGGGAAAGGTGTATGCTGCATGTGTGAGAAGTGTTATGATTTATGGGAGCGAGACATGGGAAAAGAACGTGGAGCAGCAACGAAGGCTGGAAAGGGTGGAAATGCGAATGGTTCGGTGGATGTGCGGAGTATCGTTGAGAGAGAGGAAGACAAATGATGAATTGCGAAAGATGATGGGAATAGAGCCTGTGATGGATGCTGTGAAGAGGAACAGGTTGAGATGGTTTGGTCATGTGTTGAGGAAGGATGAAAGTGACTGGGTGCTAAGAGTGATGGAAATGAATGTAGAAGGAAGTAGAGGATGCGGAAGACCGAGAAAGACTTGGCTAAAGATGGTGGAATAAAAAATGCGGGCAAGGGGGTTAACAAGGAGAGATGCAGAAAATAGGGCAAAGTGGAGAAGATTGCCATGGGGACCGCAAGGCTAACCCCTCCTCTGGCAGGGAAAATGGCCTTAAAATGCATGTTGTTGTTGTTTGTAATCCAAAATGGCTGCCATGCCACGTGACTGATGACATCATCTACTATATAAGAGAGCTGTTGGTCTGTCTGTGTGTCTGTGTGTCTGTCTGTGTGTCGCCATTTTTCTCAGAGTTGGCTGAACGGATCTTCGTCAAACTTTCAGAGGTTCATCAGTGAGTGCCTGGGAGTGTTGAAGGCCAAAAAAAAAATTGAAAAATAAAAGTTAGTTTTTTTGGATTTTTTGGAGATTTTTTTTTTAATCGCTCAATATTGCCTAAGCCTTTTTAAATTAATGACAGTTATATACAAGTACACATTCGCATAAATAAATACAAAACAATGACCAGACATTTGAACACAAAAAATCAACAATTCCAGAAGTGTACGAATTTGGTAGTCTTCTTCTTCTTCCCGATCGGCATCACACTTAACTCAGAAACCTGCCGCCTGCCTCCTCCCCCCCCCCCCACCCTCCACCCCCGCCTCCCGCCCGGCAAAGCCAGGTACTCCTGCTAATTTCAATAAATTTTCCTCAGGGGTGATCGATCATATCTGTAAATTTTGCTTTGGATCGGTTAAGCAGTTTTGAAGAAAAATTTTAATAACATTAATAGAATCAAAGATGGCCACCATACAATGTTACTGATGATGTTATAGCTTGAAAAAAAAAATAATGGGTA
This sequence comes from Myxine glutinosa, assembly GCF_964187855.1. Lineage (NCBI taxonomy): Eukaryota > Metazoa > Chordata > Myxini > Myxiniformes > Myxinidae > Myxine > Myxine glutinosa. The sequence goes on from NC_136274.1 coordinate 5,054,597, forward strand.
GTCGATCATACGAAGTTTCGGAATTGATCCGTTGAGCGGTTCTGGAGATATATATTTCAAATATATCTTTCTTAAATCCAGGATTGCCACCGTACCACGTGGTTGATGATATCATAATTCAGAAACATTTTTCCTCATGGGGAATTGATCATATATATTAATTTCATATTGATCCGTTTTATAGTTCTGAAGAGATGTTTAAAGGTTTTCCTTAAGTCCAAGATGGCCACCATACAACATTACTGATGATGTAATTGTTTACAATTTCATCCCCCATGGTTAGTCAATCATACATATGAAGTATCGGATTGATCTGTTGAGCAGTTCTATACAAAAGCTTATTTATTGTTTTGCTTAAAATCAGGATGGCAGCCAACCACGTGACTGATGATGTCATAGTTTACAAATATTCTCCCCCATCGGTACCTGATCAGATGTATGAGATTTTGTATTGATTCGTTGTGTTTTTTTTCCCTTAAATTCAATATGGTGGCCAAACCACATGACTGATGATGTCTTCATTTTCCAAACTTTTTCCACATGGCTATGCGATCATATTTGTAAAGTTTGCGTATCGATCGGATAAGTGGTTTTGGAGAAGAGGGTTTTCTAAGTTTTATTTTTAAATCCAATATGGCCACCATACCATGAGACCGATGACATTTTTTTATATTTATTTACTTTTATCCACATGGCTTGTCGAACATATGTTTAAAATTTGACATTGATCTGTGCAGCGCTTTCGGAGATTGTTTTCGGTTTTTGATAAATCCAAGTTGGCGGTCGATAAAGGTAAAAAAAATAAAAAATATTCATCATGCACTAATTTACGAAGGTATCTATGACCAGTTAAAATTTCATAGAGCTAGCGCTTTTCTCGGTATCGTCTCCACAACATTTGCTTAAAATATAAATCCGTACGAGAACAATAGGCTTCCAGTGGTAAAGTCACTGAAAGCGTAATAACTATAACAGCACCAGGTAGCGGCGTACCTCCGCCAGGTTGAACATTTACGTTTTGTATCCCACTGATAGGTCAGATATGGATTCGGACCTCAACCAAAATTTAATCACTCATTCTTGTCGCCTAATCAACTCAACCACTTGGTTTTATCATATTCCGTTTTAGTTTTATCACAACTTTTTGAAATATCAGGTTATATATCGTTGTTGGCCCTATCACTCAATGGTGAAGAATCACTAAGAAATTTAAAAATTCTCGTATCTAGATCTGTATTCACATCTTCACCAAAATCCAATCGATTTGGTCTTGTCACACACCCAAACTGTCCACCAAGTTTTGTCCAAATCCGTCCACAACTTTTTGAGATATCGTGATATATGTCGGTTTTGGCCATATCAATCAATGGTGAAGAATAATTTAAGAAATAAAAAAAATTCTCGTATCTAGATCTGTAAAATATCAAAATTTTAAACTTTTTGCGTCGTTTGAGGCTAAGGCTGTGTAGACTACGACGGATTTTCATAAATAAATGGGTGTAATTCAATTTTTTCAAGCAGATAATGCATTTCATTACATACCTAACATTAAAAGCTCTTAGATTATATAAATAATGAAGATGGATGGTTTACAAATCACGTTTTGCTTATAAAATCGTGTTTAAAATCGTTTTTAATGTATGGTCTTGTAGGATGCACCGTAGGGGAGAGAGAGGAGAGAGGCGGAGAGAGGAGGGGAGAGGGGAGAGGAGAGAGAAAGGGCAGAGTAGAGAGGGGGGGGGGGGGAGAAAAAGAGAGGGACAGAGAGGAGTGATGGGGAGAGGAGAAAGATATGGAGGAGAAGAGGTGAGAGAGGGAAGGGTAGAAGAAGAGATAGGGATGGGGGAGAGGAGACACATAGAGATAGGAGAAAGAGAGTGGGTGGGGGTCGGGGGGTAGGGGATTCTTTGCATAAAATTGTTGAAGTCACATTTTGTATTGTGCAGATGTTCCATAGGTACCAGATATTCTAGATAATAATACTCATGTTTTTCCATCCGTTCGTCGATCCATCTGTCTCTCTTTGAAATTCCACATTGCCAAAATTGAGCGATGACAAAAAACGCAATTTTTTTTTTCAGAATGCCATTTGACCATAGCCTTTAACCTGGAGGGGTATGATGGAAACTAAGCATAAATGTGTCTTAGTGTGGGCTATCTATAAGGGCCAATTTTGTATGGCCGGAGAAACCATAGTCAAGTGGTCCAAAACCTTGATTCCCCCATCCAAAACCTTGATCTTTTCTACCCCCCCCCTAATTTCACCACAAATCCACTTTTTTGAAATACCAACTTCTGTCCTGGAAGTCCTTGGTGTACCCCCCCCCCTCCCCTCTTCCAACGCCTCCTCCCCCAAGCCCTCTCCCTCCCACACATCTCCCTGCTCTCAAATGTTGTGTTTGTGTGCTTCCCCTTCTCTCCCCATCTTGTCTTCCGCTCCCTCTTTTTATATATTTTGTTTGTCTGGCTGATTTGTTTGTGAAATAAATGTTAGCTCTTTCACGAGCCTCGATTCAGTATACAAAAAAAGAAAAGTTATGATAAAACATTTAAAAATGTCTATAATTAGATAATAACCTTAGAAAATAGGTCATAGTGAAAAAAATTACATCATCCCCACATTCTGTTTATTCCCAAAATTACATCATCACCATATTCCTTTATTCCCAAAATTACATTATCCCCATATTCTTGTTATTCCCAAAATTACATCGTCCCCATATTCATTTTATTCCCAAAATTAAAATCCCCATATTATTTTTATTCCCAAAATTGCATCATCCCATATTATTTTTATTCCCAAAATTACATCGTCCCCATATTCATTTTATTCCCAAAATTACATCATCCCATATTATTTTTATTCCCAAAATTACATCATCCCCATATTCCTTTTATTCCCAAAATTCCATCATCATATTCTTGTTATTACCAAAATTACATCGTCCCCATATTCATTTTATTCCCAAAATTACATCGTCCCCATATTATTTTTATTCCCAAAATTACATCGTCCCCATATTCATTTTATTCCCAAAATTACATCATCCCATATTATTTTTATTCCCAAAATTACATCATCCCCATATTCCTCTTATTCCCAAAATTCCATCATCCTCATATTCTTGTTATTCCCAAAATTACATCGTCCCCATATTCATTTTATTCCCAAAATTACATGGTCCCCATATTATTTTTATTCCCAAAATTACATCATCCCATATTATTTTTATTCCCAAAATTACATCATCCCTGTATTCCTTTTATTCCCAAAATTCCATCATCCCCATATTCTTGTTATTACCAAAATTACATCGTCCCCATATTCATTTTATTCCCAAAATTACATCATCCCAATATTCATTTTATTGCCAAAATTACGTCGTCAGTATATTCATTTTATTCCCAAAATTACATCACCATATTATTTTTATTCCCAAAATTCCATCATCCCCATATTCTTGTTATTCCCAAAATTACATCATTCCCATATTCTAGTTATTCCCAAAATTACATCGTCCCCATATTCATTTTATTCCCAAAATTACATCATCCCATATTATTTTTATTCCCAAAATTACATCATCCCCATATTCCTTTAATTCCCAAAATTCCATCATCCCCATATTCTTGTTATTACCAAAATTACATCGTCCCCATGTTCATTTTATTCCCAAAATTACATCGTCCCCACATTATTTTTATTCCCAAAATTACATCATCCCCATTTCTTGTTGTTCCCAAAATTACATCGTCCCCATTTTATTTTTATTCCCAAAATTACATCATCCCCTATTATTTTCATTCCCAAAATTACATCATCCCCGTATTCCTTTTATTCCCAAAATTCCATCATCCCCATATTCTTGTTATTACCAAAATTACATCGTCCCCATATTCATTTTATTCCCAAAATTACATCGTCCCGATATTCATTTTATTGCCAAAAGTACGTCGTCCCCATATTCATTTTATTCCCAAAATTACTTCACCATATTATTTTTATTCCCAAAAATCCATCATCCCCATATTCTTGTTATTCCCAAAATTACATCATTCCCATATTCTAGTTATTCCCAAAATTACATCGTCCCCATATTATTTGTATTCCCAAAATTACATCATCCCATATTATTTTTATTCCCAAAATTACATCATCCCCATATTCCTTTAATTCCCAAAATTCCATCATCCCCATATTCTTGTTATTACCAAAATTACATCGTCCCCATGTTCATTTTATTCCCAAAATTACATTGTCCCCATATTATTTTTATTCCCAAAATTACATCATCCCCATTTCTTGTTGTTCCCAAAATTACATCGTCCCCATTTTATTTTTATTCCCAAAATTACATCATCCCCTATTATTTTCATTCCCAAAATTACATCATCCCCGTATTCCTTTTATTCCCAAAATTCCATCATCCCCATATTCTTGTTATTACCAAAATTACATCGTCCCCATATTCATTTTATTCCCAAAATTACATCGTCCCGATATTCATTTTATTGCCAAAAGTACGTCGTCCCCATATTCATTTTATTCCCAAAATTACATCACCATATTATTTTTATTCCCAAAAATCCATCATCCCCATATTCTTGTTATTCCCAAAATTACATCATTCCCATATTCTAGTTATTCCCAAAATTACATCGTCCCCATATTATTTGTATTCCCAAAATTACATCATCCCATATTATTTTTATTCCCAAAATTACATCATCCCCATATTCCTTTAATTCCCAAAATTCCATCATCCCCATATTCTTGTTATTACCAAAATTACATCGTCCCCATGTTCATTTTATTCCCAAAATTACATCGTCCCCATATTATTTTTATTCCCAAAATTACATCATCCCCATTTCTTGTTCCCAAAATTACATCGTCCCCATTTTATTTTTATTCCCAAAATTACATCATCCCCTATTATTTTCATTCCCAAAATTACATCATCCCCGTATTCCTTTTATTCCCAAAATTCCATCATCCCCATATTCTTGTTATTACCAAAATTACATCGTCCCCATATTCATTTTATTCCCAAAATTACATCGTCCCGATATTCATTTTATTGCCAAAAGTACGTCGTCCCCATATTCATTTTATTCCCAAAATTACATCACCATATTATTTTTATTCCCAAAAATCCATCATCCCCATATTCTTGTTATTCCCAAAATTACATCATTCCCATATTCTAGTTATTCCCAAAATTACATCGTCCCCATATTATTTTTATTCCCAAAATTACATCATCCCATATTATTTTTATTCCCAAAATTACATCATCCCCATATTTCTTTAATTCCCAAAATTCCATCATCCCCATATTCTTGTTATTACCAAAATTACATCGTCCCCATATTCATTTTATTCCCAAAATTACATCATCCCATATTCTTTTTATTCCCAAAATTACATCATCCCCGTATTCCTTTTATTGCCAAAATTCCATCATCCCCATATTCTTGTTATTACCAAAATTACATCGTCCCCATATTATTTTTATTGCCAAAATTACATCGTCCCCATATTCATTTTATTCCCAAAATTACATCGTCCCCATATTATTTTTATTCCCAAAATTACATCATCCCCATTTCTTGTTATTCCCAAAATTACATCGTCCCCATTTTATTTTTATTCCCAAAATTACATCATCCCATATTATTTTTATTCCCAAAATTACATCATCCCATATTATTTTTATTCCCAAAATTAAATCATCCCCATATTCCTTTAATTCCCAAAATTCCATCATCCCCATATTCTTGTTATTACCAAAATTACGTCGTCCCCATTTTAATTTTATTCCCAAAATTACATCATCCCCATATTCCTTTAATTCCCAAAATTCCGTCATCCCAATATTCTTGTTATTACCAAAATTACATCGTCCCCATATTCATTTTATTCCTAAAATTACATCGTCCCGATATTCATTTCATTCCCAAAATTACATCACCATATTATTTTTATTCCCAAAATTCCATCATCCCCATATTCTTGTTATTCCCAAAATTACATCGTCCCCATATTATTTTTATTCCCAAAATTACATCATCCCCATATTCCTTTAATTCCCAAAATTCCATCATCCCCATATTCTTGTTATTCCCAAAATTACATCGTCCCCATATTATTTTTATTCCCAAAATTACATCATCCCCATATTCCTTTAATTCCCAAAATTCCATCATCCCCATATTCTTGTTATTACCAAAATTACATCGTCCCCATATTCATTTTATTCCCAAAATTACATCATCCCCATATTCTTTTTATTCCCATTATTGAGGCTAAATGTTCTCTATTTTTCAAATTTCAGCCGTCAGAAACAAAAGGAGAGGAAAACCAAAATGCTGCATGGTTTAGTAATCCTTGGGTTGTAAGACTCCTTTAACTCGGAGGGATATGATGTAAATGAATCATAAATGCGCATTGCTCTTGTCCATCTAATGACGCCAATTTCGGGCTGATCGCACAAACCTTGGTCGAGTTATGGTGAAAAATGTATATAATTAGGTCATGAACTGAAAATCAGGTCGTGGTCAAAATAAGTTGTCAACCGCGCATACTTTGTATTCCCATTATTGGTGTAAACATTTCATTTCTTGGAAAGTGAGTGTAGGAAGAAAAAAAACACCTAAATGGTGATTTAGTAATCCTAGGGGTCTGAAAGTCTGGGGTGCCAATGAAATATTGGGGGCACTAATTGTAGAAACAAACAGTAGAACAGGTATAAACCACCTGCATTATAGGGGAAGGCTTAATTACAATTATTCTCAGGCATTGCCACTTAAGGGATGCAAATGAACTAAAACTCGAACAGATAGTCACTTGTCGCTCTGTATCTGCACTCGGTCCGTGCACTCATTCTCCACGAAACGTTCCGCCTCCTTCCCTTGTGTTCTGCCCTAGTTATCAAGAGACTGGGAATGCTAAAGGGCTCCAGCTATTAGGACAAATTAGCCAGCATATTGTAACAGCTGCAATTCCCGATGGAACTTTTGTGTTCATCTCTCTGTCTCGCTTTCCCATCGATACGCTGAACTCGTGCCATATGATTATACGCTGCAAGTTCAGTGCCTCCTGAACCGCAGGGGCAGCGTTTTGCTTTCCAAGCAATGGCTGCCACTATTACAGGAGCCTTGAAATTTTTTTTTGATTGATTCACTCTTCTCATAAAAAAAAACAAAACTTTCTTTTCTCACGTGAGCAGATTTTTCAGGCCCTAGTTCATCAGTTTATGATGGAGTCCATCTTTCAACTTGAGCTACTGGTAAACGTCCTTGCATGTAATTACCTTCACCCCTGTCTGTCTGTTTGTTTGTTTCTGAACAAAATATCTCAAAAAGTTGTGGACGGATTCGGACGAAATTTGGCAGGGATGTACCGTATGTCACAAGGACGAAATGATGAGATTGTGGTAAAGATCCGGATTTGGATCCGGCTAGTAGAATTTTTTAAGTGATTCTTCACCATTGGGAGATGGGGCCAAAAACGATACATAGCAGGATATCTCAAAAAGTTGTGGACGGATTTGGACGAAACTTGGTGGACCGGTTGGGTGTCTGACAAGGACGATTCGATTCGATTTTGGTGAAGATCTGAATATGGTATCGCATATGAGAATTATTTAATTTTTTTAAGTGATTCCCACCATTGAGTGATATGGCCAACCAGGCGGAGGTATGTTCTCTACCGAGTGCCTTTCTAGTTTTGTTTGTGACGTATCTTCTCCATCTTCCATCTTTTCCATCAATTTTGAGTTTTTCGAAGCTTGAGTTCTCCATCTTCATCAACATTGCATTTATAGAGGTGATTTCGTTCCTCTTTTGCAGATGTTTACTGGAACTCATGTGATGGTTCCATTTCATCCACAAGGGGTCAACGACGAATTTCGAGTGAAAGTGGTGGACTGTTTAGAACATTTTCTTCCTCCATCCCCCATTTAATTACACATATTCCAATTTTTTCCCCCCTTTTTTAAAATAACACATTTCCTTGGCCATTCCATCTCCACATCCACCTATCTTCTGGGGGTTTTGTTTGGCCATTTATTTTCTCAATTTCCTTTTTGGTTGGGGAAGTTCATAAGACACACACAAAATGTCACTCGCATGAAACACATGAAGGCATTTAACTTTCTCAATCAAATGTTTCGAAGGTGTGCTAACCTGCAGGGTAGAATAAATGCAATGTACGACGCTGACGAAAGGTATTTTAAACAGTATCACGTATTTTACATCAATTTCAATAGATGCTAGGAGACAGAGCAGCATGTAGCATTATACTAACGTAATCATAAGACTTTAAACAAACAAAGAAACTACCTATTTTTGGGGAAACAACCCTTTCCCTGCCCCCCACCCCCCCCCACCCCCCCCCCACCCACCATATACCTTCTTAGACCCCGATTTTTCTTATACCATGAACAAACATTGGTACATTACCGGTGGTAAAGGTTGTGGTCGAGTTTCATCGAAATCGTGTCTAGTTTCGGAGAAGAGAGAACCTATTTTAGGGGGTTAAACCCCCACACATCCCCGTAAACGCAGATTTTTTTAATGCCATGAACAAATGTTGATGCATAACTGGTGATAAAGGTTGTGGTCGAGTTTCATTGAAATTGTGTATGTAGTTTCAGAGAAAAGAGCAAATAACTACTTCCGGGTAGCTTTTGAGAGACTGGTTCATGATATTCGGAGTACCACTGAGAAGCCATAGTGACAGAGGCAGAAACTTTGAAGTTCGGTAATCCGAGAGCTTTGCTCCATATATGACATCTGTAAAAGCAGGACAACTCCCTACCACCCACAAGGAAACACCTCATGTGAGCATTTCAACAGGACCATGCATTACCTCATGCGATCACTGAGCACAGCAAATAAACGAGTGTCACCGAAGCATCTGACTGAAGTCATTTATGAGTACAACTGCTTACCAAACTCATCGATTCCCCAAACTATCTTTTCTTTGGGTGGGAACCTAGACTGCCTGTTGTCAAGCTATTGGGACTGAACGAGGGACAGGAGTATGACACAGTTATGATTGAGGCACCGATCATTACCTAAGCCTGAAAGTACCTTTCAACCTTGAATCAGCGATAACAGAAAAGGAATTGTTGAGACACAAAAGGTTGCATGATCAGCATGCACAGGAGACCAACTTGCCTGTCAGTGCTCGTGCTTTCCTGAGAGAGCAGAGTCATCAGGATCGTCCTAAGATTCAGGACGTGTGGAGTCATACCGACGCTACATCAACGGACGGCAGGACCCAGATGGTCATGTCTACTTGGTCAAACCCCTTCAGAGCAACGCCGTTCCAAGACAGTACAGAGGACTGACATTCTTGATGACAGGGACATTGTTGATGACCTTAATCAGGATCCTCTGCCCATTAGTACAAATGACGTTCCAGAATAACAAGAGAACGCTGAGGTCGTTGATGGCTCTTCGGAAGATTAGACAGGATATGAACTCTTCATTCCTCCTGATACAGATCCCATAGTGGGCATAGATGTGAGTACGACAAGTGACCAACCTGCTACATCTTACACCAGAGTGCACAAAGGACTTTGTACAATAGACACAGCAGGGGAGCAACCGATCACTTCAACAGCGGATGAGTATCCTGCTACTGCCAGAGGATGAGTATCCTGCTACTGCCAGAGGATGAGTATCCTGCTACTGCCAGAGGATGAGTATCCTGCTACTGCCAGAGGATGAGTATCCTGCTACTGCCTTGCAAGACACTGATCAAAACGAGTTCGGGACAGAAGAGCAGACTCCATCTCCAAGAAGAACTAGGAGATCAACAGTAGGCCAGCACAGTTACATTTATCATGACCCTAGATCCGTTTTAGCAGAGGAGTCCCAGTGTGCTCATTCAGTCGATCCGCAGATTCTTGTAAGTATCAGCCAAACCCAGCTCCTGTTAATGCAGATGTTATCTCGGATTAGATAAACGTGTTACTACAGGTGAATCCTCTGTGATTGTACTGAGAAGTACAACTTGTTTTGTAAGTTTGGTTGATGGGATATGTGTGTATGTATTGTCCTGTCACTTGTGATTAACACCGCTGGATGACAAATAGCTGAAACGGTCCTTTACTCCGAGGTGTGTAGCCGAAACTGCTGGTTGGTCCATCGCATGCGGTGAGGGAATCAAAGTGCTTATCTGTACGGAGCCACACAGGTTTATTCTGGGACCTACAAACAGAGCAACACGACACAACAAATGAAATGCAACAATAGGGATTTAATGAAAGTAAAAGCAATACGAAAGTGGTGAAATAAAACTAAGATTCTACTTTGAGGCATCCCCATGCAGACACAAATACGCAACAGGGGAATGTCAATGAAAATAAAATAAATTGTTTTGTTGAGTCGGCCGGTACTCACTGGCAAATGTCGGCCGGTACTCACTGGTCAGTAATCACTGGCAAATGTCGGCCGGTACACACTGGCCGGTACTCACTGGCAGTTGCTGACTGGCAAATGTTCGGGACTCTGTCGGCATGACGGTGCGATGGCCATTGTTGTAATGTCTGCCCTTTTTGATGGAATAAAACGTAGAGGAAATCACAGGAGGGCAATTACACACCAGGGATTATCCTTAAGCCCTACATAATTAGCAAAGCTCCACCCCTCAAATGGAGACACATATACGATCTTATTCTACACAGATTTCCTACTTAGTTACATCGAGGTTCTTCTTCTTCGGGTCACACGGTCCATGCTAATTTAAATAATCCTGCCTTTCCTATGAGATTCATCTCTACCCCCACAAACGTAACAATATGTAAACATCTTCCCTTTTGTATAAATAACCGAAGGCAGGATTGGTGGTCTTTCCATCTTCTACCGACTCCTCTCTGGCCTTGCCCCCCCAGCTCTCTCTGGGCTCTGTCCCGCAAATATTCCTACAGGTCGCACAAGATCTGGATCTGCCTGCAACCCTCTTATGGTCAAACTGCCAAAATCAAGACTCTCTGCTCACCTTCACTCCTTCATTCCTCTTTTCTCCCACCTCTGGAACAAACTCCCTCACTCTCTTCAATCCTACTCCACCCTCCAGGTCTTTAAAACAGCTGTTCACTACCATCTCTTATCTTCCCCCATCCAAAACCTTGATCTTTTCTACCCCCGCTAATTTCACCCCAATTCCACTTTTTTGAAATACCAACTTCTGTCCTGGAAGTCCTTGGTGTCCTTGTGTTTTATACTTCTCCCTCCACCCCGCCCCCCCTTCCCACGCCTCCTCCCCCCAAGCCCTCTCCCTTCCACACATATCCCTGCTCTCAAATGTTGTGTTTGTGTGCTTCCCCTTCTCTCCCCATCTTGTTTTCCGCTCCCTCTTTTTATATATTTTGTTTGTCTGGTTGATTTGTTTGTGAAGTAAATGTTAGCTCTTTCACGAGCCTCGATTCAGTATACAAAAAAACCCAAAAAAAAAACTGAATATACTTGTAGGGGCTGCATTTCATGTTTAGCACATTTATACTGTAAGATCAGAGTCAGTCGAGCCAGACAGTAAATCACATTTCCTCAGGTATAGTCAAGCCATGAGAGCCTGCAGGTTCTCTAGGCCGAGGGCACCAAATACTAGAAAACAGAGAAAGGCAGTTGGTGCTGAGATAGAGAACTTCAATAGTTCAAAACCAAATGAAGTGGTTTCTCCTGTTGTGATGAGCTTGGGAAATTGAAGTCTGGAGAATTAAATGGGGAAAAACTCACTCAAGAAGAACAACAAAAATAAAAAAGCAATCTGATAATTCCTTTGAAAACCAAAATAGTTTTGTTTTCCAACACTATATGGAGGAATAGAACAGCACAAAAAAACCCCAAAAAACAAAAACTACATTTTTTTCAGGGATTAAAGGAATGTTCATGAACCCTTGCTAATTGATGCCCTTTGTTTTCTAAGCCTCTCCTAACACGTGCTAATTGATGCCCTTTGTTTTCTTAGCCTCTCCTAACACGTGCTAATTGATGTCCTTTGTTTTCTAAGCCTCTCCTAACACGTGCTAATTGATGTCCTTTGTTTTCTAAGCCTCTCCTATCACATGCTAATTGATGCCCTTTGTTTTCTAAGCCTCTCCTAACACGTGCTAATTGATGCCCTTTGTTTTCTACGCCTCTCCTAACATGTGCTAATTGATGTCCTTTGTTTTCTAAGCCTCTCCTATCACATGCTAATTGATGCCCTTTGTTTTATAAGCCTCTCCTAACACGTGATAATTGATGCCCTTTGTTTTCTAAGCCTCTCCTAACACGTGCTAATTGATGCCCTTTGTTTTCTTAGCCTCTCCTAACACGTGCTAATTGATGTCCTTTGTTTTCTAAGCCTCTCCTAACACGTGATAATTGATGTCCTTTGTTTTCTAAGCCTCTCCTATCACATGCTAATTGATGCCCTTTGTTTTCTAAGCCTCTCCTAACACGTGCTAATTGATGCCCTTTGTTTTCTACGCCTCTCCTAACATGTGCTAATTGATGTCCTTTGTTTTCTAAGCCTCTCCTAACACGTGCTAATTGATGCCCTTTGTTTTCTAAGCCTCTCCTAACACGTGCTAATTGATGCCCTTTGTTTCCTAAGGCTCTCCTAACACGTGCTAATTGATGCCCTTTGTTTCCTAAGCCTCTCCTAACACGTGCTATTTGATGCCCTTTGTTTCCTAAGCCTCTCCTAACACGTGCTATTTGATGCCCTTTGTTTTCTAAGCCTCTCCTAACACGTGCTAATTGATGCCCTTTGTTTTCTCAGCCTCTCCCAACACATGCAAATTGATGCCCGTTGTTTACTAAGCCTCTCCTAACACGTGCTAATTGATGCCCTTTGTTTTCTAAGCCTCTCCTAACACGTGCTAATTGATGCCCTTTGTTTTCTAAGCCTCTCCTAACATGTGCTAATTATGCCCTATGTTTTCTAAGCCTCTCCTAACACGTGCTAATTGATGTCCTTTGTTTTCTAAGCCTCTCCTAACATGTGCTAATTGATGTCCTTTGTTTTCTAAGCCTCTCCTAACACGTGCTAATTGATGTCCTTTGTTTTCTAAGCCTCTCCTAACATGTGCTAATTGATGCCCTTTGTTTTCTAAGCCTCTCCTAACATGTGCTAATTATGCCCTATGTTTTCTAAGCCTCTCCTAACATGTGCTATTTGATGCCCTTTGTTTCCTAAGCCTCTCCTAACATGTGCTAATTATGCCCTATGTTTTCTAAGCCTCTCCTAACACGTGCTAATTGATGTCCTTTGTTTTCTAAGCCTCTCCTAACATGTGCTAATTGATGTCGTTTGTTTTCTAAGCCTCTCCTAACACGTGCTAATTGATGTCCTTTGTTTTCTAAGCCTCTCCTAACACGTGCTAATTGATGTCCTTTGTTTTCTAAGCCTCTCCTAACATGTGCTAATTGATGTCCTTTGTTTTCTAAGCCTCTCCTAACACGTGCTATTTGATGCCCTTTGTTTCCTAAGCCTCTCCTAACATGTGCTAATTGATGTCCTTTGTTTTCTAAGCCTCTCCTAACACGTGCTAATTGATGTCCTTTGTTTTCTAAGCCTCTCCTAACATGTGCTAATTGATGCCCTTTGTTTCCTAAGCCTCTCCTAACACGTGCTATTTGATGCCCTTTGTTTCCTAAGCCTCTCCTAACACGTGCTAATTGATGCCCTTTGTTTTCTAAGCCTCTCCTAACACGTGCTAATTGATGCCCTTTGTTTTCTAAGCCTCTCCTAACATGTGCTAATTGATGCCCTTTGTTTTATAAGCCTCTCCTAACACATGCTAATTGATGCCCTTTGTTTTCTAAGCCTCTCCTAACACGTGCTATTTGATGCCCTTTGTTTTCTAAGCCACTCCTAACACATGCTAATTGATGCCCTTTGTTTTCTAAGCCTCTCCTAACACGTGCTAATTGATGCCCTTTGTTTTATAAGCCTCTCCTAACACGTGCTAATTGTGCCCTTTGTTTTCTCAGCCTCTCCCAGCACATGCAAATTGATGCCCTTTGTTTTCTAAGCCTCTCCTAACACGTGCTAATTGATGCCCTTTGTTTTCTCAGCCTCTCCCAACAAATGCAAATTGATGCCCTTTGTTTACTAAGCCTCTCCTAACACGTGCTAATTGATGCCCTTTGTTTTCTAAGCCTCTCCTAACACATGCTAATTGATGTCCTTTGTTTTCTAAGCCTCTCCTAACACGTGCTAATTGATGCCCTTTGTTTTCTAAGCCTCTCCTAACATGTGCTAATTATGCCCTATGTTTTCTAAGCCTCTCCTAACACGTGCTAATTGATGTCCTTTGTTTTCTAAGCCTCTCCTAACATGTGCTAATTGATGTCCTTTGTTTTCTAAGCCTCTCCTAACATGTGCTAATTGATGCCCTTTGTTTTCTAAGCCTCTCCTAACATGTGCTAATTGATGTCCTTTGTTTTCTAAGCCTCTCCTAACATGTGCTAATTGATGCCCTATGTTTTCTAAGCCTCTCCTAACACGTGCTAATTGATGCCCTTTGTTTCCTAAGCCTCTCCTAACACGTGCTATTTGATGCCCTTTGTTTCCTAAGCCTCTCCTAACACGTGCTAATTGATGCCCTTTGTTTTCTAAGCCTCTCCTAACATGTGCTAATTGATGCCCTTTGTTTTCTAAGCCTCTCCTAACATGTGCTAATTGATGTCCTTTGTTTTCTAAGCCTCTCCTAACATGTGCTAATTGATGCCCTATGTTTTCTAAGCCTCTCCTAACATGTGCTAATTGATGCCCTATGTTTTCTAAGCCTCTCCTAACATGTGCTAATTGATGCCCTATGTTTTCTAAGCCTCTCCTAACACGTGCTAATTGATGTCCTTTGTTTTCTAAGCCTCTCCTAACATGTGCTAATTGATGCCCTATGTTTTCTAAGCCTCTCCTAACATGTGCTAATTGATGCCCTATGTTTTCTAAGCCTCTCCTAACATGTGCTAATTGATGTCCTTTGTTTTCTAAGCCTCTCCTAACATGTGCTAATTGATGCCCTATGTTTTCTAACCTCTCCTAACATGTGCTAATTGATGCCCTATGTTTTCTGAGCCTCTCCTAACACGTGCTAATTGATGCCCTATGTTTTCTAAGCCTCTCCTAACATGTGCTAATTGATGCCCTATGTTTTCTAAGCCTCTCCTAACACGTGCTAATTGATGCCCTTTGTTTTCTAAGCCTCTCCTAACATGTGCTAATTGATGTTATTTGTTTTCTAAGCCTTTCCTAACACGTGCTGTGATATTTGTTTTCTCGGCCTCTCCTCATGTCTTGCTCTCTCATCCTTTCTCATTCCCTTCAAGCTTCACATGTTCTTCCAGGAAGTCCCTCCTTTAGTACGGCAGATAGGTGCAGGAATTGTGCCTTTGATGATACAAGCATGGCATTTGGCACAGAGTCAGAGTTTGTCCTAAGAAAGATATTCGGCTATAGGGCCATCGCAGATTTGTCCTTTTTGGAAAGATGGCCGCCATTGTTGTCACAGGACAAATCTGCGATGGCCCTATAGCCAAAAATCTTTCTTACGACATACTCTGACTGTGTGCCAAATGCCATGCTTGTGTCGTCAAAGGCACAATTCTCCCAAATATTTCACCTATCTGCCGTACTACTTGTGAAACTGCCAAACTACAGGCTCACTGCTCATCCCTACTCCTTTGAGCTGTGCAGCCTGGGGGCACCACCACCTTAGGTAATCCTTCATCCCTGCCCATGATCTTTTGTCTGCTCATTAAACCTCCTTTAACTCTCCTCATCTATACTTGTGGGATGCTATGTTGCCTTTCCTCTTTTCTCTCTTCCTACTTTTCATCATACTAGGGCATGCCCGTACTATATATATATCTAAAATTATATCCCCCCCCTCTATTTACATGAAATGGTTTGGTCTGGTGGCAATCCCCCCCCTCTATTTACATGAAATGGTTTGGTCCATTCGCAAAGCCAAAGCGAACGGCTTGCGAGTACGGTGACAATCCCCCCCCTCTATTTACATGAAATGGTTTGGTCCAAAGCGAACGGCTTGCGAGTACGGTGACAATCCCCCCCCCCCCCCCCTCTATTTACATGAAATGGTTTGGTCCAAAGCGAACGGCTTGCGGAGTTTGGTAAAGAAATCGCCATAGCTCGGTAACTACTTGTCCGATTAATATGAAACCTTGAAAAGGCACATCCTCGGGTCCCCAGCAATATACCTGGCAAGTTTAAAGTATATCGGACCCGTGGTTGTCGAGAAACAGCGGTCACAGACACACAGACAAACACACACACACACACAGAGATTACTGGAATTATAGATAGATGACCTTTATCATGTTTGTCAGTGGGTTGCCTTCAACCAATACCACCTTACACTTCCAAGAGGCTAAACTTTGCAGATAAAAAGAAGGATTTCATTGCTTAAGTAGCTTCACATGAATAGGAGACCACTATTTGAAAATAAACTATGGTTAAAGAATGTTGTTGGCTGAACGGTTAAGATGGCTGCCTTGAGATCTTAGGGTCCTGATTTAGAGCTCCTGTCATGCCGTTCAATGAACTCAAGGTGGGGTGACTCAGCCTGTAATCCTTCCGAGGTTGGCAAAATGCGTGCCAGCTTACTGGTAACGGGCACAGGGGTGCTTCAGGACCTTTCAGTAGCAGAGTCAAAGTACTCACACTTAAACCAGGAAGGGTTACTGTATGGTTACATCAGTTTACCCCCTACACCGGTTACACTAAATTTGTTCCAGTTCGACTAAAGAGTTCCAGTCAGACTAAAGCGTTCCAATTAGACTAAAGAGTTCCAGTTAGACTAAAGCGTTCCAATTAGACTAAATAGTTCCAGTTAGACTAAAGCGTTCCAATTAGACTAAAGAGTTCCAGTTAGACTAAAGCGTTCCAATTGGACTAAAGAGATCCAATTAGACTAAAGCGTTCCAATTAGACTAAAGAGTTCCAGTTAGACTAAAGCGTTCCAATTAGACTAAAGAGTTCCAGTTAGACTAAAGAGTTCCAGTTAGACTAAAGAGTTCCAGTTAGACTAAAGAGTTCCAGTTAGACTAAAGAGTTCCAGTTAGACTAAAGAGTTCCAGTCAGACTAAAGAGTTCCAATTAGACTAAAGAGTTCCAGTTAGACTAAAGCATTCCAATTAGACTAAAGAGTTCCAGTTAGACTAAAGAGTTCCAGTTAGACTAAAGAGTTCCAGTCAGACTAAAGCGTTCCAATTAGACTAAAGAGTTCCAGTTAGACTAAAGAGTTCCAGTTCGACTAAAGAGTTCCAGTTAGACTAAAGCGTTCCAATTAGACTAAAGAGTTCCAGTTAGACTAAAGAGTTCCAATTACACTAAAGCGTTCCAGTTAGACTAAAGAGATCCATTTAGACTAAAGCGTTCCAGTTAGACTAAAGCGTTCCAGTTAGACTAAAGAGTTCCAGTTAGACTAAAGAGTTCCAGTCAGACTAAAAAGTTCCAGTCAGCCTAAAGAGTTCCAGTTAGACTAAAGAGTTCCAGTTAGACTAAAGAGTTCCAGTTAGACTAAAGAGTTCCAGTCAGACTAAAGAGTTCCAGTCAGACTAAAGCGTTCCAGTTAGACTAAAGCGTTCCAGTTAGACTAAAGCATTCCAATTAGACTAAAGCGTTCCAGTTAGACTAAAGAGTTCCAGTTAGACTAAAGAGTTCCAGTTGGACTAAAGCGTTCCAATTAGACTAAAGAGTTCCAGTTAGACTAAAGAGTTCCAGTTAGACTAAAGAGTTCCAGTTAGACTAAAGAGTTCCAGTTAGAATGAAGAGTTCCAGTTAGACTAAAGAGTACCAGTTAGACTAAAGAGTAGCAGTTAGACTAATTTTGTTCCACTTAGACTAAAGAGTACCAGTTAGACTAAAGAGTAGCAGTTAGACTAATTTTGTTCCACTTAGACTAAAGAGTTCCAGTTCGACTAAAGAGTTCCAGTTAGACTAAAGAGTACCAGTGAGACTAAAGAATTCCAGTTAGACTAAAGAGTACCAGTTAGACTAAAGAGTTCCAGTTAGAATGAAGAGTTCCAGTTAGACTAAAGAGTACCAGTTAGACTAAAGAGTACCAGTTAGACTAATTTTGTTCCACTTAGACTAAAGAGTACCAGTTAGACTAAAGAGTACCAGTTAGACTAAAGAGTTCCAGTTAGAATGAAGAGTTCCAGTTAGACTAAAGAGTACCAGTTAGACTAAAGAGTACCAGTTAGACTAATTTTGTTCCACTTAGACTAAAGAGTACCAGTTAGACTAAAGAGTACCAGTTAGACTAAAGAGTTCCAGTTAGAATGAAGAGTTCCAGTTAGACTAAAGAGTACCAGTTAGACTAAAGAGTTCCAGTTCGACTAATTTTGTTCCACTTAGACTAAAGAGTTCCAGTTACTCTAAAGAGTTCCAGTTAGTCTAAATTTGTTCCAGTTGGACTAAATTTGTTCCAGTTGTACTAAAGAGTTCCAGTTAGACTAAAGAGTACCAGTTAGACTAAAGAGTTCCAGTTAGAATGAAGAGTTCCAGTTAGACTAAAGAGTACCAGTTAGACTAAAGAGTACCAGTTAGACTAATTTTGTTCCACTTAGACTAAAGAGTACCAGTTAGACTAAAGAGTACCAGTTAGACTAAAGAGTACCAGTTAGACTAAAGAGTTCCAGTTAGAATGAAGAGTTCCAGTTAGACTAAAGAGTACCAGTTAGACTAAAGAGTTCCAGTTCGACTAATTTTGTTCCACTTAGACTAAAGAGTTCCAGTTACTCTAAAGAGTTCCAGTTAGTCTAAATTTGTTCCAGTTGGACTAAATTTGTTCCAGTTGTACTAAAGAGTTCCAGTTCGACTAAATTTGTTCCAGTTAGACTAAATTTGTTCCAGTTAGACTAAAGAGCTCCAGTTAGACTAAAGAGCTCCAGTTAGACTAAAGAGTTCCAGTGAGACTAAAGAGTTCCAGTTCGACTAAAGAGTTCCAGTGAGACTAAAGAGTTCCAGCTAGACTAAATTTGTTCCAGTTAGACTAAATTTGTTTCAGTTAGACTAAAGAGCTCCAGTTAGATTAAAGAGTTCCAGTTAGACTAAAGAGTTCCAGTGAGACTAAAGAGTTCCAGTTTGTCTAAAGAGTTCCAGTTATATTAAATTTGTTCCAGTTAGACTAAATTTGTTCCAGTTGGACTAAATTTGTTCCAGTTAGACTAAAGAGTTCCAGTTAGACTAAAGAGTTCCAGTTAGTCGAAAGAGTTCCAGTTATATTAAATTTGTTCCAGTTAGACTAAATTTGTTCCAGTTGGACTAAATTTGTTCCAGTTAGACTAAAGAGTTCCAGTTAGACTAAAGAGTTCCAGTTAGACTAAAGAGTTCCAGTTAGTCTAAACTCTAAAGAGTTCCAGTTATATTAAATTTGTTCCAGTTAGACTAAATTTGTTCCAGTTAGACTAAATTTGCTCCAGTTAGACTAAAGAGCTCCAGTTAGACTAAAGATTTCCAGTTAGACTAAAGAGTTCCAGTTAGACTAAAGAGTTCCAGTTAGTCGAAAGAGTTCCAGTTATTCGAAAGAGTTCCGGTTAGTCGAAAGAGTTCCAGTTAGTCAAAATAGTTCCAGTTAGTCGAAAGAGTTCCAGTTAGTCGAAAGAGTTCCAGTTGGATTAAATTTGTTCCAGTTAGACTAAATTTGTTCCACTTGGACTGAAGAGTTCCAGTGAGACTAAAGAGTTCCAGTTAGTATAAATTTGTTTCAGTTGTACTAAATTTGTTCCCGTTGGACTAAAGAGTTCCAGTTTGACTAAATGAGTTTCAGTGAGACTAAAGAGTTCCAGTTAGACTAAATGAGTGTCAGTGAGACTAAAGAGTTCCAGTTAGTCGAAAGAGTTCCAGTTATTCGAAAGAGTTCCAGTTAGTCGAAAGTGTTCCAGTTCATCGAAAGAGTTCCAGTTAGTCGAAAGAGTTCCAGTTGGATTAAATTAGTTCCAGTTAGACTAAATTTGTTCCACTTAGACTGAAGAGTTCCATTGAGACTAAAGAGTTCCAGTTAGTCTAAATTTGTTCCAGTTAGACTAAATTTGTTCCAGTTAGACTAAATTTGTTCCAGTTAGACTAAATTTGCTCCAGTTAGACTAAAGAGCTCCAGTTAGACTAAAGATTTCCAGTTAGACTAAAGAGTTCCATTGAGACTAAAGAGTTCCAGTTAGTCTAAAGAGTTCCAGTTATATTAAATTTGTTCCAGTTAGACTAAATTTGTTCCAGTTAGACTAAATTTGTTCCAGTTAGACTAAAGCGTTCCAGTTAGACTAAAGAGTTCCGGTGAGACTAAAGAGTTCCTGTTAGTCTAAAGGGTTGCAGTTAGTCTAAAGAGTTCCAGTTAGACTACATTTGTTCCAATTAGATTAAACTTGTTCCAGTTAGTCTAAAGAGTTCCAGTTATATTAAATTTGGTCCAGTTAGACTAAAGAGTTCCAGTTAGACTACATTTGTTCCAGTTAGATTACATTTGTTCCAGTTAGACTAAAGAGTTCCAGTTAGACTAAAGAGTTCCAGTTAGACTAAATTTGTTCCAGTTAGACTAAAGAGTTCCAGTTAGACTAAAGAGTTCCAGTTAGACTAAATTTGTTCCAGTTAGACTAAATAGTTCCCGTTGGACAAAAGAGTTCAAGTTAAACTAAATTTGTTCCAGTTAGACTAAATTTGTTCCAGTTAGACTAAATTTGTTCCAGTTAGTCTAAAGAGTTTCAGTTAGACTAAATTTGTTCCAGTTAGACTAAATTTGTTCCAGTTAGTCTAAAGAGTTTCAATTAGACTAAATTTGTGCCAGTTAGATTTAATTTGTTCCAGTTACACTAAATCTGTTCCAGTTAGACTAAATTTGTTCCAGTTAGACTAAATTTGTTCCAGTTAGACTAAAGAGTTCCCGTTAGACTAAAGAGTTCCTGTTAGACTAAATTTGTTCCAGTTAGACTAAATTTGTTCCAGTTAGACTAAACTTGTTCCAGTTAGACTAAACTTGTTCCAGTTAGACTAAATTTGTTCCATTGAGACTAAATTTGTTCCAGTTCGACTAAAGAGTTCCAGTTAGACGAAAGAGTTCCAGTTAGACTAAGCTTGTTCCATTTAGACTAAATTTGTTCCAGTTAGACTAAATTTGTTCCAGTTAGACTAAATTTGTTCCAGTTAGACTAAATTTGTTCCAGTTAGACTAAATTTGTTCCAGTTAGACTAAGCTTGTTCCATTTAGACTAAACTTGTTCCAGTTAGACTAAACTTGTTCCAGTTAGACTAAATTTGTTCCAGTTAGACTAAATTTGTTCCAGTTAGACTAAACTTGTTCCAGTTAGACTAAATTTGTTCCAGTTAGACTAAATTTGTTCCAGTTAGACTAAATTTGTTCCAGTTAGACTAAGCTTGTTCCATTTAGACTAAACTTGTTTCAGTTAGACTAAACTTGTTCCAGTTAGACTAAATTTGTTCCAGTTAGACTAAATTTGTTCCAGTTAGACTAAAGAGTTCCAGTTAGACTAAATTTGTTCCAGTTAGACTAAATAGTTCCCGTTGGACAAAAGAGTTCAAGTTAAACTAAATTTGTTCCAGTTAGACTAAATTTGTTCCAGTTAGACTAAATTTGTTCCAGTTAGTCTAAAGAGTTTCAATTAGACTAAATTTGTGCCAGTTAGATTTAATTTGTTCCAGTTACACTAAATCTGTTCCAGTTAGACTAAATTTGTTCCAGTTAGACTAAATTTGTTCCAGTTAGACTAAAGAGTTCCCGTTAGACTAAAGAGTTCCTGTTAGACTAAATTTGTTCCAGTTAGACTAAATTTGTTCCAGTTAGACTAAACTTGTTCCAGTTAGACTAAATTTGTTCCATTGAGACTAAATTTGTTCCAGTTCGACTAAAGAGTTCCAGTTAGACGAAAGAGTTCCAGTTAGACTAAGCTTGTTCCATTTAGACTAAATTTGTTCCAGTTAGACTAAATTTGTTCCAGTTAGACTAAATTTGTTCCAGTTAGACTAAATTTGTTCCAGTTAGACTAAATTTGTTCCAGTTAGACTAAGCTTGTTCCATTTAGACTAAACTTGTTCCAGTTAGACTAAACTTGTTCCAGTTAGACTAAATTTGTTCCAGTTAGACTAAATTTGTTCCAGTTAGACTAAACTTGTTCCAGTTAGACTAAATTTGTTCCAGTTAGACTAAATTTGTTCCAGTTAGACTAAATTTGTTCCAGTTAGACTAAGCTTGTTCCATTTAGACTAAACTTGTTCCAGTTAGACTAAATTTGTTCCAGTTAGACTAAATTTGTTCCAGTTAGACTAAATTTGTTCCAGTTAGACTAAGCTTGTTCCATTTAGACTAAATTTGTTCCAGTTAGACTAAATTTGTTCCAGTTAGACTAAACTTGTTCCAGTTAGACTAAATTTGTTCCAGTTAGACTAAATTTGTTCCAGTTAGACTAAATTTGTTCCAGTTAGACTAAATTTGTTCCAGTTAGACTAAACTTGTTCCAGTTAGACTAAATTTGTTCCAGTTAGACTAAATTTGTTCCAGTTAGACTAAGCTTGTTCCATTTAGACTAAACTTGTTCCAGTTAGACTAAACTTGTTCCAGTTAGACTAAATTTGTTCCAGTTAGACTAAATTTGTTCCAGTTAGACTAAAGAGTTCCAGTTAGACTAAATTTGTTCCAGTTAGACTAAATAGTTCCCGTTGGACAAAAGAGTTCAAGTTAAACTAAATTTGTTCCAGTTAGACTAAATTTGTTCCAGTTAGACTAAATTTGTTCCAGTTAGACTAAATTTGTTCCAGTTAGACTAAGCTTGTTCCATTTAGACTAAACTTGTTCCAGTTAGACTAAACTTGTTCCAGTTAGACTAAATTTGTTCCAGTTAGTCTAAATTTGTTCCAGTTAGACTAAACTTGTTCCAGTTAGACTAAATTTGTTCCAGTTAGACTAAATTTGTTCCAGTTAGACTAAATTTGTTCCAGTTAGACTAAGCTTGTTCCATTTAGACTAAACTTGTTCCAGTTAGACTAAACTTGTTCCAGTTAGACTAAATTTGTTCCAGTTAGACTAAATTGGTTCCAGTTAGGCTAAACTTGTTCCAGTTAGACTAAACTTGTTCCAGTTAGACTAAATTTGTTCCAGTTAGACTAAATTGGTTCCAGTTAGGCTAAACTTGTTCCAGTTAGACTAAATTTGTTCCAGTTAGACTAAATTTGTTCCAGTTAGACTAAATTTGTTCCAGTTAGACTAAAGAGTTCCAGTTAGACTAAATTTGTTCCAGTTAGACTAAATAGTTCCCGTTGGACAAAAGAGTTCAAGTTAAACTAAATTTGTTCCAGTTAGACTAAATTTGTTCCAGTTAGACTAAATTTGTTCCAGTTAGTCTAAAGAGTTTCAGTTAGACTAAATTTGTTCCAGTTAGTCTAAAGAGTTTCAATTAGACTAAATTTGTGCCAGTTAGATTTAATTTGTTCCAGTTACACTAAATCTGTTCCAGTTAGACTAAATTTGTTCCAGTTAGACTAAATTTGTTCCAGTTAGACTAAAGAGTTCCCGTTAGACTAAAGAGTTCCAGTTAGACGAAAGAGTTCCAGTTAGACTAAGCTTGTTCCATTTAGACTAAATCTGTTCCAGTTAGACTAAATTTGTTCCAGTTAGACTAAATTTGTTCCAGTTAGACTAAATTTGTTCCAGTTAGACTAAATTTGTTCCAGTTAGACTAAGCTTGTTCCATTTAGACTAAACTTGTTCCAGTTAGACTAAACTTGTTCCAGTTAGACTAAATTTGTTCCAGTTAGACTAAATTTGTTCCAGTTAGACTAAACTTGTTCCAGTTAGACTAAATTTGTTCCAGTTAGTCTAAATTTGTTCCAGTTAGACTAAACTTGTTCCAGTTAGACTAAATTTGTTCCAGTTAGACTAAATTTGTTCCAGTTAGACTAAACTTGTTCCAGTTAGACTAAATTTGTGCTGGAGCTCCATATTGATCTGAACCACTCAAGTGTTGGTTGATTTGTAAATTGTGGGGTTGATTCATGTTCATGCCGATGGGGTTCACCTGGGTATCTCTTCCTAATTGCTCAGAATTGTTGAGGGAGCGTATACGTTAAAGGTGAAGGTATGTGATGTCCTATTATGTTAACCAATCAGGGCCGGCTGATCGATTGACCGGCAACGATTGAATAAAGCAATAAGATGTCACCGATGAAATCAACATAACATTGACTGAGGTACTGTATGCCAATCGCCATGGGAAGCAAGGAGAAGCCAACGTTTCAGCCATTAACCTTTCATTGGAGCAAAAGTTGGCAGGATCTTTTTGCACCCTTCAGGTGGAAAGGTGTGAGCTTTCTTTCCCTCCGATGAAGGATTAATGCACAAAATGGCAGCTTTTCCTTGCTTCCCAGAGCAGTTGGCAAACCAAAATCGATTCCCTTTTGATTCCATCCATCGTTCCACCTGTGAGACGACCCAGATCGACAGGAGCCTTCACCAGCAAAGATAGTTATTCATTCTACTTTGAAGTTTGTGATTGGTCTGGAAGGTAGAGGAATCATCCCATGGCAGCATAGCGATCAAACACAAAATGATATACGTTGCAGGTTTTGCATTTGAAAGGTAAAAACCGGTATAGGTATACGTGATAACGATAACATCACTTACTTTATTCTATACCAGCAGGTGTACACGGTGTTACCTGGTGCTGTTCTATTCCTGTACATAGCATTAGCAGGGGTACACGGTGTTACCTGGTGCTGTTCTAATCCTGTATATAGCATTAGCATGGGTACATGGTGTTACCTGGTGCTGTTATAATCCTGTATATAGCATTAGCATGGGTACCTGGTGTTACCTGGTGCTGTTCTAATCCTGTATATAGCATTAGCATGGGTACATGGTGTTACCTGGTGCTGTTATAATCCTGTATATAGCATTAGCATGGGTACCTGGTGTTACCTGGTGCTGTTCTAATCCTGTATATAGCATTAGCAGTGGTACATGGTGTTACCTGGTGCTGTTCTATTCCTGTATATAGCATTAGCATGGGTACATGGTGTTACCTGGTGCTGTTCTAATCCTGTATATAGCATTAGCATGGGTACATGGTGTTACCTGGTGCTGTTATAATCCTGTATATAGCATTAGCATGGGTACCTGGTGTTACCTGGTGCTGTTCTAATCCTGTATATAGCATTAGCAGTGGTACATGGTGTTACCTGGTGCTGTTCTAATCCTGTATATAGCATTAGCATGGGTACATGGTGTTACCTGGTGCTGTTCTAATCCTGTATATAGCATTAGCATGGGTACATGGTGTTACCTGGTGCTGTTCTAATCCTGTATATAGCATTAGCAGTGGTACATGGTGTTACCTGGTGCTGTTCTAATCCTGTATATAGCATTAGCAGTGGTACATGGTGTTACCTGGTGCTGTTCTATTCCTGTATATAGCATTAGCAGGGGTACACGGTGTTACCTGGTGCTGTTCTAATCCTGTATATAGCATTAGCAGTGGTACATGGTGTTACCTGGTGCTGTTCTAATCCTGTATATAGCATTAGCAGGGGTACACGGTGTTACCTGGTGCTGTTCTAATCCTGTATATAGCATTAGCATGGGTACCTGGTGTTACCTGGTGCTGTTTTAATCCTGTATATAGAGCATTAGCATGGGTACATGGTGTTACCTGGTGCTGTTCTAATCCTGTATATAGTATTAGCATGGGTACACGGTGTTAACTGGTGCTGTTCTAATCCTGTATATAGCATTAGCATGGGTACCTGGTGTTACCTGGTGCTGTTTTAATCCTGTATATATAGCATTAGCATGGGTACATGGTGTTACCTGGTGCTGCTCTAATCCTGTATATAGCATTAGCATGGGTACATGGTGTTACCTGGTGCTGTTCTAATCCTGTATATAGCATTAGCAGGGGTACACGGTGTTAACTGGTGCTGTTCTAATCCTGTATATAGCATTAGCAGGGGTACCTGGTGTTACCTGGTGCTGCTCTAATCCTGTATATAGCATTAGCATGGGTACACGTTGTTACCTGGTGCTGTTTTAATCCTGTATATATAGCATTAGCATGGGTACATGGTGTTACCTGGTGCTGTTCTAATCCTGGATATAGCATTAGCAGGGGTACACGGTGTTACCTGGTGCTGTTCTAATCCTGTATATAGCATTAGCATGGGTACACGGTGTTAACTGGTACTGTTCTAATCCTGTATATAGCATTAGCAGGGGTACCTGGTGTTACCTGGTGCTGTTCTAATCCTGTATATAGCATTAGCATGGGTACACGGTGTTACCTGGTGCTGTTATAATCCTGTATATAGCATTAGCATGGGTACATGGTGTTACCTGGTGCTGTTTTAATCCTTTATATATAGCATTAGCAGGGGTACACGGTGTTACCTGGTGCTGTTCTAATCCTGTATATAGCATTAGCAGGGGTACACGGTGTTAACTGGTGCTGTTCTAATCCTGTATTTAGCATTAGCAGTGGTACATGGTGTTACCTGGTGCTGTTCTATTCCTGTATATAGCATTAGCATGGGTACATGGTGTTACCTGGTGCTGTTCTAATCCTGTATATAGCATTAGCAGTGGTACATGGTGTTACCTCGTGCTGTTCTAATCCTGTATATAGCATTAGCAGGGGTACACGGTGTTACCTGGTGCTGTTCTAATCCTGGATATAGCATTAGCAGGGGTACACGGTGTTACCTGGTGCTGTTCTATTCCTGTACATAGCATTAGCAGGGGTACACGGTGTTACCTGGTGCTGTTCTAATCCTGTATATAGCATTAGCAGGGGTACACGGTGTTACCTGGTGCTGTTCTAATCCTGGATATAGCATTAGCAGGGGTACACGGTGTTACCTGGTGCTGTTCTAATCCTGTACAGAGCATTAGCAGGGGTACACGGTGTTACCTGGTGCTGTTGTAATCCTGTATATAGCATTAGCATGGGTACATGGTGTTACCTGGTGCTGTTCTATTCCTGTACATAGCATTAGCAGGGGTACACCGTGTTACCTGGTGCTGTTCTACTCCTGTATATGTAACTAGCAGGACCGCTTCAGGAATTCTTTTATTATTTGTGTTCAAATGTCTAGTAATTGTTTTGTATTTATCTATGCGAATATGTACTTGTATATAACTGCCATTAATCAAAAAGGCTTAGGCACTATAGAGCGATTAAAAAAAAAAAAATTCAAAAGAATGAACGAACTAATTAAAAAATAAAGTTTTTTTTTTTTTTTGCTTGAAACACCCCCAGGCACTCACTGACGAGCCTCTGAAAGTTTGACGAAGATCCGTTCAGCTATCTCTGAGAAAAATGGCGACACACAGACAGAAAGACCAATGGCTCTCAAATGTAGTAGATTAGCATGGGTACCTGGTGTTGCCCGATGCTGTTCTAATCGTGTGGGCATTTTGAAGAAATTTGTTTTATGTTTTTTTGTGGGGGCCTAAAACAATTCCCTACAACAACTAATTAATGGGGTCGGGGATAATTTAATTTTACCTTTCGCATAGGTGAAGGTACTTTTAACATAGTACTTATGCACTACAGAACAACAACAACAAACAACATGCATTTTAAGGCCATTTTCCCTGCTAGACCGGTTAGCCTTGCGGTCCCCATGACAATCTTCTCCATTTTGCCCTATTTTTGGAAATCTCTCCTTGTTAACCTCCTTGTCCGCATTTCTTCTTCCACCATCTTTAGCCAAGACTTTCTCGGTCTTCCCCGTCCTCTACTTCCTTCTACATTCATTTCTATGACTCTTCTCAACCAGTCACTTTCATACTTCCTCAACACATGACCAAACCATCTCAACCTGTTCCTCTTCACAGCATCAATCCCAGGCTCTATTCCCATCATCTTTCGCAATTCATCATTTGTCTTCCTCTCTCTCAAAGATACTCCGCACATCCACCGAACCATTCCCATTTCCACCCTTTCCAGCCTTCATTGCTGCTCAACGTTCATTACCCATGTCTCGCTCCCATAAATCATAACACTTCTCACATGCAGCGTACACCTTTCCCTTAATCTTCAACGACACTCCCCTCCTCGTCAGCACGTCACTCAGTTCCCGAAACTTCTTCCATGCACATCTCACTCTAGCAACCGTTGCCATGTCTGATCCACCTTCTCCATTCAGCATGTCTCCGAGGTAGCAAAATGATTTCACACCTTCCAGCTTCACGCCGTCTCCAAGATACAACTCAAGATTTCCTCCATCTGCAGCTCCCTCTGTGCACACCTAACATTTGAATGTAGCTGCCACACTGGTTAATGACCCTCTCAGACCACTACATTTTTGATAAACCCACTCGGCGCAGATTGTACCTTGAATGGAGTTCACTCCGACACCCTTCCTGCACACAGCACATGGCCACTTCCCAGTTCTTTCCACCTCACCACATGCTTTACCACTTGCCATCACCTTTGACTTTCCTATATTCACCTTTAGACCTTTTGTCTCCATACATTCCTTCCACTTGTTCATCTTTTCCTTCAGTCCATCCATACTTTCCGCAATCAACACCAGATCATCTGCATACAACAACTCCCACGGTAAACCCTCTCTCTAAAATCTCTCCGACTCTCTGGAAAATCCTCTCTATCTCTTTGCTGATGACTCCACTCTCTGCCGCTCCATGCCTCTTCCCTCAGATCGGCAGTCTGCAGCCTCCTCACTCTCTGAAGACCTGGACAAAATCACAGACTGGTCAAACAAGTGGAACATGTCTTTCAATCCTGACAAATCTCACTCTCTTACTATGTCTCTCCGAAAAGATCGACTGGACAACCCTCCCATCTACTTTCTCAACAATCCTCTCCAAGAAGTTCTGTCGCTCAAGCTTTTGGGTCTCACTATCTGCCATGATCTTTCTTGGGAAAACCACATTTCCAAGCTGGCCTCCAAAGCCAGTCGCCGACTGGGCATCCTCCGTCGTGCGAAGTCCTTCCTCGGCACACCTGAGCTCCTCACCACATACAAGGCTTTCATCCGCAGCTCAATGGAATACTGTTCTCCCCTATGGGCTGGTGCTCCTGCCTCACACCTGGCTCGGCTTCACGCTGTTGAATCCAAAGCTTTCAAAATCATTGGAATCTCCCGCGATGAAGCTATCTCTGAGGGCCTTTCACTCACTCACCGCAGGCAGGTAGGTGGTCTTTCTGTCTTCTACCGACTCCTCTCCGGCCTTGCTCCCCCAGCTCTCTCTGTGCGCTGTCCCCCAAATATTCCTACAGGTCGCACAAGATCTGCCAGCAACCCTCTGATGGTTAAACTGCCGAAATCTCGGCTCTCTGCTCACCTTCACTCTTTCATTCCTCTTTTCTCCCGCCTCTGGAACAAACTCCCACACTCCCTTCAATCCCTCTCCTCCCTCCGGGTCTTTAAAACAGCTGTTCACCACCATCTCTTATCTTCCCCCATCCAAAACCTTGATCTTTTCTACCCCCACTAATTCACCCCAGATCCACCTTGTTTGAAATTCCAACTTCTTTCCTGGAAATCCTGGCAGTGTCCATATGTTTATACCTCTCCCACCCCCCCCCCCCTTCATATGCCTCCCCCCCAAAGCCCTCTCCCTCCCACAGATCTCTCGATGTCTCCATGTCCCTCGGTCCCTGCTCTCAAATGTTGTGTTTGTGTCCTTCCCCCTCTCTCCCCATCTTGTCTACCGCTCCCGATGTTATTTGTTTTATGTGTCTGTTTGTCTTTCTGTGTGATTAATGTTCGCTCTTTCACGAGCCTCGATCTTGTATACAAAAAAAAACAAACAAACAAAAAAAAAACCCTCCTTTACGTTCTGAGCCAGCACCATCCATCACAGCTTTTTTTTTTTTGTTTTGTTTTGTTTTGTATACTGAATCGAGGCTCGTGAAAGAGCTAACATTAACTTCACAAACAAATCGACCAGACAAACAAAATACACAAAACGAGGGAGCGGAAGACAAGATGGGGAGAAAAGGGGAAGCACACACACACACAACATCCGAGAGCAGGGAGATGTGTGGAAGGGAGAGGGCCCGGGGGGAGGAGGCGTGGGAAGTGGGCGGGGGGGGGGGGGGGGAGGGAGAAGTATAAAGCACAAGGACACCAAGGACTTACAGGACAAAAGTTGGTATTTCAAAAAGTGGAATTGGGGTGAAATTAGCAGGGGTAGAAAAGATCAAGGTTTTGGATGGGGGAAGATAAGAGATGGTGGTGAACAGCTGTTTTAAAGACTTGGAGGGTGGAGTGGGATTGAAGAGAGTGAGGGAGTTTGTTCCAGAGGCGGGAGAAAAGAGGAATGAAGGAGTGAAGGTGAGCAGAGAGTCTTGATTTTGGCAGTTTAACCAAAAGAGGGTTGCAGGCAGATCTTGTGCGACCTGTAGGAATGTAGTAGAAATGTAGGTTGCAGAGCTACAAATAGTAGTGGACTTAGTACCGACCCCTGATACACTCCCACCTTCACCTCAAACTCACCACTGTTCCCATCCTTCGTCCTTACAGCTGTGCGTGCTCTTTTGTACATTGCAATCACGACTCTGATCAACCATGCCTTCACTTCTAACTTCCTCAATGCCCATGTCAATACTTCGCGTGGAACCCTATCGAATGCTTTCTCCAGATCAACAAACCCAAGTAACAACTTCTTCCTCTTCACCATGTCCTTCTCCTGCAACTGCCTCACAATAAAGAGTGCGTCTGTCGTTCCTCTTCCTGGCATAAATCCAAACTGCATTTCGTCGATCTTCACCTTCTTCCTTATCCTCCTCTCCAACACCCTTTCCAATACCTTCATTCCATACTCCAATAACTTTATCGCTCGGTACGAGCCACACTCCAGAGCGTCACCTTTCCCCTTGTATCGAGGGACGAAGGTACTCAGTTCCCAAACCACTGGAATGCGGCCTTCATTCACCACCAGATTACAGATCTCTGTCATTCTCTTCACACCCCAACTTCCTGCTGCCTTCAACATATCTCCCACAACTCCAGTCGGCCCTCCCGCTTTTCTACTCTTCATTGATTTTATCGCTTCCTCAACTTCCTTCTCAGTTATCTTCTCTGTCGGTCCTAAAACTGGGTTACTCTCTATGTTGCCGTCCCATTCATGATCTGTATTCAACAGCATTTCCATATATGCACTATATAGCGATTAAAATAAATCAAAAAACCTGCAACTTTTGTTTTTGAAAATCTTCTTCTTTTTTTTTTTAACCTATAACACTCCTCTACACTCACTGATAAACCTCAACGGTTGAGAAAGAGCCGTTTAGCTATTTCTGAGAAAAATGGTGACAGACACGCATGCATATACACACACAGAAACACACACCCACACATACACACACAAAAGTATCCCTAACTCACCTTGAAAAGAATTTCCAAAAGCAGGTGTGAATAGAAGATGCCGCACAGGAAACTGAAACGGCAACAAATACAGCCCCAACAAAAAAGACAAAATAAATATATGGAAATAAATATCAAGAAATATACACCAACAACTGGGAAAAAGACAAAAGAGCAGGAAAATACAAAAAAATAATTGGACAGAGTGGGGATAGACAAAGAAGGCTCATTAGAATGGTGAAGAAGATATCAGCTCACCTGGGACAGAGAACAAATATAATAAATGCCCAAGATCAAGGACACTACACCAATGGATTTTTAAAAAATGGTGGGACTGAGCCAGATGGAAAAGTGTAGATTCTGCAAGACAGATACAAAAAGTACTATTCACCTGCTCTCAGGATGCAAAACACTATTATCAGAACAACTTTACACACAACAGCACAAAAAAGTATGCAAAGCGATTCATTGGAATATCTGTAAAAAATTTAAACATACGAGTACCAGAAAACTTATGGAAACACGAACCAAGGATTATCAGTGAAAATGAGGACGTCATGCTCACATACGACCTGATGATTCCATTGAGCATGAACATAGAAAACAAATCATTGCATCCGGACATTGTACTCAGGAACAAAAAGGAAAAGACAGCATTGTTGATTGAAATATCAGTACCCAGCGATTTTGGCCTAAACAACGCAGAAATCAAGAAAATGACCAAATACTAGGATCTGAAAAATGAGATCAAGAGATCATCGAAGCTGAAGAGCATCGAAATTGTACCAGTGATAAATTTGGAGCAACAGAAATGATGAAGAAGAACCTCACTGAGATTTTAAAAACCATACCTGGGAGCATTACCACAAAATCTACATTTGGAGGTTTGACGATCCTGAAAAAGAGCCCTCGGAACTAAACTCTGAGAACAACAAAACTTCACAACTTAGCACATGAATCACAATCCTTTACCGAAATGGGTGTGGATTCTTCGAGTCCTATGGGGACTCCGTTATCCATTCTAAAACCCAAATTATGGAGATAACAACCAACGACACACATCTCTCTCATAGTATGGAATACAGATGCTGCAATTACACCTAAAAAAATGAAACTTTATACGATTAGTCATTATTTTATCGGAGGTAATTTAATGCCATATGTTTTGTGGAAGTTTTATTTTGTGGAACCTGGGCCAAACTAAGACATCCGCCAAACTAACACATCCGCCAAACAAACACATGTGCCAAATTAAGACATCCGCCAAACAAACACATCCGCCAAACAAACACATGCGTCAAAGTAAGACATCCACCAAACTAACACATCCGCCAAATAAACACATGCGCCAAACTCAGACATCCGCCAAACTAACACATCTGCCAAACAAACACATGTGCCAAATAAACACATGCGCCAAACTAACACATCCACCAAACAAACACATGCGCCAAAATAAGTCATCCGCCAAACTAACACATCCGCCAAACAAACACATGCGCCAAACTAAGACATCTGCCAAACAAACACATCCACCAAACAAACACGCGCCAAACAAAGACTTTCGCCAAACTAAGACATCCGACAAACTCACACATCCGCCAAACAAACACTTTCGCCAAACTAAGACATCCGCCAAACTAACACATCCACCAAACAAACACATGCGCCAAAGTAAGACATCCACCAAACTAACACATCCGCCAAATAAACACATGCGCCAAACTCAGACATCCGCCAAACTAACACATCTGCCAAACAAACACATGTGCCAAATAAACACATGCGCCAAACGAACACATCCGCCAAACAAACATGCGCCAAAATAAGTCATCCGCCAAACTAACACATCCGCCAAACATACACATCCGCCAAACAAACACTTTCGCCAAACTAACACATCCGCCAAAGTAACACATCCGCCAAACATACACATGCGCCAAACTAAGTAATCCACCAAACTAACACATCCGCCAAACATACACATCCGCCAAACAAACACTTTCGCCAAACTAACACATCCGCCAAAACACACATGCGCCAAACAAACACTTTCGCCAAACTAAGACATCCGACAAACTAACACATCCGCCAAACAAATACATGCGCCAAACTAAGACATCCGCCAAACCAACACATCCGCCAACAAACACTTTCTCCAAATGAACACATGCGCCAAACTAACACATCCGCCAAACAAACACATGCGCCAAAGTAAGACATCTGCCAAACTAACACATCCGCCAAACTAAGACATCCGCCAAACGAACATATCTGCCAAACAAACACATGCGCCAAACTAAGACATCCGGCAAACAAACACATCCGCAAAACAAACACATGCACCAAACTAAGACATCCGCCAAACGAACACATCCGCCAAACAAACACATGCGCCAAATTAAGACATCTGACAAACTAACACATCTGCCAAACAAACACATGCACAAAACTAAGACATCCGCCAAACAAACACATGCGCCAAACAAAGATGTCCGCCAAACGAACACATCCGCCAAACAAACACATGCGCCAAACTAAGACACCCGCCAAACAAACACATCCGCCAAACAAACACATGAGCCAAACTAAGACATCCTCCAAACTAACACATCCGCGAAAAAACACTTTCGCCAAACTAAGACATCCGCCAAACTAACACAACTGCCAAACAAACACATGCGCCAAACTAAGACATCCGCCAAACAAACACATCCACCAAAACAAACACATGCGCCAAACTAACACATCCGCAAAACAAACACATGCGCCAAACAAACACATGCGCCAAACTAAGCCATCCGCCAAACAAACACATGCGCCAAACTAAGACATCTGCCAAACAAACACATCCACCAAACAAACACATGCGCCAAACTAAGACATCCGCCAAAATAACACATCCGCCAAACAAACACATGTGCCAAACTAAGTAATCCGCCAAACTAACACCTCCGCCAAACAAACACATGCGCCAAACTAAGACATCCACCAAAGTAACACATCCGCCAAACATACACATGCGCCAAACTAAGTAATCCGCCAAACTAACACATCCGCCAAACATACACATTAGCCAAACAAACACTTTCGCCAAACTAACACATCCGCCAAAACACACATGCGCCAAACAAACACTTTCGCCAAACTAAGACATCCGCCAAAGTAACACATCCGCCAAACATACACATGCGCCAAACTAAGTAATCCGCCAAACTAACACATCCGCCAAACATACACATCCGCCAAACAAACACTTTCGCCAAACTAACACATCCGCCAAAACACACATGCGCCAAACAAACACTTTCGCCAAACTAAGACATCCGACAAACTAACACATCCGCCAAACAAATACATGCGCCAAACTAAGACATCCGCCAAACCAACACATCCGCCAACAAACACTTTCTCCAAATGAACACATGCGCCAAACTAACACATCCGCCAAACAAACACATGCGCCAAAGTAAGACATCTGCCAAACTAACACATCCGCCAAACTAAGACATCCGCCAAACGAACATATCTGCCAAACAAACACATGCGCCAAACTAAGACATCCGGCAAACAAACACATCCGCAAAACAAACACATGCACCAAACTAAGACATCCGCCAAACGAACACATCCGCCAAACAAACACATGCGCCAAATTAAGACATCTGACAAACTAACACATCTGCCAAACAAACACATGCACAAAACTAAGACATCCGCCAAACAAACACATGCGCCAAACAAAGATGTCCGCCAAACGAACACATCCGCCAAACAAACACATGAGCCAAACTAAGACATCCTCCAAACTAACACATCCGCGAAAAAACACTTTCGCCAAACTAAGACATCCGCCAAACTAACACAACTGCCAAACAAACACATCCGCCAAACTAAGACATCCACCAAACGAACACATCCACCAAACAAACACATGCGCCAAACTAAGACATCCGCCAAACAAACACATCCACCAAAACAAACACATGCGCCAAACTAAGACATCCACCAAACTAACACATCCGCCAAACAAACACATCCGCCAAACTAAGACATCCGCCAAACTAAGACATCCGCCAAACAAACACATGCGCCAAACTAAGACATCCGCCAAACTAACACATCCGCCAAACAAACACATGCGCCAAACTAAGACATCCGCCAAACGAACACATCTGCCAAACAAACACATGCCCCAAACTCAGACATCCGCCAAACTAACACATCTGCCAAACAAACACATGCGCCAAACTAAGACATTCGCTAAACTAACACATACGCCAAACAAACACATGCCCCAAACTCAGACATCCGCCAAACTAACACATCTGCCAAACAAACACATGCGCCAAACTAAGACATTCGCTAAACTAACACATCCGCCAAACAAACACATGCCCCAAACTCAGACATCCGCCAAACAAACACATCCGCCAAACAAACACATCCGCCAAACAAACACATGCGACAAGCTAAGACATCCGCCAAACTAACACATCTGCCAAACAAACACATGCGCCAAACATCCGCCAAACAAACAAATGCGCCAAACTAAGACATCCGCCAAACAAACACATCCGCCAAACAAACACATGCGCCAAACTAAGACATGCGCCAAACAAACACATGTGCCAAATTAAGACATCCGACAAACTAACACATCCGCCAAACAAACACATGCCCTAAACTAAGACATCTGCCAAACAAACACATCCGCCAAACAAACACATGCGCCAAACTAAGACATCCGCCAAACTAACACATCCGCCAAACAAACACATCCGCCAAACAAACACATGTGCCAAATTAAGACATCCGACAAACAAACACATCCGCCAAACAAACACATGCGCCAAACTAAGTCATCCGCCAAACTAACACATCCGCCAAACAAACACATCCGCCAAACAAACACATGTGCCAAACTAAGACATCCGCCAAACAAACACATGTGCCAAATTAAGACATCCGACAAACTAACACATCCGCCAAACAAACACATCCGCCAAACTAAGACATCCGCCAAACTAAGACATCCGCCAAACTAACACATCCGCCAAACAAACACATGTGCCAAATTAAGACATCCGCCAAACTAACACATCTGCCAAACAAACACATGCGCCAAACTAAGACATTCGCCAAACTAACACATCTGCCAAACAAACACATGCGCCAAACATCCGCCAAACTGACACGTCTGCCAAACAAACACATCCGCCAAACAAACACATGCGCCAAACTAAGACATCCGCCAAACAAACACATGTGCCAAATTAAGACATCCGACAAACTAACACATCCGCCAAACAAACACATCTGCCAAACAAACACATGTGCCAAATTAAGACATCCGCCAAACTAACACATCCGCCAAACTAACACATCCGCCAAACAAACACATCCGCCAAACTAAGACATCCGCCAAACTAACACATCCGCCAAACAAACACATGTGCCAAATTAAGACATCCGCCAAACTAACACATCTGCCAAACAAACGCATGCGCCAAACTAAGACATCAGCCAAACTAACACATCCGCCAAACAAACACATGCGCCAAACTAAGACATCCGGCAAACTAACACATCCACCAAACAAACACATGTGCCAAACTAAGACATCCGCCAAACTAACACATCCGCCAAACAAACACATGCGCCAAACTAAGACATCCGGCAAACTAACACATCCGCCAAACAAACACATGCGCCAAACTAAGACATCTGCCAAACTAACACATCCGCCAAACTAAGACATCCGCCAAACGAACACATCTGCCAAACAAACACATGCACCAAACTAAGACATCCCGCAAACAAACACATCCGCAAAACAAACACATGCACCAAAGTAAGACATCCGCCAAACGAACACATCCGCCAAACAAACACATGCGCCAAATTAAGACATCTGACAAACTAACACATCTGCCAAACAAACACATGTACAAAACTAAGACATCCGCCAAACAAACACATGCGCCAAACAAAGATATCCGCCAAACGAACACATCCGCCAAACAAACACATGCGCCAAACTAAGACACCCGCCAAACAAACACATCCGCCAAACAAACACATGAGCCAAACTAAGACATCCTCCAAACTAACACATCCGCGAAAAAACACTTTCGCCAAACTAAGACATCCGCCAAACAAACACATCCGCCAAACTAAGACATCCACCAAACTAACACATCCACCAAACAAACACATGCGCCAAACTAAGACATCCGCCAAACAAACACATCCACCAAAACAAACACATGCGCCAAACTAAGACATCCACCAAACTAACACAACCGCCAAACAAACACATCCGCCAAACTAAGACATCCGCCAAACTAACACATCCGCCAAACAAACACATGCGCCAAACTAAGACATCCGCCAAACTAACACATCCGCCAAACAAACACATGCGCCAAACTAAGACATCCGCCAAACGAACACATCTGCCAAACAAACACATGCCCCAAACTCAGACATCCGCCAAACTAACACATCTGCCAAACAAACACATGCGACAAGCTAAGACATCCGCCAAACTAACACATCTGCCAAACAAACACATGCGCCAAACTAAGACATTCGCTAAACTAACACATCCGCCAAACAAACACATGCGCCAAACATCCGCCAAACTGACACGTCTGCCAAACAAACACATCTGCCAAACAAACACATCCGCCAAACAAACACATGCGCCAAACTAAGACATGCGCCAAACAAACACATGTGCCAAATTAAGACATCCGACAAACTAACATCCGCCAAACAAACACATGCCCTAAACTAAGACATCTGCCAAACAAACACATCCGCCAAACAAACACATGCGCCAAACTAAGACATCCGCCAAACTAACACATCCGCCAAACAAACACATCCGCCAAACAAACACATGTGCCAAATTAAGACATCCGACAAACAAACAAACTAGGATCTCGCGAGATCTCGGAGACGGTGGGAGGGATTTTCGAAGCTCCACACGGTCTCCACGTTTTTCGAAGTTAAGTCTGTTCACAATTGTATTTTGTCGAAACTGTATTTATCTTTCGGTGTGTGAAGTTATTGTGTGCAACTTTGGTTGTTTCTCGGTGTTTATCTTTCATAAATTGATCGTCTGTTTGCCGTGTCGTGTCTTGAGGCCTTGTACAGTGTGCACTGTACAACCTTGAGGCTTTGTTTTTCTCTCAGCGGTCCGTCGTTTGTGATCCAATAACTTTCGTTCTCTGTATTCCCAGGCTTTTCACCCATAGCCTACTTCCTTGTGTAAATCTCAACTCAAAAACAAACAAACAAAAAAAACCAAAACATTTCCTTCTCTGTTCTCATTCGTTTATTCATTCTTATTCGTTCGTTCGTTCTTCGACCACGTGTTTCTCCCCCATTTCCCCAGATAGTTTTCACTCATTAACCTTCAATGTTTACACTTTCCCCTCAAGTTATGTATTCCGTCATATTTTATAACACCTTTTTCTTCTTCTTCTTTAAAAGGCTGCTTTCGACTTGCTCACCAAATGAATTCATCCCAAAAAAAATATCCATCTCCTATAGTGCCTTTTTTCTACATTCCCTAAACTCTCCTGCACTCCATCCTCCATCCAGCGTCCTTAAACGTATTTTTAACTCGATGGTCACAAGAAACTCATTTTGCAATAAATGTTCGTTTCCCATAAATCGTACACTTTCAAAAATCCAATCTCACCCCTCCCCTCCAAATCTTCCCCATAACCCCTCCCCTCCAAATCTTCCCCATCACCCCTCCCCTCCAAATCTTCCCCATCACCCATCCCTTTCAAATCTCCCCCCTTGCCCCCCCCTCCTAAACTACCCCCTCACCCCTTCCCGCCAAGACGCCCCCTCGCCCCTCCCCTCCTAGACTCCTGCCTCACCCCTCCCCTCCAAATCTCCCCCATATCCCATCCCTTTCAAATCCCTCCCCTTGTCCCTTCCCTCCCAAACTCCCCCCTCACCCCTCCCCTTCAAATCTCCCCACCCTCATTGCTTCTCAATTTCCCCCCTCTCACTCCCCCTCCTCAAAGCGTCCTCCCCGCTTCTTCCCCCTTCAAACTCTCACCTCCATCTCCCCCAACCTTCTGCCTCGCTCTTCCCCCTCCTCAAATAACACCTCATTGTGGCTCACCCAATCACCATCAAACCTTTTGTCCGCCCCATCCTTCCCTTTCTCCGAGCTATTCTGAAATCTCTGACACACCTTCAACAGCTCTCCCTATCTCTTCCACCTCTTCCACATCTTACCCTACCCCTCCTCCCCCCTGTTCTGTATCTGATGCTCCCCCTTCCTCTTCATTAACGGTATGGACCTCAAACATCCGGGGCCTTCGTTCAAACTTAACTGATCTCTCCATACAGGTTGCTTCTGTCAAACCAGACGTGATCTGCTTAACAGAAACTTTCCTCCTTTATGATGTCTCTGATTCCATAGTATCTCTCCCGGGATACTCCCTCCTCCGGTATGATAGACCTGAGCCTCGTCCTGGAGGCGGGGTTGCTATCTTTATCAAAAACTCTCTTCCTCACTCGCCCTGCACTGCACTCTCTCCACCTCACCCCCAGGAATACCTCTGGCTATGGCTTCCCCTTCGCTCCCACCTCTTGTTCATATGTGTGTTGTACCGTCCACCAAACAGTGATGACTCCATCTACATCTCGCTGTCTGATGATATGGACCAACTTCTATCTACTCATCCCAACTCTCTCTTCCTCATATGTGGTGATTTCAATTGTCACCATGCCAGTTGGCTGGGTGTGGGTACCTCTCTCACCAGCCATGGCTCTTCAGCAAAGGACTTCTGCGACTCACTGGGACTGACACAATCTGTCAATTTCCCGACCCGGATCTCAGTCAACGGAACATCTTCTCTTCTGGACTTGGTTATGACTAACTTCCCTGAAAATGTCTGCTGCTCTTCTTCTGCTCCGATCGGATCATCTGATCATGTCCTTGTTAAAGTGGACATCTCTCTGACCATCCTCAGGGAGCCTGCTCAGCGTCGACGAGTCTGGCATTTCACTCAGGCCAACTGGCACGGTCTTCAAGCAGCCATCAATCATCTGGACTGGTCTCCCATCTCTACCACCTCTGACATCAACTCATCCTGGGAATTCTTCCAAAGTAAATTGCTCTCTCTCATGCACAGATTTATCCCATCTCGTCTTCAGTTGTCATACCCTTCCTCCCATCCATGGTACACGGAATCTTGTGGTGAGGCTGTTGCCCAGAAACAACTTGCCTTCGTCTCCTGGAAAGCAAATCCAACGGAAGGAAATCTCATTTCCTTTCACAAAGCCCGAAACAAGTGTGTGTCCACCCTCAGGAGAGCCAGGAAACAATATCTCTCCGTTCTCAAGACCGAACTCTCTTATCTGTCTCCCTCTTCCAAATCCTGGTGGCGTCTGGTCAAATCCGTTTCTGGTGTTTGTTCCCCCTCCATCCCCTCCCTTACCTCAAATGGCTACACAGCTGACTCCGCACGTGAAAAAGCTGAATGCCTCAACTCTGTGTTTGCCTCTAAATCTTGTGTCCCAAACCCATCCCTCTCTGTACCCACCATACCCAGTCGTACCCTGCTGCTCCTGGACTCCGTGTCCTTTCCTCCTGACAAGGTGGAAAAGTTTCTGTCAACCCTCGACTCTGATTCTGCAACTGGACCCGACGGCATCAGCCCACGGGTCCTAAAATCCTGCTCTGCTGCTCTATCTCACCCTCTCTCTGTTCTCTTCACCCTCTCTTTTGCTCAAGGTCAACTGCCATCTGCTTGGAAATCAGCCAACATCACCGCTTTGCACAAAAAAGGTGCAAAAACAGATCCTAGCAACTACAGACCAATCAGCCTTCTCCCAATTATCAGCAAAGTCATGGAATCCATCATTGCTTCGGATATGAAATCTTTCCTCTTCTCCAATGGCTTGATCTCTGATCATCAATTTGGTTTCAGACCAGGTCACTCTACTCTGGACATGCTGCTTCTGCTGTCTCAACAATGGATGGAGGTCCTCAATGCCAAACAGGAAATTAGAGCTGTCTCCCTCGACATATCACGTGCCTTCGACACGGTCTGGCACCCCGCTCTGCTCACCAAACTCTCCTCCTTTGGTATCCATGGAAATCTCCACGCATGGCTGGCGGACTTCCTCTCTAGTCGTCGTCAACGTGTGGCCCTGAATGGGTTTCTCTCATCTCCTCTTCCTGTTCAGGCTGGAGTTCCCCAAGGCAGTGTTCTGGGCCCCGTGCTTTTTCTGGTCTATGATCTCTCTGACTCTCTCGAAAATCCTCTCTATCTCTTTGCTGATGACTCCACTCTCTGCCGCTCCATTCCTCTTCCCTCAGATCGGCAGTCTGCTGCCTCCTCACTCTCTGAAGACCTGGACAAAATCACAGACTGGTCAAACAAGTGGAACATGTCTTTCAATCCTGACAAATCTCACACTCTTACTATGTCTCTCCGAAAAGATCGACTGGACAACCCTCCCATCTACTTTCTCAACAATCCTCTCCAAGAAGTTCTGTCGCTCAAGATTTTGGGTCTCA
This sequence comes from Myxine glutinosa, assembly GCF_964187855.1. NCBI lineage: Eukaryota > Metazoa > Chordata > Myxini > Myxiniformes > Myxinidae > Myxine > Myxine glutinosa. The sequence goes on from NC_136274.1 coordinate 5,096,524, forward strand.
CTATCTGCCATGATCTTTCTTGGGAAAACCACATTTCCAAGCTGGCCTCCAAAGCCAGTCGCCGACTGGGCATCCTCCGTCGTGCGAAGTCCTTCCTTGGCACACCTGAGCTCCTCACCACATACAAGGCTTTCATCCGCAGCTCAATGGAATACTGTTCTCCCCTATGGGCCGGTGCTCTTGCCTCACACCTAGCTCGGCTTCACGCTGTTGAAACCAAAGCTTTCAGAATTATTGGAATCTCCCGCGATGAAGCTATCTCTGAGGGCCTTTCACTCACTCACCGCAGGCAGGTAGGTGGTCTTTCTGTCTTCTACCGACTCCTCTCCGGCCTTGCACCCCCAGCTCTCTCTGTGCTCTGTCCCCCAAATATTCCTACAGGTCGCACAAGATCTGCCAGCAACCCTCTGATGGTTAAACTGCCGCAATCTCGGCTCTCTGCTCACCTTCACTCTTTCATTCCTCTTTTCTCCCGCCTCTGGAACAAACTCCCTCACTCCCTTCAATCCCACTCCTCCCTCCAGGTCTTTAAAACAGCTGTTCACCACCATCTCTTATCTTCCCCCATCCAAAACCTTGATCTTTTCTACCCCCGCTAATTCACCCCAGATCCACCTTGTTTGAAATTCCAACTTCTTTCCTGGAAGTCCTGGCAGTGTCCATATGTTTTATACCTCTCCCACCGCCCCCTTCCCATGCCCCCCCCCCCCCAAAGCCCTCGCCCTCTCTCAGATCTCTCGATGTCTCCATGTCTCTCGGTCCCTGCTCTCAAATGTTGTGTTTGTGTCCTTCCCCCTCTCTCCCCATCTTGTCTACCGCTCCCGATGTTATATGTTTTATGTGTCGGTTTGTCTTTCTGTGTGATTAATGTTCGCTCTTTCACGAGCCTCGATCTTGTATACAAAAAAAAAAAAAAAAAAAAAAAAAAAAACACATTCGCCAAACAAATACATGCGCCAAACTAAGACTTCCGCCAAACTAACACATCCGCCAAACAAACACATCCGCCAAACAAACACATGTGCCAAACTAAGACATCCGCCAAACAAACACATGTGCCAAATTAAGACATCCGACAAACTAACACATCCGCCAAACAAACACATGCGCTAAACTAAGACATCTGCCAAACAAACACATCTGCCAAACAAACACATGCGCCAAACTAAGACATCAGCCAAACTAACACATCCGCCAAACAAACACATGCGCCAAACTAAGACATCCGGCAAACTAACACATCCACCAAACAAACACATGCGCCAAACTAAGACATCCGCCAAACTAACACATCCGCCAAACAAACACATGCGCCAAACTAAGACATCCGGCAAACTAACACATCCGCCAAACAAACACATGCGCCAAACGAAGACATCTGCCAAACTAACACATCCGCCAAACTAAGACATCCGCCAAACGAACACATCTGCCAAACAAACACATGCGCCAAACTAAGACATCCGGCAAACAAACACATCCGCAAAACAAACACATGCACCAAACTAAGACATCCGCCAAACGAACACATCCGACAAACAAACACATGCGCCAAATTAAGACATCTGACAAACTAACACATCTGCCAAACAAACACATGCACAAAACTAAGACATCCGCCAAACAAACACATGCGCCAAACAAAGATATCCGCCAAACGAACACATCCGCCAAACAAACACATGCGCCAAACTAAGACACCCGCCAAACAAACACATCCGCCAAACAAACACATCCGCCAAACTAAGCCATCCGCCAAACTAACACATCCGCGAAAAAACACTTTCGCCAAATTAAGACATCCGCCAAACTAACACAACTGCCAAACAAACACATCCGCCAAACTAAGACATCCACCAAACTAACACATCCATCAAACAAACACATGCGCCAAACTAAGACATCCGCCAAACAAACACATCCACCAAAACAAACACATGCGCCAAACTAAGACATCCACCAAACTAACACATCCGCCAAACAAACACATCCGCCAAACTAAGACATCCGCCAAACTAACACATCCGACAAACAAACACATGCGCCAAACTAAGACATCCGCCAAACTAACACATCCGCCAAACAAACACATGCGCCAAACTAAGACATCCGCCAAACGAACACATCTGCCAAACAAACACATGCCCCAAACTCAGACATCCGCCAAACTAACACATCTGCCAAACAAACACATGCGACAAGCTAAGACATCCGCCAAACTAACACATCTGCCAAACAAACACATGCGCCAAACTAAGACATTCGCTAAACTAACACATCCGCCAAACAAACACATGCCCCAAACTCAGACATCCGCCAAACTAACACATCTGCCAAACAAACACATGCGACAAGCTAAGACATCCGCCAAACTAACACATCCGCCAAACTAACACATCTGCCAAACAAGAACATGCGCCAAACTAAGACATTCACCAAACTAACACATCTGCCAAACAAACACTTGCGCCAAACATCCGCCAAACTGACACGTCTGCCAAACAAACACATCCGCCAAACAAACACATCCGCCAAACAAACACATCCGCCAAACAAACACATGCGCCAAACAAACACATGTGCCAAATTAAGACATCCGACAAACTAACACATCCGCCAAACAAACACATGCCCTAAACTAAGACATCTGCCAAACAAACACATCCGCCAAACAAACACATGCGCCAAACTAAGACATCCGCCAAACTAACACATCCGCCAAACAAACACATCCGCCAAACAAACACATGTGCCAAATTAAGACATCCGACAAACAAACACATCCGCCAAACAAACACATGCGCCAAACTAAGACATCCGCCAAACTAACACATCCGCCAAACAAACACATCCGCCAAACAAACACATGTGCCAAATTAAGACATCCGACAAACAAACACATCCGCCAAACAAACACATGCGCCAAACTAAGACATCCGCCAAACTAACACATCCGCCAAACAAACACATCCGCCATACAAACACATGTGCCAAACTAAGACATCCGCCAAACAAACACATGTGCCAAATTAAGACATCCGACAAACTAACACATCCGCCAAACAAACACGTGCGCTAAACTAAGACATCTGCCAAACAAACACATCCGCCAAACAAACACATGCGCCAAACTAAGACATCCGCCAAACAAACACATCCGCCAAACTAAGACATCCGCCAAACTAAGACATCCGCCAAACTAACACATCCGCCAAACAAACACATGTGCCAAATTAAGACATCCGCCAAACTAACACATCTGCCAAACAAACACATGCGCCAAACTAAGACATTCGCCAAACTAACACATCTGCCAAACAAACACATGCGCCAAACATCCGCCAAACTGACACGTCTGCCAAACAAACACATCCGCCAAACAAACACATGCGCCAAACTAAGACATCCGCCAAACAAACACATGTGCCAAATTAAGACATCCGACAAACTAACACATCCGCCAAACAAACACATGCGCTAAACTAAGACATCTGCCAAACTAACACATCCGCCAAACAAACACATGCGCTAAACTAAGACATCTGCCAAACTAACACATCCGCCAAACAAACACATCTGCCAAACAAACACATGTGCCAAATTAAGACATCCGCCAAACTAACACATCCGCCAAACAAACACATCCGCCAAACTAAGACATCCGCCAAACTAACACATCCGCCAAACAAACACATGTGCCAAATTAAGACATCCGCCAAACTAACACATCTGCCAAACAAACACATGCGCCAAACTAAGACATCAGCCAAACTAACACATCCGCCAAACAAACACATGCTCCAAACTAAGACATCCGGCAAACTAACACATCCGCCAAACAAACACATGCGCCAAATTAAGACATCCGACAAACTAACACATCTGCCAAACAAACACATGCACCAAACTAACACATCCGCCATACAAACAATGATATGATATATGATATGTTCAAAATGTATTAAAATAACACCAATCAAACAATTAAGCCTTCCCCTAAACCGTTAGCATAAGCGAAGGGTTGTTGTATGGTTTGTTTCCATAATTGTCGCTCCAATTTTTAATGGTACGAGTTTATTTGACCCTCCGAGTAATAAAACACATTTAGAAATATGACTTCTTTTTCTTGCACTCACAACACTTCCAATTTCCGAGCTGTATCTCGGAGTCGGCAGGGACTTTTGGAATGAAATTTGGCATAAATCATGCGAATAAGAAGTATGTGGGGTTAACCTAATATTTTATGACATTGGCCTAGTTTTAAGGGCATGACCTAATTAAAGTAATTTAATGTCATTTTAACCATAACCCAACTAAGGAGGTTTTTTTTGTTTGTTTTTTTGTTTACAGAATCGAGGCTCATGTAAGAGCTAACACATTGAACATGTAAACATGCACAGACACATAAAACATGCAATGAAGGGAGTGGGAGACGAGGGGGGTGGGAGGGAGACGGAAGCACACAAGCACAACAACAGTGAAGAACAGGGACGTCGGTAGATCTGTGGAAGGGGGAGGGCTGAGGGAGGAGGAGGGCTGAGGGAGGAGGAGGGCTGAGGGAGGAGGGAGGAGTACACGGTATAAAGCAAATGAACACTACTAGGAATTTCACTACTCGGAATTTCAGGAAAGAAGTTGGGGATTTAAAGAGGCGGATTTGGTGTGTTTTAACGGGGGTAGAAAAGATCAAGGTTTTGGATGGGGGTCGTGAGCAAGATATGGTGGTGAACAGCTGTTTTAAAGACCTGGAGGGAGGAGAGGGATTGAAGAGAGTGGGGGAGTTTGTTCCAGAGGCTGGAGGAAAGAGGAATGAAGGAGTGAAGGTGAACAGAGAGTCTTGATTTTTGTGGTTTCACCAGAAGAGGGTTGCTGACAGATCTTGTGCATCCTGCAGGAATATTTGGGGGACAGAGCACAGACAGAACAGGAGGAGCAAGGCCGGAGAGGAGTCGGTAGAAGACAGAAAGACCACCTACCTGCCTGCGGTGAGAGAGTGAAAGGCCCTCACAATTAGCTTCATCGCGGAAGGTTTGTCTGGTTAGAACGAAGCTACCCTCTCGATAGCCTGGAGTAAGTCGCATTTACACTTCGTTTTACATCATACCCCTCCGAGTTCAATGCCAAGGGTAAATTGTGGTCTGAAAAAAATAAATAGAATTTTTGCCTTTTTTTTTTTTTTTTTTGCCGTTGCAAAATCTCAAAAACCGCATAGCCTTCCAATATGTTTTTGCATCATAATAGTGTACCTGCATTGAAGTTGTGCACCTGATAGTTGATTTGTGTCATTGACCTACTTTTTTCGTATTGTGACCTCATTACCAAAGAACACCTTTTTGATCATAACTTGAATAATTTTCCTCCGATGTTCATGATGTTCAGCGTTTTGGATAGACTGTAGACGGAGACACATTTTGTTTATTTACACTATATCCTAATGTTGAAGGTCAAGGTCATATGGCGGTCCGAAAAAATATTGCCATCATTGGATTGCGGGCCAAGGGTAAATCACGAGCGATCGCTTTGTGATCGCAAATACGCTGCTCCCCATTACCAGAGAGGACTGATTTGTGCTTGATAAAAAATAATAATCAAATTGGTTGTTTCCTGTCATTTGTGGTGAGGAAATTAAATACGTTTCAGCATGGATATCATTCCACCATTGAAGTTATTTCTTTGTACCTTCCAAACAAATGGAAGTTGCCACCTGCTTTTGTCTGTGGCAACAGCAAGATAAGTCTTCAATGAGTCTTTTTAACAATGTTTACCAGTGCTGTGCTGCTTCCTTTGACTCCTCCAATGTGGTTATGGCAGGACACAAAACTGGCTGGAATCTTCGTCCATCAGATTGCATTTTCCACCATCAAAGGTACAGATCGGTACAAAATAAAATAAAATAATAAAAATAATAAAACGGTACAGATCTGCAGGCAGACATCATATTTGGATGGAGCTCACGGTGTATGTGGACAAACCTGGGAAACATCATGTCTGGATAGAATGTAGGATTTAGCATGTGGGATGATTACACACGGATCCCAGAATCGCAGTTAAAGATGCACAGGTCTGTCTTGTATGAAGGACATCAATTACACCCACAAGTAGGCAAAGCAATTTTCAGGATTTGCATGATGTGAATACCAATGTTTTGAGAAAGAGCACTCCAGAAATCAGCATGGAATATACAAGTAGGCTCCAGCCGAAGAAAATAAGTAGAAAGTTTGGAAACCTCTTTCACTCCTTCATTCCTCTTTTCTCCCGCCTCTGGAACAAACTCCCTCACTCTCTTCAATCCCACTCCACCCTCCAGGTCTTTAAAACAGCTGTTCACCACCATCTCTTATCTTCCCCAATCCAAAACCTTGATCTTTTCTATCCCCGCTAATTTCACCCCAATTCCACTTTTTTGAAATACCAACTTCTGTCCTGGAAGTCCTTGGTGTCCTTGTGTTTTATACTTCTCCCACCCCCCCTTCCCACGCCTCCTCCCCCCAAGCCCTCTCCCTCCCACACATCTCCCTGCTCTTAAATGTTGTGTGCTCTCAAGTGTTTGTGTGCTTCCCCTTCTCTTGTCTTCCGCTCCCTCTTTTTATATATTTTGTTTGTCTGGTTGATTTGTTTGTGAAGTAAATGTCAGCTCTTTCACGAGCCTCGATTCAGTATACAAAAAAAAACCAAACAAACAAAAAAAAAACTCTGACAAAATAAATAGAACGTTTAGAAACACTCTGTGTAGTGCAGCTTGGGGAGGGTGGTGGCTTGTCTGTGAGAACAAAACGTTGATTGGAAGATCTGTTTATATCACACAACCTTTGAGTTGGTATTGCTCTCGTAATCTGTTTCCTAGCATCTCCTGTACTGATGTTTTCAGACTCCATCTGGCATTCCCAATGATTCCAGTTTACAATTCACAAGAGTTACAGGGTCTCTGGGGATTTGTTGCATTTAAACCTGTAGTAGGCAGGTGAGATTTGTGGCGTCAACATCGGGGTGCATTTATTTTCCACATTTATTAATAGTGAAATAATTATTGTGGTGAAAGAGTAATGGATGACGCTCAAGATGCATAAATATTTGTCCCTCCAGGAGGAGATTTGTCACAATTGATTTGCATTATGAATACCTGGAGTAGGAAGGAGGTCGATCAATTCATGATCTCCTGCCGGTGTGACAACTTGCCGGTTGTTATGATCTATGAATTGGGAACCTGCAGTATGAGGCCCAACATCGCTACAATCCATCATATGATCTAGTAGAAGTTGCAGCATATTCATCATTTGTAAATATTCAGTCATAATCGCACAGACAAACTTACTTATCATTTTTAAATATTCAGTCATAATCGCACACACAAACTTACCCATCGTTTGTAAATATTCAGTCATAATCGCACGCACAAACTTACCCATCGTTTCTAAATATTCAATCATAATCGCACACACAAACTTACCCATCGTTTCTAAATATTCAATCATAATCGCACACACAAACTAACTCATCATTTTAAAATATTCAGTCATAATCGCACACACAAACTTACCCATCGTTTGTAAATATTCAGTCATAATCGCACACACAAACGAACTCATCATTTTTAAATATTCAGTCATAATCGCACACACAAACTTACCCATCGTTTCTAAATATTCAGTCATAATCGCACGCACAAACTTACCCATCGTTTCTAAATATTCAATCATAATCGCACACACAAACTAACTCATCATTTTTAAATATTCAGTCATAATCGCACACACAAACTTACCCATCGTTTGTAAATATTCAATCATAATCGCACACACAAACTTACTCATCATTTTTAAATATTCAGTCATTAATCGCACGCACAAACTTACCCATCGTTTGTAAATATTCAGTCATAATCGCACACACAAACTTACCCATCGTTTGTAAATATTCAGTCATAATCGCACACACAAACTAACTCATCATTTTAAAATATTCAGTCATAATCGCACACACAAACTTACTCATCATTTGAAAATATTCAGTCATAATCGCACATACAAACCAACTCATCATTTGAAAATATTCAGTAAGCAATGCACACACAAATTAACTCATCATTCTTAAATATTCAGTCATAATCCCACACACAAACTTACCCATCGTTTGTAAATATTCAGTCATAATCGCACACACAAACTAACTCATCATTTTTAAATATTCAGTCATAATCACACACACAAACTTACTCATCGTTTTTAAATATTCAGTCATAATCGCACACAAAAACAAACTCATCATTTGAAAATATTCAGTCATAATCGCACACACAAACTAACTCATCATTTCAAAATATTCAGTCATAATCGCACACACAAACTTACCCATTGTTTGTAAATATTCAGTCATAATCGCACACACAAACAAACTCATTTTAAAATATTCAGTCATAATCGCACACACAAACTTATTCATCATTTGTAAATATTCAGTCATATTCGCACACACAAAGTTACTCATCCTTTGTAAATATTCAGGCATAATCACACACACAAAGTTACTCATCCTTTGTAAATATTCAGTCATAATCGCACACACAACCTTACTCATCATTTGTAAATATTCAGTTATATTCGCACACACAAACTTACCCATCATTTGTAAATATTCAGTAATAAACGAACACACACACTTACTCATCATTTGTAAATATTCAGTCATAATCGCACACACAAACTTACCCATCATTTGTAAATATTCAGTCATAATCGCACACACAAACTTACCCATCATTTGTAAATATTCAGTAATAAACGCACACACAAACTTACTCATCATTTGTAAATATTCAGTCATAATCGCACACACAAACTTACCCATCATTTGTAAATATTCAGTAATAATCGCACACACAAACTTACTCATCATTTGTAAATATTCAGTCATAATCGCACACACAAACTTACCCATCATTTGTAAATATTCAGTAATAAACGCACACACAAACTTACTCATCATTTGTAAATATTCAGTCATAATCGCACACACAAACTTACCCATCATTTGTAAATATTCAGTCATAATCGCACACACAAACTTACCCATCATTTGTAAATATTCAGTAATAAACGCACACACAAACTTACTCATCATTTGTAAATATTCAGTCATAATCGCACACAAACTTACCCATCATTTGTAAATATTCAGTAATAATCGCACACACAAACTTACTCATCATTTGTAAATATTCAGTCATAATCGCACACACAAACTTACCCATCATTTGTAAATATTCAGTCATAATCGCACACACAAACTTACTCATCATTTGTAAATATTCAGTCATATTCGCACACACAAACTTACCCATCATTTGTAAATATTCAGTAATCAACGAACACACAAACTTATGTCCGTCATTGGATATCCAAGTCATAGCTCAGTCTCTTCCTTTATTTAAAAAATTGTTAAAAGCTAAACTACATTTTTCGTCTTGTATAATATATTGTTGCGGAGATGAGGACTGTATTTTTTTGATTGTGTGCTGTATTATTATTATTATTGTTTATTCTGCGCCCCCCTACCTCCGGAGCTGTGTAAAGGTGAAAGGGCATCCCATAATTAGTCCACAAGCATACACGTCAGCCAAGTAATAGAATACCCCTGTTGATAGTTATCTCTTATTCTGTGTTTTAGGGTAAGGCTGTGTCTCCCATTAATTGAAGTACTCCATTGCACCAGTGAAAGAGAATAGATCCCCTTTCATTCCCATCCCCAAAATCCCCATTTCCTTCACATCCCCTTTCGTCATTGCCGAGCCTCGATTGCCCATATTACATCCCCTCCAAAACCACCATTGACCATGTGCTCGAATCGGAGAAGAAAGGCATGCCTGCCCGTCGTCATCAAGGGCGGAGCCAGAGGGTCGCGCGACCAACCAGGGCCGAGGTGAGCACCCCGATGGGCGTGGCAAAAAGGCCGGCGGCTTAATCGCCGGAGGCGCTATAAAAGGCGCGCACGCAGGAAGCAAGTGAGTCGGTTGCCAGGGGAGAGTCGTGAGGAGTCAGTCAGTGGAGTCGGTGGTCAGTTGGTTGCGTTGGTTGCGGTGAGGAGTCGGTGGTGGTGGTCAGTTGGTTGCGTTGGTTGCGGTGAGGAGTCGGTGGTAAAGAGTGAGTGGATCAAGAACGAGTTGAGGGTTTGGACCAGACGAGTCGGACAAGGCCTGGCAAAGCACGCGACGTACACAGCAGCCACAACAGCAGCGTGGGGGCCTGAAAGGCGGTTTGGAGCAGGGCCGTAAAGGAACGGCGGCTGCTAAACGCGCCGGTTGAGCTGCAGGACCCCCTTGGACTTTCCTCTCCCTCCAGCCATCCACCTCCTGCCTTTCCACCCTTCTTGGGTACGTGAGTTTGTTCTGTTTGTTCTGTCCTGGGTTAATTAAGCTTGTGTATGTAAGCTAAAGATTTCACTGTGTCACCTGCGTCTTATGTGCTTGTAAATAAACGTGACTGCTTTCTTTTTGCTTATGTGTGTAAATAGTCAATAAATTCAGTAGTATTTCCAAACCTTTCTTTGCCTTCGTTTTCCTCTTTGCATTCGTCGTTTTTGTCTTTTCCCTCATTGAGCAGCTGCGGTGCGATCCGGCCAACGTTTGGGTGGAATCGGGTGAGTCGGGGATCCTGTTAGGTCGCGGTAATACACCACCGCTCGGTCAATATAACATCTGTCCGCGATCTGTAACAATTGGTGTCTGGGAGTGAGATTCTGGGCCCGAACCAAATTTTTAAAACATCTAAAAAAAAAAAAATTTGGTCAAAATTTGGAGCGGACGAAATTTGTTTTGTTTTAAAGCAAAACCCGAATTTTGAAATCGCGCCATGGCTGGTCAAGGCGACGGGATGCCGGTGGGAGAGCTAGAGGAGGGGTTAGGAGTAACCCAGGATCAAATGGAGGGGAGCAATGAGGAGGCGGTTGAGGGAGTATCAGGCGCGCAAAATGGCACCTTTGCGCACGCGGTTACAGCGGCACCAAATCTAGCCGCGCCCGTGACCGTAGCAGCGCCGCTGGGGAATTCGGACCTTTTTATGTTACAAATGGGGGCCCTTATGGACAGGCTAGAAGCAAAAATGGATGCTCAGGGTGAGCGAATGGGACAAATGGGGAATCGGATGGATGCTCAGAGTGAGCAAATGAGGGCTGATAGTGAGCAAATGAGGGCTGATAGTGAGCGATTGGGTGAGCGATTGGAGGGCCAAATGGGGGTAATGAGGGACGAAGCGAGGGGTACCGGTGAGGGGTTAGACAATAATTTTAAGGGATTAGAAAAAAAAATTGAGGGGTTAGACAACGGGATAAAAGAGGTAAAGAATGGGTTAATGGGGTTAGAAAATAGGATGGAAGACAAATTGCGGGAAATAGGGGAGCAATCCGCCCGGGAACTCGAACAGATGGGGAACCAGATAGAGGAGGTGCAAATCGGGTTAGAAAGTAAACTGGATGCTCAGAGGGATGAATTGGAACAGATGAGGGTGGCATCTACAAAAGACATGGAGGGGATACGACGAGGTGTAGGTGAGGAGGTTTCGGGGCTATGCGAGGAGGTAAAGCGAGGTGAGAAGCGTATGGAGAAAGAAGTGAGGAATAATACGGCTAGGTTACAGGGGGGCATAGAGGATCTGACGAAGGGAGTAGAACAGCTGACAGTCGGACAAAGGGAACTAGCAGACCAAGTGGAAAAGAACACTGCAATAATTGGAGGGTTAAAGGCGACACAAAAAGAAATTAAAAACGAATTAATAGCGACACAGAGGCAATGTCAGATGGTACGTGAGGGACTGACAATGAGGGTGGACGAGGTGACAGAGATAATGGAGACAAAGGACCGGCAGGTGAGGATGCACATAGAGACGGTCACGGTAGCCTTAGAGGACGAACTGGAGGAGACGCACCGAGAAATAAAAGAGGTTAAACAAAAATTAGAGGAAGTGGAAGAAGAGGTGAGTGAAATTAAGAAGAGACGGACAGAAACGAAGAGAGAAATCCAGGAGGAGGTAATGGAATTGGTACAAGGTCGGTGCTCAACTCATAATGTGCTGCTCACTAACCAAATAAAGAGTTTGCAGGTGGCAAAGGAGGTGCGACGACGAGGTACGGAGGTGAGTGGCAATGTATATGATGTGAGGAAAGCTTCAGTCGGCTTGGGGATTGGTTTGGATCCGGGTGTTCGTGAAAGGCCGTTGGTGAAGTGTGCGACAGGTCTGGTGTGCGAAAAACGAGGTGTGCGAGAATGCCTGACCATGGGGTGTGTGAGGAAAAAGTGCACGCCGAGGAGTGAGTGTGCCGTCAAGAGTGAGTTGGTCGAAGCGCGTGTGCGAGGGAGCACAGGGAAGCGCGGTGTGGTAAGTGTTACGGAGGAAGTAACGAAAGAGTGTGCGCGAGAGGATGCGTGAGAAAGGTGTGTAACGGACAGGTGCATGGGGAAAGAGTGCGCTGTCAAGAGTGAAGGAGAATGCACGCCTGTGGTGAGAGTTACAGAGGATGTAACGGGAGAGTGTGCGCAAGAGTGTGCGCGAGAAAGGTGTGTAACGGACGGGTGCATGAGGAAAGAGTGCGCTGTCGAGAGTAAGGGTGAGTGCGCTGTCAAGAGTGGAGGTGAGAGTAGTAAGAGTGACACGGAGCGGGAGTTGGTTGTGACAGGTGAGAAAGGAAGCACACCTGGAATGGTACAGCGTGTGTGGGAATGCACGCTGGAATTGGTAGTGAGGCACGTGGTTGGGTGTGCGAGTGAAAGCACACCTGTGATTGTCACAGAGGAGGTGACCGAGGAAGGGGCGCGAAGAGGTGTGTTGGTGAGGTGTGCGAGCGACGAATGTGTGCCAAGGTGTTCGGTGGTCAGGTGTGTGACCAAGGCTGGGAGTGGAATGAGTGGAATGAGTGTACCTGGGTGTGTAAGGAAAGGTACGAGGAGCATGGGAACAGCTGGAGGTATGAGCAAGAAAGGGGTAGCGTATGCATGTAAGCGTGCAGGTGAAGCATCGACGGTAACCGGGTTAGAGGTTAGAACGACTTATAGCCGAATCGGGCCCTCGGTGCGCGTCGGGCAGCTTCGCGTGCCGCGAGGACCAGCGGGGATCCGAACCACGGCGGTTTCGAAAGAACCGCCGTACGCGATCCACGCTGTGCCTCGCTTGGAACGGCCGCGTCTGGGCTCCACTAGGCGGAGCGGGCAGCCCGATAGGAAGGGTCGTCATGGCGACCACTTTCTATTGAGACGTGCCGGCAGGTCGAGATCGGGACATTGGATGGCTCCGCGCCGAGGTGGTGCGTGGGATCTCGGCACGGGTAAGCCCCCGTCCCTGCACCGAGTGCCGGACGCATCCAGCCGCCGGCACCAAAGAACCCGCGTTCATTGCTCGGCTGTACGAAGCCGGGCTGTAGACGTGAATTGGCGCACCGAGAGGATGTAATAAGTAGACGGGTGATGAGGATAGTGTTTTCGCCCCGAAATTAGAAAAAAAAAGCAAAATTTGATGATGGTAGAGTGATTGACAAATTTTTGAATTGGTTGGAATTTGGATGAGCCAAATTTGTAGTGGGAGATGCCCCATGTGGTGGGATGGCAACTCTGTCATCCCTCACAGAGTGGGGGCAAATGCGCTATAGTTTATGGGGTGTATGGCAGTGAAAACTAGCCCGGGTGGGTTAGGTTATATTGTAGGGATCTAGCGAAGATGACATTAGGTAACGTTAAGGTTAGTTAGTGACTGATACCTGTAGAGGGGACGCAGGTAGATTAGTGTGGATTATAATGACGAGGGAGCGCAATAGTTAAAGGGACGACTGGGAAGCGCAAGTTTCAGAGGGGAGTAGTTAGCTGAGATGATGCCGTGTGGTTGAGAATTGAACAGGTGTGATTGCACAGGTGTGCAACTGAACAGGTGTGTGGAGCAGTGTATGAGTGAGTGAAGGTGATTGTGTGTTGTGTTGACCCAATGGTCCAGGAAGAGGAGGAGGGTGCAGGTGGCACCAGGGGATTGCACAGGTGTGCAACAACAGGTGTATGTGGCTGTGTGGAATAAATGGTAGTGTGGAATAAATGGAGTATTGGAATGGATGGTCGTGGAGTGAGTATGGTGGAAATTGTGGAGTGGAGTGGATGGTGCGAAGGTGTGAATGGGGGAAGAGTGGACCCCCATCACGGATACCCGGGGCGGGTAGTGTAAGTGTTAGGTAGAGGGTACAGGTAAATTGTGGTTGGATATTGGCATCTGTGGTGCGGGTGAAAGAATGGTCTTTGGATGGGTGCATTAGTGTTGTGGAAATGGCTGGGCGTGTAGCCTGTTAGTGTGTGTAGTTGGTTTGGGCACTCCACCACTGTGAGGATGTCGGCCAGGTGAGGCCGCAGGTGGGCTCTGGGAGCCGGTAGTTGTGGATGGGGCCCGAGGATCCGGAGGACGGACCCGGGTAGCCCAGTGCCAGAGGGCACCAAGGGGTGACAGAGCCAGGAGAGGGCCTTCCCCAGTTAGTTAGGTTAGGGTGAGGAGCTAGGTAAGCTCGGGTGGCAACTGCAGTGGTGGAGGTGTGCAGGTGGGTAGACCTGCTGGGAGAGCTACACGTCGCAGCCCAGAAATTGTGCGACGGCACCGGGAGATGAATCGGGGGAGTGAGACCCCAAATTGAGAAGCACCACAGTTTGGTCAATGGGAATTGGTTTTTAGAACCCATAGTGTAAGTTGGCCAATGGATTGGCAGGGAGAGACCCCGGGTAGTGTAAAGTGTGTTAAAATCATTTAGAGGATAGTTAGGATGAAGGATCTCCTCGCACCATCTGCATCCACTCACCTGAGGTGACAGGTACTCCACACCATGCCATGGTTTGATTATTTTTTATGATGCAAATGTTTGGATTGTGAGACGCATCATGACGTGGGTGAGACATTGTGCTTTGATGTTCCATCTCTGCCTCCTTATGAGGATTGATGATGAATTTGGTGATGGCAAATTTTGAAGTAGAGGGATTGTGGAGACGAATTTGGTATAGGGGAAATATGGGGAAGACGTGACAGTAGTGACGAATTTGTAAATGTGTAGATTTTTGTACATATGGGGTAAGGGCAAGGGTAGGGTAGGTGGCAGGGGGGTGACGTACGGTAGGGACGAGCTTTCTCACTTCGCCCTCCGTACGCATTTCGCCTTGCATTGCCTTATTGATGTGTACCCTTGTGACCTTACCCCTCGCTCAATTGTCTTTCCCCTTTTGTCTCCCACATGACCTGTGCGCCACTGGGTGCCGAGGGGAGCGTGCGTGGGTCGGCCATTGTGCGCCCGAAATTCCCAGAACCAGCTGTCTGCATCGATGCACCACATTATGGACCACATGTCTGTGGCCGAGCACCACTTATGGACCCCATGGGTTGGGGCATGGCCCCTCTGCTGGAACCGGCCATGAGGGCCCGAAATCTTGCTGGCGGACCTTGGCCACAGGGCACCGATGCCCCACAGGTGAACCACACTAGTCAGCCCTGTGGGCCATAAATAAAATAAATAAAAAGGACACATTGGGTGCAAGTTTAATACAAATAGGCTGCCAGTAAGCAAAGCAAAAGAATGACAACATCTGGAAGACCAAATAATAATAACCAGCAGAGGGAGCCGAAGAGCAAGAGACCACCTGCAGGGTTAGGGGTTGTTGAATTTATTTTTGTTGAACACTCTTGAACAATGGTGACTGCACCGATTGGTGCTTGGGTGCTTGTATTGGTGCGTTTTTGGGTGCGTTCATGGTGCGTCGATGCAGAGCAGACTGTCTCCCCCCCAGAAAGAACAATCACAGGTCCTGGGTTAGTCTTGTAAATAAAAGTAGCGTCAAGTGTAAATAATGCTCCCCACCGTCAGTGTATAGTTTGAAGACCATTCCGCGATTCGGTTAACTGTGGGCGTAAGTCTGTTAGGCAGGGTGCAATGGAGCAGCAGGACACATTTATTTATGTTTTAAAACTGTCGCACTCAGGGTCAGGTTAAAAGTAGAGGGAACTACACCTACGTGTCACACTAAAAATAAAAGTTGTAGGCCCGGGACGTGCCTAAGAGGAGGAGGGTGCAGTGTTGCGGAGATGAGGACTGTATTTTTTTGATTGTGTGCTGTATTATTATTATTATTGTTTATTCTGCGCCCCCCTACCTCCGGAGCTGTGTAAAGGTGAAAGGGCATCCCATAATTAGTCCACAAGCATACACGTCAGCCAAGTAATAGAATACCCCTGTTGATAGTTATCTCTTATTCTGTGTTTTAGGGTAAGGCTGTGTCTCCCATTAATTGAAGTACTCCATTGCACCAGTGAAAGAGAATAGATCCCCTTTCATTCCCATCCCCAAATTCCCCATTTCCTCCACATCCCCTTTCGTCATTGCCGAGCCTCGATTGCCCATATTACATCCCCTCTCATCATTGCCGAGCCTCGATTGCCCATATTACATCCCCTCCAAAACCACCATTGACCATGTGCTCGAATCGGAGAAGAAAGGCGTGCCCGCCCGTCGTCATCAAGGGCGGAGCCAGAGGGTCGCGCGACCAACCAGGGCCGAGGTGAGCACCCCGATGGGCGTGGCAAAAAGGCCGGCGGCTTAATCGCTGGAGGCGCTATAAAAGGCGCGCACGCAGGAAGCAGCAAGTGAGTCGGTTGCCAGGGGAGAGTCGTGAGGAGTCAGTCAGTGGAGTCGGTGGTCAGTTGGTTGCGTTGGTTGCGGTGAGGAGTCGGTGGTGGTGGTCAGTTGGTTGCGTTGGTTGCGGTGAGGAGTCGGTGGTAAAGAGTGAGTGGACCAAGAACGAGTTGAGGGTTTGGACCAGACGAGTCGGACAAGGCCTGGCAAAGCACGCGACGTACACAGCAGCCACAACAGCAGCGTGGGGGCCTGAACGGCGGTTTGGAGCAGGGCCGTAAAGGAACGGCGGCTGCTAAACGCGCCGGTTGAGCTGCAGGACCCCCTTGGACTTTCCTCTCCCTCCAGCCATCCACCTCCTGCCTTTCCACCCTTCTTGGGTACGTGAGTTTGTTCTGTTTGTTCTGTCCTGGGTTAATTAAGCTTGTGTAGGTAAGCTAAAGATTTCACTGTGTCACCTGCGTCTTATGTGCTTGTAAATAAACGTGACTGCTTTCTTTTTGCTTATGTGTGTAAATAGTCAATAAATTCAGTAGTATTTCCAAACCTTTCTTTGCCTTCGTTTTCCTCTTTGCATTCGTCGTTTTTGTCTTTTCCCTCATTGAGCAGCTGCGGTGCGATCCGGCCAACGTTTGGGTGGAATCGGGTGAGTCGGGGATCCTGTTAGGTCGCGGTAATACACCACCGCTCGGTCAATATAACATCTGTCCGCGATCTGTAACAATATTATCCAGGATAGGGTACAATCAAATGCTTGGCATTGGATGACTAACCAGGTGTAACTGAATGACTAAAGAGATGTGACCAAATGACCAACGAAGTGTAACTGAATGACTTACGAGGTGTAACTCATTTACATGAAATTTACTTGCACTCATTGTGTTCCACACTGCCTCTTTTTCTGCCCATATATGAATTACATCTTTCAGGGATGTTCAAAAGGATCTCACAACGAGATGATCTGAAGCCCAACAAATGCCCAAGTTTATTGTTTAAACTTATGAGCAAACACAATGGGTGAGAAACAAATGTATTTACCAATGATCTGTGTCTGGTAGGATGGCCAAGACTCTAGAGGTATGCACACTCATATGTCTGAGCCATTTAGCCTGGGTTCGAATTCCAACCTAGTTATAAACTGTTTGCCCAGTGATTCACAGGCAATACGTCAGTCCGTCTCTCCAATGGACGTTAAACTGGGCATCCCATCTACCAACATTAGTTGATGGACGTTGAAGATCCCACGGTGTCCATTGTGAAGTGAAGGCGAGTTATCGCCCATACCCTGAAAAATTACAAATTCTTGCCCTAACACACAGGGGGCACGGCATCAGTGGCACAAGTGCGCCTCCAGCCAATGATGCCACCGCGCATCTTTGTGCTCCATCTATAATAATAAAAGGCAGTGTCCATCCGTCCGTCTGTCTGTCTCCTCCATGACGCCACAACCATGAAACCTTGCGGCCCCAAACTTTGCATGCATAACACCTGGACCTCCAACAGATTTCAAGGATGAAAACTGGTGTTTGAGTGTTATAACATCCTTTTTGAAGATGATTAACGAGGTGCTCATAAGAAAAAAACCGGTGATAGATATACGCATCTCGCTATGCCGTATACGTGATCGGTGCTAGTGTGTGTGTTAATGTGTGTGTGTGTGTTTGTGTGTGTGTGTTACTATGTGCGTGTGTAAATGAAACTGAACGAAACTGTCAGCTGAAGGAGCAAAAGAATGTCATTGTCTCACACGAATGGTTTATTAAATTGCAGAAGCATAGCCTGGTACTTGGTAAGCAGTTTATGAGTGTAACTTCCATGGGATAGGGTGTCACTCCACTGCATCAGAGTGCACTGTACCTGCGATCTATTTTAAAAATTCCCTCGAGATGATGGACCCAGATTGCGTATATCATATTCACGTCAAGAAGCGATCCATTGTTACCCAGCAACGCCGTTACCCAACACGAGTATACATATATATTGTTGCGAATATGGAATTTGGCCTCCATATCCGCTTGTAAATATTCCCCTATTTCCCCAATACTCCCCAACTATCCCCAATCCCCCATTCCCTAGTCCCATTGTCTGTAAACAACAATCAGTAGAGCCGACCTTCCCCTTTTTCCCCCATTAAATGTCGTGCCCAGGTCCACCGCACCACACGTAGACAACTTTCGGACATCTTGCTAGTTATTCTTAGTCTATGTCAGTTAAGGACTCGTTTCCATTAATTATGACTCTTCGTTGCACCAGAATGTGATTATATGGCACCAGTAGTGAGTTTAGGACCTTTCCCATACCTCCTCCCATCTTCTTCCCCAAACAACAACAATAACAACAACTACAACAACAATTACAACAACAACGACGCTGCACCGGGGGAGTGTGCGTCATCACACCGGCTCGGTTAGCCGCCATCGACAATGCGCGCCGGACCATGCGCTCCACGGGGTTACCACGAAGGGGCTGGCTGTCAGCTCCTCGTCAGGGGCGGAGCCAGTAACCCCCCCACGCACCCAATGAGAAGCAACGTGCCGATTCCATCTGGGGCGGAGCTAACGAGCCGAGGGCGTGTCACTCCCCGCCGGATATACACGGCCACGTACCGGACGTGACGTCAGATGCGCCCCCAGCTTGAGCAGACAAGTCACCATCTCCGAGCGCTGTGACCTTCCCGCATCTCTGGACCGGACCGAGTCGATTCTGCCTCGAGCCCAGGTGCACCTGGAGCCATCGATCCTGCCTTTCCTAGCCATCAAACCCCGTGTGAGTCAGCCTTTTGTCCCGTTTATCTGTCGTCTGTTGGGAATAATATAAGAGTGTGTCTAAGTGCTTGTCTTACTATGCTGTCCCTCTGGTAGTTGTAATCTAACCTTCCGCCTTAATATAACCTCCTCCGGAGGTCTTGAGAACTGAACCCTGGGTGTCGTGTCATTTGAAACCCAGCCGTGTGTCCTTTTCCTTTATTGCCTTTATTGACCTAGCGTAGCGCGATTAGTCAACGTTCGAGTATAATCGGGTAACTTGTGCAGACGTGGTCATACCAAAACCGCTCGGTAAATAACATCTAAGCCACGTCTGTAACAATTGGTGTCGAGGAGTGGAATTCGAACCCGGGACTAAATTTATTAGGCCCAAATTTGTAACAAGTAGAATCGATTCGGAGCGCGTTTCCTGCGCGTTATTAGGCCCAAATTTGTAACAAGTAGAATCGATTCGGAGCGCGTTTCCCGCGCGAAATTATAACGGCCGAAATTTGTTTTGTTGTATAAAAACCCGAATTTTGAAAGTCGCGCTATGGCAGACCAAGACAGCTGGGGTCCGGTAGGGGAGAGTGAGGCAGGGTCGGTCCAGGACCAAATTGAGGGACATGAGGGACAGGAGGAGAGCGAAGCAGCGAGGGTAGCAGACGCACAAAATAGCGTCGTTGTGCCCGACATTGCGGGAGCGCAAAATGGCGCCTCGCTGATCACCGCGCCCGCGACCGTGGCAGCGCCGCCGATGGATTGGGGCCTATTTATGGAGAAAATGAAGGCCCTTATGGCCCAGTATAACGAGGAAATGAGGGAGGAAATGAGGGCTCAGAGTGAGAAAACGAGGGCTCGGAGTGAGCAATTGGGGGTAATGGGAAACCAAATGGGGGTAATGAGGGACGAAGCGAGGGGTACTGGTGAGAAGTTAGACAAAAATTTTGAGGGGTTAGACAATGGGATAAAAGAGGTGAGAAATGGGTTAACGGGGGTAGAAAACAGAATGGCCGCTCAAGAGAATCAAATGGAAGGGATGCAAAAAGGGTTAGAGGGGTTAGAAAACGCCATGGAAGGCAAATTGAGGGACATGAGGGACCAAGCGGAAAGGGAAGTTAACCAAATGGGGCAGCAGATAGAGGGGGTCAGAATGGGGGTAGAAACCAAACTGGATGCTCACAGGGAGGAAATGGAGCAGATGAGGGTGGCATCTGGGCAGGAGATGCAAGTGATGGGAGAGGAGATCAGGAGAGGAGTGAGTGAGGAGGTCGGAGGAGTGCGCGAGGAGGTGAGGCACTGTAAGGAGCACATGGAGAAGGAGGTGAGAAAGGGGACTGTAAAGTTACAAGGGGGCATAGAGGACCTGACGCAGGAGGTGGAACAGCTGACGGAGGGACAAAAAGGACTAACGGAGCAGGTTCAAAGGAACACTGCGGTATTAGGAGGTTTAAAAGCGACACAGAGAGAACTAAAAAACGACTTAATAGCGACAAAGAGGGAATGTCAGATGGTACGTGAGGGACTGACAACGAGGTTGGACGAGGTGATAGAGGTAATGGAGACGACGGACCGGCAGGTGAGGACGCACATGGAAACGGTCAAGGTAGCCTTAGAGGATGAGCTTGAGGAGACGTACCGGGGAATAAAAGAGGTGAAGCACAAATTAGAAGAAGTGGAAGAAGGGATGAGCGAAATTAAGAAGCGACGGAGAGGGGATAAGAAAGAGATAAAAGAGGAGATAAAAGAATTGGTCCAAAGTCTGTGTTTGGATCGTGATGATGTGCTCATTAACCGGATGAGGGATTCGCAGGTGATGGAGGAGAAGCGAAGAGGAAGAGGACCCGGTGTAAGTGGTGACCAATATGGTCGTGCGTATGATGCGCCAGGGGATTTAAGAAGCTTGGGGGTCGAGATGGACCCGGGTGTTCGTGAGAGGCCGTGGGTGAAGTGTGCGACAGGTCTGGTGTGCGAAAAAGGAGGTGTGCGAGAAAGTCCGACTCTGGGGTGTGTGAGGAAAAAGTGTGTGCCAAGGAGTGAGGGTGCTGGCGAGAGTGAGTCGGTCGTAGCGCGTGTGCGAGGGGGCACATGGAAGCGCGGTGTGGTGAGTGTTTCAGAGGATGTAACGGGAGAGTGTGCGCGAGAAAGGTGTGTGACGGACAGGTGCACGAGGAAAGAGTGCGCTGTCAAGAGTAAGGGTGAGTGCGCCGTCAGGAATGGAGGTGAAAGTAGTGAGAGTGACATGGAGCGTGAGTTAGTTGTGACAGGTGAGCGAGGATGTACACCTGGGATGGAAGGATGCACACCTGGAATGGTAGAGCGTGAGTGGGAATGCACGCTGGAGTTGGTGGTGAGGCACGTGGTTGGGTGTGCGAATGAGAGCACACCTGTGATTGTCACAGAGGAGGTGACCGAGGAGGGGGTGCGAAGCGGTGTATTGGTGAGGTGTGCGAGCAACGAATGTGTGCCAAAGTGTTCGGTGGTCAGGTGTGTGACCAAGGCTGTGAGTGGAATGAGGGTACCTGGGTGTGTAAGGAAAGGTACGAGGAGCATGGGCACGGCTGGATGTGTGAGCAAGGAACGGGCTGCGGGGTGTAAGCATGCAGGTGAAGCATCGACGTTAAACGGGTTAGAGGTTAGAGCGACTTTTAGCCGAAGCGGGCCCTCGGTGCGTGCTGGGCCTCGCTTTGAACGGCCGCGTCCGTGCTCCACTAGGCGGAGCTGGCAGCCCGATAGAAAGGGTCGTCATGGCGACCACTTTTTGGTGAGACGTGTCGGCAGGTCTAGATCGGGGCATTGGATGGCTCCACGCCGAGGTGGTGCGTGGGATCTCGGCACGGGTAAGCCCCCGTCCCTGCACCGAGTGCCGGACGCATCCTGCCGCCGGCACAAAACAACCAGCATCCATTGCTTGGCTTTACGAAGCCGGGCTTTGGACAGGAATTGGCGCACCGAGAGGCATTATTGAGTAGACTGGGTGATGAGGTTAGTGTTTTGGACCCAAAATTGGAGAAAAACAAAATTTGATGATTGGCAAGGGATTGGCAGTAGTGATTGGCAGATGATGGGTAGTGATTGGCAAATTTTTGATTTGTTGAAATTTGATGTGCAAAAATTGGTAGTGAGAGACCCCCGATGTGGTGGGATGGCATCCCTGCCACCCTTCCCATGTGGGGGCAAAGGAGCAATAGCTAATGGGGTGTATGGCAGTGAAAACTAGCCCGGGTGGGTTAGGTTATATTGATAGGGCCCTAGAAGATGACATTAGGTAACGTTAAGTTTAGTTAGTGACTGATACCTGTAGTGGGGACGCAGGTAGATTAGTGTGGATGATAATGACGAGGGAGCGCAATAGTTTAAAGGGACGACTGGGAAGCGCAAGTTTCAGAAGGGAGTAGTTAGCAGAGATGATGCCGTGTGTGTGAGAATTGAACAGGTGTGATTGCACAGGTGTGCAACTGGACAGGTGTGTGGAGCAGTGTGTGAGTAGTGAGTGTGTGGATCAGCGCGAATGCGCTTGGGGAGAGAAGGGTGCAGGTGGCACCAGGTGTGAGCACAGGTGTGCAGGTACAGGTGTGTGGAGAGAGTTGGAGTAAGTGGTACGGAGTGGTGTGCATGGTGCGAAGGTGTGGATGGGGGAAGAGTGGACCCCTTTCACGAGTACCCGGGGCGGGTAGTGTAAGTGTTAGGTAGAGGGTATAGGTAAATTGTGGTTGGATATTGGCATTTGTGGTGCGATTGCAGAATGGTGTTGTGAATGGGTGCATTAGTGTTGTGGAAATGGCTGGGCGTGTAGCCTGTTAGTGTGTGTAGTTGGTTGGGCACTCCACCACTGTGAGGATGTCGGCCAGGTGAGGCCGCAGGTGGGCTCTGGGAGCCGGTAGTTGTGAGTGGGTGCCTGAGGATCCCGGGTGTGGATCGGGCAGCCCAGTGCCAGAGAGGGCATTGAGTGGGGAGAGCGCCAGAGGGCCTTCCCCAGGTAGTTAGGTTAGGGTAAGGAGCAGGTAAGCTCGGAGGCAACTGCAGTGGTGGAGGTGTGCAGGTGGGTAGACCCACTGGGAGAGGTACACGCCACAGCCCAGAAATTGTGCGAGGGCACCGGGAGATGAATCGGGGGAGTGAGACCCCAAATTGAAAAGCACCACAGTTTGGCCAATGGGAATTGGTTTTTAGAACCCATAGTGTAAGAGGGCCAATGGTTTGGCCGGAGAAAGACCCCGGGTAGTGTAAAGTTGTTAAAGTCATTTAGGAAATAGTTAGGATTGATGAACCTGTCGCACCATACGCAGCCACTTACCTGTGGTGATGATGATGACTCCACACCTGTGTTTTCTTTGTTTTGTTGCAGGAAATGAAATTGCTGTGTGGATTGTGAGACGCATCACGACGTGGATGAGACATTGGGGTGATTCCATCTCTCCCTCCTTAGGAGGGACTGATGATGAATTGGTGATGGCAAATTATGATGTTGAGTTGGAGATGGCAAATTATGATGTTGAGTTGAAAATGGCAAATTTGATTGGTTAGGAGGGAGAGAAGACGAATTTGGTATATGGGAGGAACGGGGAAGACAGTAGGGATGTTTGTTGATTTGTAAAGTAGATGTTTATGGGTAGTGTTGTGTTTTGTGGATACAGTAAGGGGTAAGGGAAGGGCCATGTAGGTTACCTGGTGGGGGGGGGGGGGGGGGGGGGAGCGTACGGTAGGAACGTACCTGTCTCACCTGGTTCCCATGTGCCCCCAGTGTGCATTACCTGGCATTGCGTGCACTTTTGCGCCCTTACCACCTTACTCACTTGTCTTTTCTTTTGTCTCCCACCTCCGAGGATCTGGCTTTGGGGTGGAGAGAGAGGAGAGAGAGGTGCTGGCTACGCAGTTGTGGGCCTGCACTTTCGCTGCTTGCTGCTTGGATCGATACACCATATGGACCGCAATGTTTGTGGCCACCCACAATGGACCGCAGCTCTTTTGCGGCCAAGCACCACCCGTGGATGGACCTATGGGTCAACGTGGCACCTATGCCATACAGGTGAACCACTTATAGTTGGCCCCCTGACGGCCACAATAAAGAAATGGACGCGGTTGGCGCCTTTCTTTATTTTGTTTAAAAGAAGTAAGAAGGCCAAGTGCACCACATGAAGGCAAGACCAGCGGCAGAACATCGGCCGGCTGCGACACCACCGGTGATTTGTAGACACTTTATTGGTGCACCGGATGGTGCTCACTGTGTGATGGGGTGGTGCTTGATGCTTGGAAGGGGTGCTCTGCACATTATTAAAGGCCGTAGGCCACAGAGCACTCGTGGGTTGGTGTATCGATGCTAGCATGCGTGCTCTCTCTATGCATAACATCTGCATGTGTTCCTCCAAAAACAGGTCCTGGATCGTAGTGTAAAAATCAGCGTAGTCTTGTGTAAATAATGCTCCCTACCGGCTGTATGTTTAGTTTGAGGATTCTTTCCGGATTCGGTTATCCTGTGGGTGTGTTTCTGTGAGGAGAAGGGTGCAACGTCGCAGGGGGACATATTTACTCATTTGTGAATATCTGTAAAACTGTCGCACTCAGGGTAGAGTTAATAGTAGAGGGAACTACATTGCGTGCCACACTAAAGTAGGTAAAAATTTATCGGGTCGGGACGCCCCGAGGGTAGAGAAGGGTGCAATGTTGCGAATATGGAATTTGGCCTCCATATCCGCTTGTAAATATTCCCCTATTTCCCCAATACTCCCCAACTATCCCCAATCCCCCATTCCCTAGTCCCATTGTCTGTAAACAACAATCAGTAGAGCCGACCTTCCCCTTTTTCCCCCATTAAATGTCGTGCCCAGGTCCACCGCACCACACGTAGACAACTTTCGGACATCTTGCTAGTTATTCTTAGTCTATGTCAGTTAAGGACTCGTTTCCATTAATTATGACTCTTCGTTGCACCAGAATGTGATTATATGGCACCAGTAGTGAGTTTAGGACCTTTCCCATACCTCCTCCCATCTTCTTCCCCAAACAACAACAATAACAACAACTACAACAACAATTACAACAACAACGACGCTGCACCGGGGGAGTGTGCGTCATCACACCGGCTCGGTTAGCCGCCATTGACAATGCGCGCCGGACCATGCGCTCCACGGGGTTACCACGAAGGGGCTGGCTGTCAGCTCCTCGTCAGGGGCGGAGCCAGTAACCCCCCCACGCACCCAATGAGAAGCAACGTGCCGATTCCATCTGAGGCGGAGCTAACGAGCCGAGGGCGTGTCACTCCCCGCCGGATATACGCGGCCACGTACCGGACGTGACGTCAGATGCGCCCCCAGCTTGAGCAGACAAGTCACCATCTCCGAGCGCTGTGACCTTCCCGCATCTCTGGACCGGACCGAGTCGATTCTGCCTCGAGCCCAGGTGCACCTGGAGCCATCGATCCTGCCTTTCCTAGCCATCAAACCCCGTGTGAGTCAGCCTTTTGTCCCGTTTATCTGTCGTCTGTTGGGAATAATATAAGAGTGTGTCTAAGTGCTTGTCTTACTATGCTGTCCCTCTGGTAGTTGTAATCTAACCTTCCGCCTTAATATAACCTCCTCCGGAGGTCTTGAGAACTGAACCCTGGGTGTCGTGTCATTTGAAACCCAGCCGTGTGTCCTTTTCCTTTATTGCCTTTATTGACCTAGCGTAGCGCGATTAGTCAACGTTCGAGTATAATCGGGTAACTTGTGCAGACGTGGTCATACCAAAACCGCTCGGTAAATAACATCTAAGCCACGTCTGTAACAATATGTTTACTCGTGTTATAGTTCCATGCTTGTAGAGTTGATTGAAATACTTCACATAAAAGTCTGTAAAATAATATTGTTACGTTTATGGGGGGTAAGCAATGGAATACCTTAGTCCAGGTAGAAGTGTATAGGGTAGTGTGCTCCGTATGCTGTGTAGACACCTTGATGTAACTAAGTCAGCCCGCATGTCCGGGAAGTTCGTAAATTTGTCTCCATGCGAGGGGTGGAGCCATGCTAATCAGTTAGGGTATAAGGTAACCACCTGTAAGGTATAAGGTTAAGGTAAAGGTAAAGGATATAAGGTAAAGGGTATAAGGTAAAGGGTATAAGGTAAAGGCAAACACCTGTCTATATAAGGTCTCACAGCTGACAATGCATATCAGAGCAAAAACCGAGCCATGAGGTCGAAGGAACTGCCTGCAGAGCTCAGAGACAGGATTGTGTCGAGGCACAGATTTGGGGAAGCCTACAAAAAAGTTTCTGCTGCATTGAAGGTTCCCAAGAGCACAGTGGCCTCAATAATTCTTAAATGGAGGAAATTTGGAACAACCATAACTCTTCCTAGAGCTGGCCGCCCGGCCAAACTGAGCAATCGGGGGAGAAGGGCCTTAGTAAGAGAGGTGACCAAGAACCCGATGGTCACTCTGGCTGAGCTCCAGAGATCCTGTGTGGAGATAAGAGAAACTTCCAGAAGGACAACCATCACTGCAACACTCCACCGATCTGGGCTTTATGGCAGAGTGGCCAGACGGAAGCCTCTCCTCAGTGAAAGACACCGGTTGAATGAAGACATTTCGCCGGTCCTCCATGCGACTCAAATGGGTCGCGTGCAGCTCGCTCCTCTGGCTGTGCGCGGACTTGTCCACCGGAGTCGCCCCGTCATCCGGAACCAAGATGAGAGGTCCGCCGGCACAGGAACGCGCAAAGGGCAACAGGAGAAGAAAGGAACGGTCTCCAGCATGGGAAGGCAGGAAGAGGCGCCAGGCAAAGGTGAAGAGGCAGAGGCAAAGCGCGAAGAGGGAAGAGAGAAAATGTCCGTCTCCGCTCACTTTTATCAGACATCGTCTGACATCAGCTTTCTCTCTCTGCCAATCAGTGTGTCGTTTCTTTGTGCTGTTTCGCGCCCTCCGCACTGATTGGCCTAGCGTCTCGCGCCTTTGGTGTAAGTCATCGGTCGCACGTCATTGTCGGTGGCCAATCAGTGTGGCATGTCCTTCACCTTCCTTACCCCCAATCATGGGGAAGCTTTCTGTCCCTTCCCCAACCAATCGCAAGTCCTTCCCTACTCTGCTAATCAGTGGCCTGCTCTTTGCTCGCCCACCCCCCCCCCCCACCCCCCCCCCCCCGTCAATCAAGAGTCCTTCTGGTCCGATGTCTGCTTGCCATGACGCCATAGTGTGCTGTCGCTTCCTGCTGGTTCGTCCTGTTAGTCATTGTGAGAGGGGAGTATTTATTAATGTGTGCACTAATGGGCCTAGGCAATGTATGAGAGTGCGCTGCCATACGGGACACCGGGATGATTACAGAGTTTCACACATGCAGGAATTAGCATAATCCCTACAACTATTTAACATGCCCCATTTCTCGTAATGTGGGGCGAAGATACACCTAACCCGAACAAACGGGCTAGACGGGTCCCTGACTTCCTGTACATCAAGTGGTTCTTCTTCTTCATGGCATCGAAGCACCTACCAATGCAAATCTACCTGGATCTATATATGCCCTACCCAACCGACATAACAATATATCTATATATAATAATATATAATAATATATAATTAATATATATATATATAATAATATATATATAATAATATATATATAATAATATATATATAATAATATATATATATAATATATATATATATATATATATATATATATAATAATATATATATATAATAATATATATATATATATATATATATATATTATATATATATATATATATATATAATAATATATATATTATATATATATATATATATATATATATATATATATATATATATATATATATATATATATATATATATATATATATATATATATATATATATATATATTGTTACAGATACGACTTTGATGGTATGGTGGGCCGAGCGGGATGGCCGCCGTATCCGTACAAGTTACCCCGATTGCACCCGGGGTTGACTAATCGCGCTATGCTGGCTCAATAAGAAAAAGAAGACACCCGGCTGGATTATAATGACACAATACGACACCAGGGGTTCAGTTCTCAAGTATATTCGTACGAAAAAGGTTAGATTACAACTACAAGAGGGGACAGCATAGGAAGACAGGCACTTAGACACACTCTTATATTAACCCTAGACAGACCACAGATAAACGGGACAACGCTGACTCACACGGGATTTGATGGCAAGGAAAGCGGCAGTCGATGGCTCAGGTGCACCTGGCTCAGGGACAGAATCACGTACGGTGGTGTCCAGCAGATGCGGGGGAGGTCGCTCAGCGCTCGTGGGTCGCGACTTTGGTGGAGATGCCCGGGGAGGTCGCTCAGCGCTCGGGAGGGTGGCGTCTTGTCCTTCCAAGCTCGGGGCGCATCTGACGTCACGTCCGGCGCGGGGCCGCGTATATCCGGCGGGGAGTGACACGCCCTCGGCTCGTTAGCGCCGCCCCAGATGGCATCGGCCCATGGCTTCTCATTGGGTGCGGGGGTTACCGGCTCCGCCCTTGACGAGGGGCCGACAGGGAGCCCCTTCGTGGTAACCCCGTGGAGCGCGTGGTCAATGGCGGCTAACCGAGCCGGAAGGAGGACGCCCACTCCCCATGCCGTCACCGCGCCGCCCCCCTCTTTTGTTGTTGTTGTTGTAGTTGGCGCTTCTTCATGGGGAAGAGATGCGGAGAGGTATGGGGAGGTCCTAAACTTCCTAACAGGTGCCATATAATCACATTCTGGTGCAACGAAGAGTCATAATTAATGGAAACAAGTCCTTAACTGACATAGATTAAGAATAACTAGCAAGATGTCCTATTATTGTCTACGTGTGGTGCGGGGGACCTGGGCACGACATTTAATGGGGGGATGAAGGGGAAGATCGGCTCTAATGGGTGTTGTTTACAGACAATGGGACTAGGGAATGGGGTAAGGGAGAGTTGGGGAGTATCGGAGAAAATAGGGGAATATTTACAAGCGGATATGGAGGCCAAATTCCATATTCGCAACATTGCACCCTTCTCTACCCTCGGGGCGTCCCGACCCGATAAATTTTTACCTACTTTAGTGTGGCACGCAATGTAGTTCCCTCTACTATTAACTCTACCCTGAGTGCGACAGTTTTACAGATATTCACAAATGAGTAAATATGTCCCCCTGCGACGTTGCACCCTTCTCCTCACAGAAACACACCCACAGGATAACCGAATCCGGAAAGAATTCTCAAACTAAACATACAGCCGGTAGGGAGCATTATTTACAAGACTACGCTGCTATTTACACTACGATCCAGGACCTGTTTTTGGAGGAACACATGCAGATGTTATGCATAGAGAGAGAGAGCGCGCTTGCCAACATCGATACACCAACCCACGAGTGCTCTGTGGCCGACGGCCTTTAATAACGTGCAGAGCACCCTTTCCCGAGCATCAACAGCACCACCCCACCACCAATCGGTGCAGTCACCATTGTTCATTGGAATAAAAATAACTTCAACAACCCCTAACCCTGCAGGTGTCTCTTGCTCTTCTTGTGGTGCACTTGGTGGTGTTAACTATTAGTGGTTCACCTGTATGGCATAGGTGCCACGTTGATCCATAGGTCCATCCCCGGGTGGTGCTTGGCCGCAAACGAACTGCGGTCCATTGTGGGTGGCCACAAACATTGCGGTCCATATGGTGTACCGATCCAGGCAGCGAACAGCGAAAGTGCAGGCCCACAACTGCGCAGCCAGCACCTCTCTCTCCTCTCTCTCTACCCCAAAGCCAGATCCTCGGAGGTGGGAGACAAAAGAAGCAAACAAGTGAGTAAGGTGGTAAGGGCGCAAAAGTGCACGCAATGTAAGGTAATGCACACTGGGGGCACATGGGAACCAGGTGAGACAGGTACGTTCCTATCGTACGCCCCCCCCCCCACCAGGTAACCTACATGGCCCCTCCCTTACCCCTTACTGCATCCACACAACACAACACTACTCATAAACATCTACTTTACAAATCAACAAACATCCCTACTGTCTTCCCCGTTCCTCCCATATACCAAATTCGTCTTCTCTCCCTCCTAACCAATCAAATTTGCCATTTTCAACTCTCATCAAAATTTGCCATTTTCAACTCAACATCAAAATTTGCCATTACCAATTCATCATCAGTCCCTCCTAGGGAGGGAGAGATGGAATCACCCCAATGTCTCATCCACGTCGTGATGCGTCTCACAAATCCTCACAGCAATTCTCATTTCTGCAACACTACCAAAGAAAACACAGGTGTGGAGTCATCATCATCACCACAGGCAAGTGGCTGCGTATGGTGCGACAGGTTCATCAATCCTAACTATCTCCTAAATGACTTTAACAACTTTACACTACCCGGGGTCTTCCTCCGGCCAAACCATTGGCCCTCTTACACTATGGGTTCTAAAAACCAATTCCCATTGGCCAAACTGTGGTGCTCTTCAATTTGGGGTCTCACTCCCCCGATTCATCTCCCGGTGCCCTCGTACAATTTCTGGGCTGCGACGTGTACCTCTCCCAGTGGGTCTACCCACCTGCACACCTCCACCACTGCAGTTGCCTCCGAGCTTACCTGCTCCTTACCCTAACCTAACTACCAGGGGAAGGCCCTCTGGCTCTCTCCCCACTCCGTGCCCTCTCTGGCACTGGGCTGCCCGATCCACACCCGGGATCCTCAGGCACCCACTCACAACTACCGGCTCCCAGAGCCCACCTGCGGCCTCACCTGGCCGACATCCTCACAGTGGTGGAGTGCCCAACCAACTACACACACTAACAGGCTACACGCCCAGCCATTTCCACAACACTAATGCACCCATTCACAACACCATTCTGCAACCGCACCACAAATGCCAATATCCAACCACAATTTACCTGCACCCTCTACCTAACACTTACACTACCCGCCCCGGGTATCCGTGATGGGGGTCCACTCTTCCCCCATTCACACCTTCGCACCATGCACACCACTCCGTACCACTTACTCCAACTCTCTCCACACACCTGTACTTGCACACCTGTGCTCTCACACCTGGTGCCACCTGCACCCTTCTCTCCCCAAGCGCATTCGCGCTGATCCACAACACTCACTACTCATACACTGCTCCACACACCTGTCCAGTTGCACGCCTGTGCAATCACACCTGTTCAATTCTCACACAGCATCATCTCATCTAACTACTCCCTTCTGAAACTTGCGCTTCCCAGTCGTCCCTTTAAACTATTGCGCTCCCACGTCATTATCATCCACACTAATCTACCTGCGTCCCCACTACAGTTATCAGTCACTAACTAATCTTAACGTTACCTACTGTCATCTTCTAGGGCCCTATCAATATAACCTAACCCACCCGGGCTAGTTTTCACTGCCATACACCCCATAAACTATAGCGCATTTGCCCCACACCTGTGAGGGATGGTGGATTTGCCATCCCACCACATCGGGGGTCTCTCACTACCAATTTTGCACATCAAATTTCAACAAATTAAAAATTTGCCAATCACTGCCCATCATCTGCCAATCACTGTACCATTACCAATCATCACTCTGCCAATCCTCTGCCAATCATCAAATTTCGCCTTTTTCTAATTTCGGGGCCAAAACACTAACCTCATCACCCAGTCGACTCACTACTGCCTCTCGGTGCGCCAATTCCTGTCCAAAGCCTGGCTTCGTAAAGCCAAGCAATGGATGCTGGTTGTTTTGTGCCAGCGGCTGGATGCGTCCGGCACTCGGTGCAGGGACGGGGGCTTACCCGTGCCGAGATCCCACGCACCACCTCGGCGTGGAGCCATCCAATGTCCCGATCTCGACCTGCCGGAATGCCTCAACAAAAGGTGGTCGCCATGACGACCCTTTCTATCAGGCTGCCAGCTCCGCCTAGTGGAGCCTGGACGCGGCCGTTCAAAGCGAGGCCCGGCACGCACCGAGGGCCTGCTTCGGCTAAAAGTCGCTCTAACCTCTAACCCGTGTAACGTCGATGCTTCACCTGGACGCTTACACTCCGCAGCCCGTTCCTTGCTCACACATCCAGCTGTGCCCATGCTCCTCGTACCTTTCCTTACACACCCAGGTACCCTCATTCCACTCACAGCCTTGGTCACACACCTGACCACCGAACACTTTGGCACACATTCGTTGGTCGCACACCTCACCAATACACCGCTTCGCGCCCCCTCCTCGGTCACCTCCTCTGTGACAATCACAGGTGTGCCCTCATTCGCACACCCAACCACGTGCCTCACCACCAATTCCAGCGTGCATTCCCACTCACGCTCTACCATTCCAGGTGTGCATCCTTCCATCCCAGGTGTACATCCTCGCTCACCTGTCACAACTAACTCACGCTCCATGTCACTCTCACTACTTTCACCTCCATTCCTGACAGCGCACTCACCCTTACTCCTGACAGCACACTCTTTCCTCATGCACCTGTCCGTCACACACCTTTCTCGCGCACACTCTCCCGTTACACCCTCTGTAACACTCACCACAGGTGGACACTCTTCCTTACTTCTGACAGCGCACTCTTTCCCCATGCACCTGTCCGTCACACACCTTTCTCGCGCACACTCTCCCGTTACACCCTCTGTAACACTCACCACAGGTGGACACTCTTCCTTACTTCTGACAGCGCACTCTTTCCCCATGCACCTGTCCGTCACACACCTTCCTCGCGCACACTCTCCCGTTACATCCTCTGTAACACTCACCACACCGCGCTTCCATGTGCCCCCTCGCACACGCGCTACGACCGACTCACTCTCGCCAGCACCCTCACTCCTTGGCACGCACTTTTTCCTCACACACCCCAGAGTCGGACTTTCTCGCACACCTCCTCTTTCGCACACCAGACCTGTCGCACACTTCACCAACGGCCTCTCACGAACACCCGGGTCCATCTCGACCCCCAAGCTTATTAAATCCCCTGGCGCATCATACGCACGACCATATTGGTCACCACTTACACCGGGTCCTCTTCCTCTTCGCTTCTCCTCCATCACCTGCGAATCCCTCATCCGGTTAATGAGCACATCATCACGATCCAAACACAGACTTTGGACCAATTCTTTTATCTCCTCCTTTATCTCCTTCTTATCCCCTCTCCGTCGCTTCTTAATTTCACTCATCCCTTCTTCCACTTCTTCTAATTTGTGCTTCACCTCTTTTATTCCCCGGTACGTCTCCTCAAGCTCGTCCTCCAAGGCTACCTTGACCGTTTCCATGTGCGTCCTTACCTGCCGGTCCTTCGTCTCCATTACCTCTACCACCTCGTCCAACCTCGTTGTCAGTCCCTCACGTATCATCTGACATTGCCTCTGTGTCGCTATCAAGTCGTTTTTAATTTCTTTTTGTGTCGCCTTTAAACCTCCTAATACCGCAGTGTTCCTTTGAACCTGCTCCACTAACTCCGTCTGTCCCACCGTCAGCTGCTCCACCTCCTGCGTCAGGTCCTCTATGCCCCCTTGTAACTTTACAGTCCCCTTTCTCACCTCCTTCTCCATGTGCTCCTTACAGTGCCTCACCTCCTCGCGCACTCCTCCGACCTCCTCACTCACTCCTCTTCTGATCTCCTCTCCCATCACTTGCATCTCCTGCCCAGATGCCACCCTCATCTGCTCCATTTCCTCCCTGTGAGCATCCAGTTTGGTTTCTACCCCCATTCTGACCCCCTCTATCTGCTGCTCCATTTGTTTAACTTCCCTTTCCGCTTGGTCCCTCATGTCCCTCAATTTGCCTTCCATACTGTTTTCTAACCCCTCTAACCCTTTTTGCATCCCTTCCATTTGATTCTCTTGAGCGGCCATTCTGTTTTCTACCCCCGTTAACCCATTTTTCACTTCTTTTATCCCGTTGTCTAACCCCTCAAAATTATTGTCTAACTTCCCAATTTTCTTGTCTAACTCCTCAAAATTATTGTCTAACTTCCCAATTTTCTTGTCTAACTCCTCAAAATTATTGTCTAACTTCTCACCGGTACCCCTCGCTTCGTCCCTCATTACCCCCATTTGGTTTCCCATTACCCCCATTTGGTTTCCCATTACCCCCATTTGGCCCTCCAATCGCTCACCCTGAGCATCCATCCGGTTCCCCAATTGGTTACTCTGCAGTTTGAGGGACGCCTGCATTTGCGCCATAAATTGCTCCATGAGGACCTGCATCTGGGCCATCCCTCCCACTTGTGCAGCGGGTGCGGCCGCCGTAGCTATGTGCGAGGCGCCATTTCGCGCGTCTGCTACCCCCGCTGTTTCGCTCTCCTCACGTGTCTCAATTTGGTCCTGGACCGACCCTGCTTCACTCTCCCCTACCGGACCCCAGCCGTCTTGATCCGCCATAGCGCGACTTTCAAAATTCGAGTTTCGTAAAACAAAACAAATTTCGGCCGCTCCAAATTTTGACCAAATTTTTTTTTTTCCTCTATTCGTTTTTTTTTTTTTTCCAAAATTTGGTCGGGCCTCGAATCTCACTCCCGACACCAATTGTTACAGATACGACTTTGATGGTATGGTGGGCCGAGCGGGATGGCCGCCGTATCCGTACAAGTTACCCCGATTGCACCCGGGGTTGACTAATCGCGCTATGCTGGCTCAATAAGAAAAAGAAGACACCCGGCTGGATTATAATGACACAATACGACACCAGGGGTTCAGTTCTCAAGTATATTCGTACGGAAAAAGGTTAGATTACAACTACAAGAGGGACAGCATAGGAAGACAGGCACTTAGACACACTCTTATATTAACCCTAGACAGACCACAGATAAACGGGACCACGCTGACTCACACGGGATTTGATGGCAAGGAAAGCGGCAGTCGATGGCTCAGGTGCACCTGGCTCAGGGACAGAATCACGTACGGTGGTGTCCAGCAGATGCGGGGAGGTCGCTCAGCGCTCGTGGGTCGCGACTTTGGTGGAGATGCCGGGGAGGTCGCTCAGCGCTCGGGAGGGTGGCGTCTTGTCCTTCCAAGCTCGGGGCGCATCTGACGTCACGTCCGGCGCGGGGCCGCGTATATCCGGCGGGGAGTGACACGCCCTCGGCTCGTTAGCGCCGCCCCAGATGGCATCGGCCCATGGCTTCTCATTGGGTGCGGGGGTTACCGGCTCCGCCCTTGACGAGGGGCCGACAGGGAGCCCCTTCGTGGTAACCCCGTGGAGCGCGTGGTCAATGGCGGCTAACCGAGCCGGAAGGAGGACGCCCACTCCCCATGCCGTCACCGCGCCGCCCCCCTCTTTTGTTGTTGTTGTTGTAGTTGGCGCTTCTTCATGGGGAAGAGATGCGGAGAGGTATGGGGAGGTCCTAAACTTCCTAACAGGTGCCATATAATCACATTCTGGTGCAACGAAGAGTCATAATTAATGGAAACAAGTCCTTAACTGACATAGATTAAGAATAACTAGCAAGATGTCCTATTATTGTCTACGTGTGGTGCGGGGGACCTGGGCACGACATTTAATGGGGGGATGAAGGGGAAGATCGGCTCTAATGGGTGTTGTTTACAGACAATGGGACTAGGGAATGGGGTAAGGGAGAGTTGGGGAGTATCGGAGAAAATAGGGGAATATTTACAAGCGGATATGGAGGCCAAATTCCATATTCGCAACAATATATATATATATATATACAGTGGAACCTTGACTTACGAGTGCACCAACTTACGAGTTTTCCGAGATACGAGCCGTCGCTCGGGCGGTTTATTGCTTTGAGATGCGAGCCGAGATCTGAGTTACGAGCTTTCGCCACCCGCCACCAGGTGGGTTCCGGTCACGTGGTTATCTTGCCGTGCAAGTATCTCTGCCGTATATTGCTGCTGCTTTGTTTTCGCATTTTGGTTATTTTGAGTTTACGCCACCCGCCACCAGGTGGGTTCCGGTCACGTGGTTATCTTGCCGTGCAAGTATCTCTGCCGTATATCGCTGCTGCTTTGTTTTCGCATGTTGGTTATTTTGGAGCTTACGCTACCCGCCACCAGGTGGGTTCCGGTCACGTGGTTATCTTGCCGTGCAAGTATCTCTGCCGTATATCGCTGCTGCTTTGTTTTCGCATGTTGGTTATTTTGGAGCTTACGCTACCCGCCACCAGGTGGGTTCCGGTCACGTGGTTATCTTGCCGTGCAAGTATCTCTGCCGTATATCGCTGCTGCTTTGTTTTCGCATGTTGGTTATTTTGGAGCTTACGCTACCCGCCACCAGGTGGGTTCCGGTCACGTGGTTATCTTGCCGTGCAAGTATCTCTGCCGTATATCGCTGCTGCTTTGTTTTCGCATGTTGGTTATTTTGGAGCTTACGCTACACGCCACCAGGTGGGTTCCGGTCACGTGGTTATCTTGCCGTGCAAGTATCTCTGCCGTATATCGCTGCTGCTTTGTTTTCGCATTTTGGTTATTTTGGAAAATTTCTTAGTTTTAACCATGGGTCCTAAGAAATTGAGTGCCAAGGGCAGTACTGAGAAGAAGAAGAGGATGATGTGCTTGGATATAAAACACGCAATCGTCGAAAAACATGAGCGAGGTGTGCGTGTTGTCGACTTGGTGAGGCGGATGTGAAGGCAGCTGAAGATTTTATTATAACTTTTGCCGAACTGATAGAAGCCGAACGATACATCCCCCAGCAAATCTTCAACTGTGACGAGACAGGGCTCTTCTGGAAAAAGATGCCGAGGAGGACGTATATAACGGCAGAGGAGAAGAGCATGCCAGGCCACAACTTGTTCAGAGTGCCGGCGATAGCTCGCCTTCTCTTTGTGGAAAACACCGTGAGATCCTTAACATCCAACAACTAATGGGACGCAAACGGGGCGCCCAGTTTAGCGGTACACACATTGATGAATCACCCTGCCTGTGATTCACCCATGACAGGTTATAGCTGGGTCGGGATTCAAACCCAGGCTGGACAGTTTAGACTTTAGAGTCAAGTGTGCGTACCTCCAGTCCAGGCCATCCTGCCAACTTGTATGCTGCATACAGGTGAAATATAAAGCGCGAGATATTTTTATATATACTGTATATTTAAAAAAAAATTGGTGTGGTTTTTGGCGGGCTGGAACGGATTAATAGCATTTCAATGCATTTTAATGGGGAAATTTGATTTGAGAAACGAGCAAATTGAGTTACGAGCTCGGTCACAGAACGAATTAAACTCGTAAGTCAAGGTTCCACTGTATATATATATATATATATATATATATATATATATATATATATATATATATATATATATATATATATATATATATTATTACGGACACGACTTAGATGTTGCTTGACCGAGCGGAATGGCCGCCGTGTTCGCACAGTTTACCCGATTACACTCGAACGTTGGCCGAATCGCGCTACGCTAAATCAATGAAGGAAAGGACACAACGGCTGGGATTAATGCAACGACACAAGGGGTACAGTTCTCAAGACCTCCGGAGGAGGATATAATATTGGTGATGCAGAAACGGGTAGATTACACGGTAAGAGGTAAAGCACAGAAAAGATGGGCACTTAGACACAGTCTTATCTTATGCCCGACAGACCACAGACAAACGGGACAAGACTGACTTACACAGGGATTGATGGCAAGGAAGGGCAGGCAGTCGATAGCTCAAGGTGCACCTTGGCTCAGGGACAGGATACAGCTCGGTCCAGTCCAGAGATGCGGGGAGGTATTCAGCGCTTGGAGGTGGCGTCTTCTCTCTCCGTGGTGTGGGCGCATCTGACGTCACCTCCCTCTTCCTGCGCATGTCCAGCGGGGAGTGACACGCCCTCGGCTCGTTAGCTCCGCCCCAGATGGAATCGGTCCGCCGCTTCCATTGGGTGCGGGGGGTTACCGGGCTCCGCCCTTGACGAGGAGCTGACGGCGAGCCCCTGCGTGGTAACCCCGTCGGAGCACATGTTCAATGGAGGCTAACCAAGCCGGAGTGAGGACGCACACTCCCCGCGCTGCCGCCGCTGTTGTTGTTGTTGTTGTACCATGAGGAAGAGCTGCGGGGAGGTATTGGGAGGTCCTAAACTTTCTAACGGTGCCATACAATCACATTCTGGTGCAACGAAGAGTCAGAATTAATGGAAACGAGTCCTTAACTGACATAGACTAAGAATAACTAGCAAGATGTCCTATAGTTGTCTACGTGAGAGGCGGTGGACCTGGATGCGACATTTAATGGGGGAAAAAGGGGGAGGTCGGGTCTACAGAGTGTTGTTTACAGAAAATGGGACTAGGGAATGGGGGATTGGGGATAGTTGGGAAGTATTGGGGAAATAGGGGAATATTTACAAGCGGATATGGATGGAGGCCAAATCCCATATCCGCAACATTGCACCCTTCTCTACCTCGGGGCGGCCCGACCCGATAAATTTTTACCTACGTTAGTGTGGCACTCAGATGTAGTTCCCTCTACTATTAACTCAACCCTGAGTGCGACAGTTTTACAGATGTTCACAAATGAGTAAATATGTCCCCCTGCGACGTTGCACCCTTCTCCTCACAGAAACACACCCACAGGATAACCGAATCGCGGAAAGAATCCTCAAACTAAACATACAGCCGGTAGGGAGCATTATTTACACAAGACTACACTGATATTTACACTACGATCCAGGACCTGTTCTTTGAGGAACACATGCAGATGTTATGCATAGAGAGAGCACGCATGCCAGCATCGATACACCAACCCACGAGTGCTCTGTGGCCTTACGGCCTTTAATAATGTGCAGAGCACCCCATCCAAGCACCAAAAGCACCACCCCATAACACAGTCAGCACCATCCGGTGCACCAATAAAATGTTCATAGTCACCGGTGGTGTCGCAGCCGGCCGATGTTCTGCCGCTGGTCTTGCCTTCTTGAAGCACTTGGCCTTCTAGCTTCCTTAAAAAATAAAGAAAGGCACCAACCGCGTCCATTTCTGAATTGTGGCCGTCAGGGGGCCAACTATAGTGGTTCACCTCTATGGCATAGGTGCCACGTTGACCCAGAGGTCCATCAACGGGTGGTGCTTGCCCGCAAACGAACTGCGGTCCATGGTGGGCGGCCACAAAAATTGCGGTCCATATGGTGTATCGATCCAGGCAGCAAGCAGCGAAAGTACAGGCCCACAACTGCGGAGCCAGCACCTCTCTCTCCTCTCTCTCTGCCCCAAAGCCAGATCCTTGGAGGTGGGAGACAAAAAAGAAGACAAGTGAGTAAGGTGGTAAGGGCGCAAAATTGCACGCAATACAAGATGATGCACACTGGGGGCACATGGGAACCAGGTGAGACAGGTACGTTCCTACCGTACGCCCCCCCCCCCCCCACCAGGTAACCTACATTGCCCCTCCCTTACCCCTTACTGTATCCACAAAACACAACACTACCCATAAACATCTACTTTACAAATCAACAAACGTCCCTACTGACTTCCCCGTTCCTCCCATAAACCAAATTCGTCTTCTCTCCCTCCTAACCAATCAAATTTGCCATTTCCAACTCTCATCAAAATTTGCCATCTCCAACTCAACATCAAAACTTGCCATCACCAATTCATCACATCAGTCCCTCCTAGGGAAGGAGAGATGGAATCACCCCAATGTCTCATCCACGTCGTGATGCGTCTCACAAATCCTCACAGCAATTCTCATTTCCTGCAACACAGAACAAAGAAAACACAGGTGTGGAGTCATCATCATCACCTCAGGTAAGTGGCTGCGTATGGTGCGACGGGTTCATCAATCCTAACTATTTCCTAAATGACTTTAACAACTTTACATTACCCGGGGTCTTTCCCTGCCAATCCATTGGCCAACTTACACTATGGGTTCTAAAAACCAATTCCCATTGACCAAACTGTGGTGCTTCTCAATTTGGGGTCTCACTCCCCCGATTCAACACTCGGTGCTCTCGCACAATTTCTGGGCTGTGACGTGTAGCTCTCCCAGCAGGTCTACCCACCTGCACACCTCCACCACTGTAGTTGCCACCCGAGCTTACCTGCTCCTCACCCTAACCTAACTAACTGGGGAAGGCCCTCTCGCACTCTCACCCCCTCAGTGCCCTCTCTGGCACGGGCTGCCCGATCCACACCCGGGATCCTCAGGCACCCACTGACACTAACGGCTCCCAGAGCCCACCTGCGGCCTCACCTGGCCGACATCCTCACAGTGGTGGAGTGCCCAAACCAACTACACACACTAACAGGCTACACGCCCAGCCATTTCCACAACACTAATGCACCCATCCACAATACCATTCTGCAACCGCACCACAAATGCCAATATCCAACCACAATTTACCTATACCCTCTACCTAACACTTACACTACCCGCCCCGGGTATCCGTGATGGGGGTCCACTCTTCCCCCATTCACACCTTCGCACCATGCACACCACTCCGTACCACTTACTCCATATATTCCACACACCTGTACTCGCACACCTGTGCTCTCACACCTGGTGCCACCTGCACCCTTCTCTCCCCAAGCGCATTCGC
The DNA here is from genome assembly GCF_964187855.1 of Myxine glutinosa. Taxonomy (NCBI): domain Eukaryota; kingdom Metazoa; phylum Chordata; class Myxini; order Myxiniformes; family Myxinidae; genus Myxine; species Myxine glutinosa. Next base: position 5,137,303 of record NC_136274.1, read on the forward strand.
GCTGATCCACAACACTCACTACTCATACACTGCTCCACACACCTGTCCAGTTGCACACCTGTGCAATCACACCTGTTCAATTCTCAACCACACGGCATCATCTCATCTAACTACTCCCCTCTGAAACTCGCGCTTCCCAGTCGTCCCTTTAAACTATTGCGCTCCCTCGTCATTATAATTCACACTAATCTACCTGCGTCCCCACGACAGGTATCAGTCACTAACTAACCTTAACGTTACCTAATGTCATCTTCTAGGTCCCTATCAATATCCTAACCCACCCGGGCTAGTTTTCACTGCCATCAACCCCATAAGCTATAGCGCATTTGCCCCACCATGGGAAGGGTGGCAGGGATGCCACCCTTACCCACCGGGCCCATCGCTCATCAATCCCCCAGTCCTCTGGCACTAATAAGCCCCCCTTATTCAGAGGTACTGGGTCCCGCCTCGGCATCTAAAGCCGAGGCAATCCACGGGGGCGCCTGCTCGCCGGTGTAAGGCCTTATCCGGTCGGCGTGGACGATCCGAGGGAGGGCTCGTGGCCCCATTTTGATTTTTACTACCACGTCACAGACTTGCGACAGGACGACCCCCGGGCCTTGCCAGGGAGAGGTGAGTTTCGGGCACCTACCCTTCCTCCTCCGGGGATTGAAGAACCAAATCTTCATCCCCGGAGTGTACTGACTCCCCTGGCTCCGGTGGTCGTACCTGCGCTTCATCTTTTCCCCCGCCAGATGGAGTTGGCGGCGGGCGAAGGCATGGACTAGCTCCATGCCTTCCTCTAGGTGACGTGCGTACCCCTCCCTCGGCGGGTTAACCACTGTGTCTGGCACGGGACCGCATAGCAAGTCGGCAGGAGCCCGTAACTCCCGCCCATACATAAGCAACGCTGGACTGCATGCGGTGGCCCCGTGCTGGCTGGTTCGGTAGGCCATGAGCAAATAAGGGAGATGTTCGTCCCAGTCATCCTGACGGGTGGCGGTGAACAGTGCCAGTTGTTGGATTAAAGTTCGGTTGAATCTTTCCACCATCCCGTCAGATTGAGGTCTTAAAGGCGTTGTTCTGGTTTTCCGAATTGACAGGAGACTGCACACATCTTTTAGCAATTTGCTCTCAAAATTTCGTCCCTGGTCGGTGTGCAACTCCTGTCGAATCCCATGCCGGCACACAAATCCTTCCACGAAGGCCTGCGCTACCACCCCTGCTTCTTGGTTGGGGAGGGCGTAGGCCTCCGGCCACTTGGTGAAGTAGTCCATCACAACGAGGATGTACTTATTACCTAGGCGGGTGCGGGGTAGTGGGCCTAGGATATCCATGGCCACCCGCTCTAGGGGGGCCCCCACCTGGTGTAATTGAAGGGGGGCCCTCATCCTCCGTGCTGGTCCCTTTTTGGCAGTACAGGCGTCGCATCTCCGACACCAGTCCTGTATGTCGCGCCCCATATTCACCCAATAAAACCTCCGGCGTACCTGCGATGTCGTCTTTGTCCTGCCCAAATGGCCGCCGGGGCGGGTACCATGCACCTGTTGCAATATATCGGTCTTAAATTTATTTGGGACTACCACCAGCCAGGAAGTTTTATCAGAGGGAACCTCCACCCACTTGCGATACAAGATGTTATCCTTCAATTCCAGGGTTTTCCACTGAGCCCAATATGCCTTGGTCTGTGCCCCAAGGGGGGTGACCTATTCCCCATTAGGTCTTTGCCCCAATTTGACCCATTGGAACACCGGCCCCAGAACAGGATCCTCCTGCTGGGCCGTGCTCCAAGCCAACGTTCCGAATTCCTCATCTGCGGTTAGTGGCAAAATTGGCCCTCTCACCCGGGTTGCCCGGACAACGAGGGTCGGGTCCGAATCGCCCAATTGTTCCCTCTCCTCGTGTCTCGCACAAAATTTGCAGTTTTCCCCCAGACAAGGACGCCGAGAGAGTGCGTCCGCATTACCATGGGCCTTCCCGGCCCTATGGGCCACATCAAAATCGTACTGCTGCAACTTTTCCAACCACCTTGCAATTTGGCCCTCTGGTTCCTTGAACCGAAGGAGCCATTGCAAGGAGGAATGGTCAGTTCTAACCAAAAATTTCCGCCCGTACAAGTACGGGTGGAAATGGTTCATGGCAGCCAGCATAGCCAATAACTCTTTGCGAGTGACGCAATAATTTCGCTCGGGCCTACTTAAGGCCCGACTATAGTAACCAATCACTCTCTCCACGCCCTCCTGTGTCTGAGACAAAACTGCGCCCAATCCTTCCTGGCTCGCATCCGTGTCCAGGGTAAATGCCCCCCCGTTTGTGAGGGATGACAGAGTTGCCATCCCACCACATCGGGCATCTCCCACTACCAATTTTGCACATCAAATTTCAACAAATCAAACTGGGAGCCCAGCTCGGGCTGGGCTGGGCTGGGATGCGGGGCTGGGATTAATGCAACGACACAAGGGGTACAGTTCTCAAGACCGGAGGAGGAGGATATAATATTGGTGATGCAGAAACGGGTAGATTACACGGTAAGAGGTAAAGCACAGAAAAGATGGGCACTTAGACACAGTCTTATCTTATCCCCGACAGACCACAGACAAACGGGACAAGACTGACTTACACAGGGATTGATGGCAAGGAAGGGCAGGCAGTCGATAGCTCAAGGTGCACCTTGGCTCAGGGACAGGATACAGCTCGGTCCAGTCCAGAGATGCGGGGAGGTATTCAGCGCTTGGAGGTGGCGTCTTCTCTCTCCATGGTGTGGGCGCATCTGACGTCACCTCCCTCTTCCTGCGCATGTCCAGCGGGGAGTGACACGCCCTCGGCTCGTTAGCTCCGCCCCAGATGGAATCGGTCCGCCGCTTCCATTGGGTGCGGGGGGTTACCGGGCTCCGCCCTTGACGAGGAGCTGACGGCGAGCCCCTGCGTGGTAACCCCGTCGGAGCACATGTTCAATGGCGGCTAACCAAGCCGGAGTGAGGACGCACACTCCCCGCGCTGCCGCCGCTGTTGTTGTTGTTGTTGTTGTTGTACCATGAGGAAGAGCTGCGGGGAGGTATTGGGAGGTCCTAAACTTTCTAACGGTGCCATACAATCACATTCTGGTGCAACGAAGAGTCAGAATTAATGGAAACGAGTCCTTAACTGACATAGACTAAGAATAACTAGCAAGATGTCCTATAGTTGTCTACGTGAGAGGCGGTGGACCTGGATGCGACATTTAATGGGGGAAAAAGGGGGAGGTCGGGTCTACAGAGTGTTGTTTACAGAAAATGGGACTAGGGAATGGGGGATTGAGGATAGTTGGGAAGTATTGGGGAAATAGGGGAATATTTACAAGCGGATATGGATGGAGGCCAAATCCCATATCCGCAACAATATATATATATATATATATATATATATATATATATATATATATATATATATATATATATATATATATATATATATTGTTACGGACACGACTTTGATGTTATGGTGGGCCGAGCGGAATGGCCGCCGTGTTCGCACAAGTTACCCGATTACACTCGAACGTTGGCCGAATCGCGCTACGCTAGATCAATGAAGGAAAGGACACAACGGCTGGGTTAAATGACACGACACCAGGGGTACAGTTCTCAAGACCTCCGGAGGAGGTTATAATATGGGTTTGCAGAATGTTTAGATTACACGGACAAGAGGTACAGCACAGAAAGGTGGGCACTTAGACACGGTCTTATCTAATTCCCGACAGACCACAGACAAACGGGACAAGACTGACTCACACAGGGATTGATGGCAAGGAGGGGCAGGCAGTCGATGGCTCAAGGTGCACCTTGGCTCAGGGGCAGAATCGACTCGGTCCGGTCCAAAGAGGCGGGAGGTATCCAGCGCTTGGAGGTGGCGACTTCTCTCTCCAAGCTGGGGGCGCATCTCACGTCACCTCCGGTAAGTGGCTGCGTATATCCAGCGGGGAGTGACACGCCCTCGGCTCGTTAGCTCCGCCCCAGATGGAATCGGTCCGCCGCTTCTTATTGGGTGCGGGGGGGTTACCGGGCTCCGCCCTTGACGGGGAGCTGACAGTCAGCCCCTGTGTGGTAACCCCGTCGGAGCACATGGGCAATGGCGGCTAACCAAGCCGGAGTGAGGACGCACACTCCCCGCGCCGCCGCCGCTGTTGTTGTTGTTGTTGTGGTTGTAGTTCCATGAGGAAGAGCTGCGGGGAGGTATTGGGAGGTCCTAAACTTTCTAACGGTGCCATACAATCACATTCTGGTGCAACGAAGAGTCAGAATTAATGGAAACGAGTCCTTAACTGACATAGACTAAGAATAACTAGCAAGATGTCCTATAGTTGTCTACGTGAGATGCGGTGAACCTGGGTGCGACATTTAATGGGGGAAATAGGGGAAGGTCGGTTCTACAGAGTGTTGTTTACAGAAAATGGGACTAGGGAATGGGGGATTGGGGATAGTTGGGAAGTATTGGGGAAATAGGGGAATATTTACAAGCGGATATGGATGGAGGCCAAATCCCATATCCGCAACAATATATTGTTACGGATAGCGGATTTGATGTTATCTACCGAGCGGTGGTATTGCCGCGACCTAACAATTCCCCCGATTATTCCCCAACTCACCCGATTCCACCCGACGTTGACCAAATCGCGCTATGCTAAATCAATGAAGGAAAGGACACAACGGCTGGGATAAATGACACGACACAAGGGGTACAGTTCTCAAGACCTCCGGAGGAGGATATAATTGGTGATGCAGAAAAGGGGTAGATTACAAGGTATGAGGTAAAGCACAGAAAAGATGGGCACTTAGTTACAGTCTTATCTTATCCCCGACAGACCACAGACAAACGGAACAAGACTGACTTACACAGGGATTGATGGCAGGGAAGGACAGGCAGTCGATAGCACAAGGTGCACCTTGGCTCAGGGACAGGATACAGCTCGGTCCAGTCCAGAGATGCGGGGAGGTATTGCCGCGCTCGGAGGTGGCGTCTTCTCTCTCCAAGCTGAGGGCGCATCTGACGTCACCTCCCTCTTCCTGCGCATGCTCAGCGGGGAGTGACACGCCCTCGGCTCGTTGGCTCCGCCCCAGATGGAATCGGGCCGCCGCTTCTATTGGGTGCGGGGGGTTACCGGGCTCCGCCCTTGACGAGGAGCTGACAGCGAGCCCCTACGTGGTAACCCCGTCGGAGCACATGTTCGATGGCGGCTAACCAAGCCGGAGTGAGGACGCGCACTCCCCGTGCCGCCGCCGTTGTTGTTGCTGTTGTTGTTGTTGTTGTTGCTGAACCGTGAGGAAGAGCTGCGGGGAGGTATTGGGAGGTCCTAAACTTCCTAACGGTGCCATACAATCACATTCTGGTGCAACGAAGAGTCAGAATTAATGGAAACGAGTCCTTAACTGACATAGACTAAGAATAACTAGCAAGATGTCCTATAGTTGTCTACGTGAGATGCGGTGGACCTGGATGCGACATTTAATGGGGGAAATAGGGGAAGGTCGGGTCTACAGAGTGTTGTTTACAGACAATGGGACTAGGGAATGGGGGATTGGGGATAGTTGGGAAGTATTGGGGAAATAGGGGAATATTTACAAGCGGATATGGATGGAGGCCAATCTCATATCCGCAACATTGCACCCTTCTCTACCTCGGGGCGTCCCGACCCGATAAATTTTTACTTACGTTAGTGTGGCACTCAGATGTAGTTCCCTCTACTATTAACTCAACCCTGAGTGCGACAGTTTTACAGATGTTCACAAATGAGTAAATATGTCCCCCTGCGACGTTGCACCCTTCTCCTCACAGAAACACACCCACAGGATAACCGAATCGTAGAAAGAATCCTCAAACTAAACATACAGCCGGTAGGGAGCATCATTTATACAAGACTACACTGATATTTACACTACGATCCAGGACCTGTTCTTTGAGGAACACATGCAGATGTTATGCATAGAGAGAGAGCACGCATGCCAGCATCGATACACCAACCCACGAGTGCCCTGTGGCCTTACGGCCTTTAATAATGTGCAGAGCACCCCATCCAAGCACCAAAAGCACCACCCCATACACACAGTCAGCACCATCCGGTGCACCAATAAAGTGTTCAATACAAAAAATGCACAATCAATTGTTCATGGTCACCGGTGGTGTCGCAGCCGGCCGATGTTCTGCCGCTGGTCTTGCCTTCCTGGAGTGCACTTGGCCTTCTGGCTTCTTTAAAAATAAAGAAAGGCGCCAACCGCGTCCATTTCTAAATTGTGGCCGTCAGGGGGGCCAACTAAAAGTGGTTCACCTGTATGGCATAGGTGCCATGTTGACCCAAAGGTCCATCCACGGGTGGTGCTTGCCCGCAAAAGAACTGCGGTCCATGGTGGGCGGCCACAAAAATTGCGGTCCATATGGTGTATCGATCCAGGCAGCAAGCAGCGAAAGTACAGGCCCACAACTGCGGAGCCAGCACCTCTCTCTCCTCTCTCTCTGCCCCAAAGCCAGATCCTCGGAGGTGGGAGACAAAAGAAAAGACAAGTGAGTAAGGTGGTAAGGGCGCAAAAGTGCACGCAATATTAGGTAATGCACACTAGGGGCACATGGGAACCAGGTGAGACAGGTACGTTCCTACCGTACGCCCCCCCCCACCAGGTAACCTACATTGCCCCTCCCTTACCCCTTACTATATCCACAAAACACAACACTACCCATAAACATCTACTTTACACATCAACAACGTCCCTACTGTCTTCCCCGTTCCTCCCATAAACCAAATTCGTCTTCTCTCCCTCCTAACCAATCAAATTTGCCATTTCCAACTCTCATCAAAATTTGCCATCTCCAACTCAACATCAAAATTTGCCATCACCAATTCATCATCAGTCCCTCCTAGGGAGGGAGAGATGGAATCACCCCAATGTCTCATCCACGTCGTGATGCGTCTCACAAATCCACACAGCAATTCTCACTTCCTGCAACACAGAACAAAGGAACACAGGTGTGGAGTCATCATCATCCCCTCAGGTAAGTGGCTGCGTATGGTGCGACAGGTTCATCAATCCTAACTATTTCCTAAATGACTTTAACAACTTTACATTACCCGGGGTCTTTCCCTGCCAATCCATTGGCCAACTTACACTATGGGTTCTAAAAACCAATTCCCATTGACCAAACTGTGGTGCTTCTCAATTTGGGGTCTCACTCCCCCGATTCATCTCCCGGTGCCCTCGCACAATTTCTGGGCTGTGACGTGTAGCTCTCCCAGCAGGTCTACCCACCTGCACACCTCCACCACTGCAGTTGCCACCCGAGCTTACCTAGCTCCTCACCCTAACCTAACTAACTGGGGAAAGCCCCTCCTGGCTCTGTCACCCCACTCGGTGCCCTCTGGCACTGGGCTACCCGGGTCCGTCCTCCGGATCCTCGGGCCCCATCCACAACTACCGGCTCCCAGAGCCCACCTGCGGCCTCACCTGGCCGACATCCTCACAGTGGTGGAGTGCCCAACCCAACTACACACACTAACAGGCTACACGCCCAGCCATTTCCACAACACTAATGCACCCATCCACAATACCATTCTGCAACCGCACCACAAATGCCAATATCCAACCACAATTTACCTATACCCTCTACCTAACACTTACACTACCCGCCCCGGGTATTCGTGATGGGGGTCCACTCTTCCCCCATTCACACCTTCACACCATCCACTCCACTCCATACCACTTACTCCAACTCTCTCCACACCACTCATTCTCTGCTCCATATATTCTACACACCTGTACTTGCACACCTGTGCTCTCACACCTGGTGCCACCTGCACCCTTCTCTCCCCAAGCGCATTCGCGCTGATCCACAACACTCACTACTCATACACTGCTCCACACACCTGTCCAGTTCTCACACAGCATCATCTCATCTAACTACTCCCCTCTGAAACTTGCGCTTCCCAGTCGTCCCTTTAAACTATTGCGCTCCCTCGTCATTATCATCCACTCTAATCTACCTGCGTCCCCACTACAGGTATCAGTCACTATCTAAACCTTAACGTTACCTAATGTCATCTTCTAGGGCCCTACACACCATATCCTAACCCACCCGGGCTAGTTTTCACTGCCATACACCCCATAATCTATCGCGCATTTGCCCCCCGTTTGTGAGGGATGACAGAGTTGCCATCCCACCACATCGGGCATCTCCCACTACCAATTTTGCACATCAAATTTCAACAAATCAAAAATTTGCCAATCACTACTCATCATCTGCCAATCATTACTGCCAATCCTTTGCCAATCATCAAATTTTGTTTTTCTAATTTCGGGGCCAAAACACTATCCTCGTCATTACAGTCTACTTCCTAATGCCTCTCGGTGTGCCAATTTACTTCTAAAGCTCGGCTTCGTACAGCCAAGCCATGAATGCGGGTTGTTTGGTGCCAGCGGCTGGATACGTCCCGCATTCGGTGCAGGGAAGGAGGTTTACCCGGGCCGAGATCCCACGCACCATCTCGGCACAGAGCCATCCCATGGCCCGATCTCGACCTGCCGGAATGCCTCAACAAAAAGTGGTCGCCATGACGACCCTTCCTATCGGGCTGCCCGCTCCGCCTAGTGGAGCACGGACGCGGCCGTTCAAAGCGAGGCCCAGCGTGGATCGCGTACGGCGGTCCTTTCGAACCCGCCGTGGCTCGGATCCCCGCTGGTTCTCGCGGCACGCGAAGCCCGGCACGCACCGAGGGCCCGATTCGGCTATAAGTCGCTCTAACCGCTAACCCGGTTACCGTCGATGCCTCCCCTGCATACTTACACGCATACGCTACCCCTTTCTTGCTCATACCTCCAGCCGTTTCCATGCTCCTCGTACCTTTCCTTACACACCCAGGTACACTCATTCCACTCCCAGCCTTGGTCACACACCTGACCACCGAACACTTTGGCACACATTCGTTGGTCGCACACCTCACCAACACACCTCTTCGCGCCCCTTCCTCGGTCACCTCCTCTGTGACAATCACAGGTGTGCTTTCACTCGCACACCCAACCACGTGCCTCACTACCAATTCCAGCGTGCATTCCCACACACGCTCTACCATTCCAGGTGTGCTTCCTTTCTCACCTGTCACAACCAACTCACGCTCCGTGTCACTCTTACTACTCTCACCTCCACTCTTGACAGCGCACTCACCCTTACTCTCGACAGCGCACTCTTTCCCCATGCACCTGTCCGTCACACATCTTTCTCGCACACCCTCTCCCGTTACATCCTCTGTAACACTCACCACAGGCGTGCATTCTCCCTTTACACCCTCCGTAACACTCCTCACTACGCGCTTCCATGTGCTCCCTCGCACACGCGCTACGACCAACTCACTCTCGACAGCACCCTCACTCCTTGGCACGCACTTTTTCCTCACACACCCCAGAGTCGGACTTTCTCGCACACCTCCTTTTTCGCACACCGGACCTGTCGCACACTTCACCAACGGCCTCTCACGAACACCCGGGTCCATCTCGACCCCCAAGCTCAGTAAATCCCCTGGCGCATCATACGCACGACCATATTGGTCACCACTTACACCGGGTCCTCTTTCTCTTCGCTTCTCCTCCATCACCTGCGAATCCCTCATCCGGTTAATGAGCACATCATCACGATCCGAACACAGACTTTGGACCAATTCTTTTACTTCCTCCTTTATCTCTTTCTTATCCCCTCTCCGTCGCTTCTTAATTTCGCTCACCCCTACTTCCACTTCCTCTAATTTCTGCTTCACCTCTTTTATTTCCCGGTGCGTCTCCTCAAGTTCGTCCTCTAAGGCTACCTTGACCGTTTCCATGTGCGTCCTCACCTGCCGGTCCTTCGTCTCCATTACCTCTGTCACCTCGTCCAACCTCATTGTCAGTCCCTCACGTACCATCTGACATTGCCTCTGTGTCGCTATCAAGTCATTTTTTATGTCGTTTTGTGTCGCTCTTAACCCTCCTAGTACCGCAGTGTTCCTTTGAACCTGCTCCGTTAGTTCTTTTTGTCCCTCCGTCAGCTGTTCCACTTCCAGCGTCAACTCCTCTATACCACCTTGCAATTTTACAGTCCCCTTTCTCACCTCCTTCTCCATGCGCTCCTTACAGTGCCTCACCTCCTCGCGCACTCCTCCGACCTCCTCACTCACACCTCTTCTGATCTCTTCTCCCATCACTTGCATCTCCTGCCCAGATGCCACCCTCATCTGCTCCATTTCCTCCCTGTGAGCATCCAATTTAGTTTCTACCCCCATTCTGACCCCCTCTATCTGCTGCCCCATTTTTTAAACTTCCCTTTCCGCTTGGTCCCTTATGTCCCTCAATTTGCCTTCCATACTGTTTTCTAACCCCTCTAACCCCTTTTTCATCCCTTCCATTTGATTCTCTTGAGCGGCCATTCTGTTTTCTACCCCCATTAACCCATATTTCACCCCTTCTATCCCATTGTCTAACCCCTCTAATTTCTTGTCTAATCCCTCACCGGTACCCCTCGCTTCGTCCCTCATTACCCCCAATTGCTCACTCTGAGCCCTCATTTGCTCACTCTGAGCATCCATCCGATTCCCCAATTGCTGACTATTAGCCCTCATATCGTCCTTCTGCAGGTTGAGGGACGCCTGCATTTGTACCATAAATTGCTCCATGAGGGCCTGCATTTGGGCCATCCCTCCCACTTGTGCAGCGGGTGCGGCCGCCGCAGCCATGTGCGAGGCGCCATTTTGCGCGCCCGCAACCTCGTGCGCGATGACGCCATTTTGCGAACCTGCCGCCCTCACTGCTTCGCTCTCCTCATGTCCCTCAATTTGGTCCTGGATCGACCCTGCCTCACTCTCCTCTACCGGAACCCAGCCGTCTTGATCTGCCATAGCGCGACTTTCAAAATTCGGGTTTTTATTTTACAACAAAACAAATTTCGGTCACTTGTAATTTTGAGCGCGTTAAGCGCGCTCCGGGTCCGATCTCACTCCTCGACACCAGTTGTTACGGATCGCGGATTTGATGTTATCTACCGAGCGGTGGTATTGCCGCGACCTAACAATTCCCCCGATTCTTCCCCAACTCACCCGATTCCACCCGACGTTGACCAAATCGCGCTATGCTAAATCAATGAAGGAAAGGACACAACGGCTGGGATAAATGACACGACACAAGGGGTACAGTTCTCAAGACCTCCGGAGGAGGATATAATTGGTGATGCAGAAAAGGGGTAGATTACAAGGTATGAGGTAAAGCACAGAAAAGATGGGCACTTAGTTACAGTCTTATCTTATCCCCGACAGACCACAGACAAACGGAACAAGACTGACTTACACAGGGATTGATGGCAGGGAAGGACAGGCAGTCGATAGCACAAGGTGCACCTTGGCTCAGGGACAGGATACAGCTCGGTCCAGTCCAGAGATGCGGGGAGGTATTGCCGCGCTCGGAGGTGGCGTCTTCTCTCTCCAAGCTGAGGGCGCATCTGACGTCACCTCCCTCTTCCTGCGCATGCTCAGCGGGGAGTGACACGCCCTCGGCTCGTTGGCTCCGCCCCAGATGGAATCGGTCCGCCGCTTCTATTGGGTGCGGGGGGTTACCGGGCTCCGCCCTTGACGAGGAGCTGACAGCGAGCCCCTACGTGGTAACCCCGTCGGAGCACATGTTCGATGGCGGCTAACCAAGCCGGAGTGAGGACGCGCACTCCCCGCGCCGCCGCCGTTGTTGTTGCTGTTGTTGTTGTTGTTGTTGCTGAACCGTGAGGAAGAGCTGCGGGGAGGTATTGGGAGGTCCTAAACTTCCTAACGGTGCCATACAATCACATTCTGGTGCAACGAAGAGTCAGAATTAATGGAAATGAGTCCTTAACTGACATAGACTAAGAATAACTAGCAAGATGTCCTATAGTTGTCTACGTGAGATGCGGTGGACCTGGATGCGACATTTAATGGGGGAAATAGGGGAAGGTCGGGTCTACAGAGTGTTGTTTACAGAAAATGGGACTAGGGAATGGGGGATTGGGGATAGTTGGGAAGTATTGGGGAAATAGGGGAATATTTACAAGCGGATATGGATGGAGGCCAATCTCATATCCGCAACATTATATATATATATATATATATATATATATATATATATATATATATATATATATATATACACACACACACAGACAAATACACACACACACATTACCTACATGTGGGAGTAGGTGAGGACGCAGTGGAATAGTTCATCGTGGATACAGCTAAAGGCAGGCCCTCTTTCCTTGGATGTTTTTTTTCTCCAAATTTTGTATGAGACAATTTTACGTTTCAACGATCTTTGGTCCAACCATCAACCATTCTTGCCTGCCTGTTCTTTTTTCAACATTGGCATGATCTCTCACCTCTGCGCCATACTGTCGTCCCTTTGTCAGGGCATTACCCACAGGTGATTTGGGAAGGCGCCACGTGACGGAGATGTTACGAACCTCTGGCATGCTATTCTAATCAGTACATCTCAACAATCTCAACAATCAGGTCAACGCTTTTCTTTGTGCTATACCTTGATTGCTGCACACCTTTTTAGGACATGTTACTTTGTTAATGTGGAAATAATATACCCATGCAAGTTGATGAAGGTTCATTTCAAATTTGGCTGTGCTGCCCAAATAGTTTTCCCAACATATTACATATCAAAGTTGATAACAATGACTAAACAGACTTGGATCTCTTGGAACATCCATTCAATTGGGTGACCCTGAATGTCACTGATTAGAACACTTGTTTGATTCAGCATTATGTAATGAATGAGGTATTTCTTATTTACAGCAGTTCAATTATATGGTCAATAGAGAATGGGCTGGGAGAAAAGTCCAGAGGTGTGTGCTTCCATCTGAGCTGTCTTCCCGAGGCTTTAATCGAAACCCAGCTATAAACTGTCACCCTGGTGATTCACATGCAGGGAGAGACATCAACGTGTGTGCTGTCCATGGGATTGACGTCAAACTAGGTTTCCTGTCTGCCATCGTTAGTTGGTGGAAGTTAAAGACCCCATGGTGTCCTTCGCGAAGAGTAGGCTAGCTAACACCGTCACCCTGAACAAATTAAATATCAATGGACATATGTGGGAAAATTACATGCCCAGACCAGGAATTGAACCCAGGTTCTCTGGAAAACCGGACCAGTGCTCTGCCATCTGAGCTACAGTCGTGGCCAAAAATATTTGCACACTTGCACTTTTTCAAATAACTCACAATTTTCTCGAAAAATAAGTTGAAATTAACAAAAGTATTTGGTCTCCCCAATTCTTTATTTCACTGTTAATATTACAGAACCTTTGTTTTCTTTCAGAACTTAATATATCCTTTAAAATCAGAAAATAAAAAGAAATGGCATTGACAAAATTATTAACACCCGAGACTTAATATTTGGTAGCACAGACTTTGGACAAAATAACTGCAGTCGAGCGCTTCCTATAGCCATGAATGACCTTCCTTACACCTCTCTACTGGCAGTTTGTCCCACTCTTCTTGTGCAAACTGTTCCAGTTCTCCCAGATTTGAAGGGTGCCTTCTCCCAACTGCTGTTTTCAGATCTCGCCACAGGTGTTCAATGGGATGTAGATCTGGACTCATCGCTGGCCACTTCAGAACAGTCCAGCGTTTTGTCTTGAACCATTCCTGGGTGCTTTTTGAAGTGTGTTTGGGGTCATTGTCCTGCTGCAAGACCCATGACCTTCGACGGAGACCCAGATTTCTGACACTAGGTTGAACATTGCGCTCCAAAATGCCTTTGTAATCTCCAGATTTCATGATGTCATGCACACATTCAAGGCACCCAGTGCCAGAGGCAGCACAACAACCCCAAAACATCACTGAACTTTCTCCATGTTTGACTGTAGACAAGGTGTTCTTTTCTTTGAAGGCTCCATTTTGTTTTCTGGAAACATAGAGATGATGTGCTTTACCATGAAGCTCTAATTTGGTCTCATCTGTTCACAGGACATTCTCCCAGAAGGATTTTGGCTTGTTCAGGTGTGTTTTGGCAAACTCCTGCTAGGCTTTCTTATGTCTCTCTCAGCAGCAGTGGGGTCCTCCTGGGTCTCCTTTCATTGAGGTGCTGATGGATGGTGCGAGTTGAAACTATCGTACCATGTGTCTGAAGGTCAGCTTGAATCTGTTTGGCAGTTGATTGAAGTGCTTTCTCCACCATTCGAACAATCCTCCGCTGCAATCTACGATCAAGTTTTCTCTTGCGGCCACGACCAGGGAGGTTGCCTACAGTGGCATGGGCCTTAAACTTCCTGATGACATTGCGTATGGTGGACACAGGAACATCAAGGTCTCTGGAGATGGACTTGTAGCCTTGAGATTGTCCATGCTTGGCTACAATCTTGTGTCTGACCTCCTCATACAATTCTCTGGTTTTCTTTCTTTTCTCCATGCTCATTGCGGTACACACAGTGACACAAAACAGCAGAATGACTCCTTTTCTCCATTCAAACTTGTTGAAAGAGTGATTTTTATATTGTAGAAACCTGCAACCCACCACAGGTGAGTTCAATTCCAAAGTAAAGGAGAATCATTTGCTTGAAATCGAATTATTTCTAACAACTTCATAATGGATTATAACGGATTATGACGAATTAATTGTGTGGGAAAAAATACATCATCTTCACCATCCTTCTCTCCCTCATTCTGCTGCTCTCCCTTGTCTTTCGGCCCATCGCCATTCACCTTTTCCATTCTTTGCTCCTTCGTTTGTGCTTGAGTGACCTGGTCTTTGTCTCTGAACCAGTCTTGTCCCTCTTCAGGGGAACACTGTCATTCTTTCCTTTTGCCACTCTCTTTCTTCATCGCCTTTGGTTTGGCTCTATGTCGGGGTTTGGTCCCCCATCTCCTTTGCACAGCCAAAACTTCCTCTCGTATCATCTCGGCCAAATTCCTGCCATCTCTGGCTTCACATCCAAACGAGCACTTATCTCCCCTCACTCTAATCTCTCTTGTCACTTGTTGTCTTGCCCTAGATGTAATCTCTTCTATTCTATGTTTATCTAGATATCTTGTAATTGTTGAAAAGACCTCAAATTTTTAAAGGGGGACTGTCTCCGCCCTCGTGGGCAGTTTAGCTATTTTCAGCTGGTTCCTGAACCATTCACCCTTACCTTTACTCCCCCTTGCCTCATGTATGGAATACATCTTGCATTGGAGGATTATCTCCTCCTCAACACTCCAGTTTTCCATTTGTCATTTACTCCTCTGGAGTATTGTCTTTGTTGGTGGGACAGTTAGCACCTTCTCAACTTGTTGCTTTGGTCCATAATCATGTCTCTTCGCAAGGTGATGTTTTTCCTCACTTGAGAAGGTGCAGTCATTATTTTTTACAGCACACTTTCCTGCCATCCGAGTGGCCGCACAGGCATAGGGTTTCCCCTGTAGGAGCCCTGTGACTATTTGCTTGAGATATTTTTCCTCTTTTTATTAACATAAGATGTTCCGTAGTTTACCTGTGCCCCCTCTTCATCCTGGCGCCTCGATGAACGTATCACCATGGTCGCAGTGCCGCCCCAACCCACCTATCACAAAGCCATGCACATTAAATGTCATTCCCCATGTCCACATCCCAGTGGGTACCTTAACCATGGCCAGGTCATTCCCATCACCTTTCAAACCTTAGCTTCTAGAATCCGGAGTTTCACACGATTCACCGGAGCCACGTCTGTTTACAAAGTGCTGGCTCGATATATCGGACCCAGTGCTAGTGGTGCTTCACAGGCATTCACGTTAACTTTTCCCTGTCCAATCACAGCCCCTGGTTCATCGGAGCCACGTCCGTTCACATAGTGTGTGTGTGTGTGTGTGTGTGTGTGTGTGTGTGTGTGTGTGTGTGTGTGTGTGTGTGTGTGTGTGTGTGTGTGTGTGTTTCCGTCCCAATCAAACTGTTCAAGTCCACTGAAGGATGGGGCTGTGGAAGCGTCACATGTCCCATAACTCCAAATGCAGATAGGCAGATAGGCAATTTCGCACACTGAGAGTGCTCTACTCCCAGCACTCGACATGGGAACTGGCATGAGCTCCTTGGCTGCTTTGGGCAGGAATTCAGACTTTAGAAACTAACGCTGATTAAGCTCAAAGACAAATTCCTTGTGTTATGTTTGTGCTATATCCTGGTCAAACATGTTTTGTACTTTACTCACGCCCTCAGGGCAGCTTGGGTTTGGCATTGAAATTTCCCTTAGGTATAAAATGTGAGTGGTATTCACATCCCAATAGCCACATGAAAACTAACACACACTCGTTCACTCCTGCGCAGTATTTGATGCTTCTGCAGATCTTGTAACTTCTTTTTTCATTTACCGCACGATTTATCATCTCTCTTCCCACCTTCTCTTGTACGGCAGGCCTTTTCACCTTTTCGCCACTTATTGCTTCACTCAGTTACCATCTTGGGACCTAAACCATGGCTATTGGGCGTTTCCGGATTTTACTTTATTTTCAGGATTTATTTCCAGTGATTCTTTTTTTCTAGACTTCTCAGCAATGCATTTCAGGAAGTGAGAGTGAGATTTGTCAGAATTGAAAGACGTATTCCAAGTGTAAGGGAGTTTCCTCCCTTCATTAACCCTCCTCCATAAACCCACCCCATTCCATGTTTCCTGACTATCGTGTCCACCTGTCCTCTCTCCCATCCCTTTCTGGTTCTTCCCAGGTTTTCTCCTCCACCGTATACAGTATAAGCTTGTTCACCTCCAAATCTGTGTCCTTTCTCTTCCTTCAGGTCTGAATACGTTGTCCCTCCACCCTGCTGCTGGTGTGCCCCTCTATCCCCCTACATCTACTGTTCCGTTTGTTCTATTTTGTCCTTCCCTGTTCTGTGTTCTAGCTCCTCCATGAGCCTCGACAATGTTTATACAAAAAAGCACCTGCTGAATTGTCTGTGCTTCAACATCACCAGTACTCTGGAAAGAGTATGGACAATTGCAGTTTTATGATTATTGTTATGATTATCATCATTGAGCCAGGGTATGAATGGTACATTCTCCAAGAGGAAGCTACCGTAGGAATGGGAGTGGGAATTGTGAGATCGATGCGGAATGTCCTCTGTACACTAGGACAGGATGATAAGTGTGCCATTTGTCATACTTCGCACACACAAAGCACATTTGTCACCCAAGGAAGAAAGCACATTCAACATCTTAATCCTTTAATCCAAGGCGACCAATTTTACCCACGGGGTGTTTAGCACATTAACTTGGAATCGCATTTGCGGCACAGGTACACATTGTTTATTCACCGTGTGCGTTTTGAGTGCAACCCGAGTCTAATACAATCTCACAATGTGATGAAAATGCCTCTCCTTAGGCTTAACCTTGGACGATGTTTGGGTTTTTTTTACCATTGATGGAAACCTGTGCACTTCTTGTTCCACCACGTGATACACTCATCACCTTCAAATTGATTCCATGTTTGATTAAATGAACATCTCGCTTTCTTTTCATTTAATTTCTCCTCCATTCTTGTTTGTGCCCCATAACGCACATACACCGAGCAGGCCCCACAAATCTGTCATGGCTGAAATGGGGGGAAGAACCCATTGGGTAATGAAATGCCATTGTGCTCAGTAATGGAGTGAAAGAGTCTATGATTTAGAGGAAGAACACTCTTTTGAATTGACGAGCCCGCCACCCAACCACCCAAACCCAACATCATCGCCTTACGCGCACCCCTGAAATTCACGCACCATGGTCCACCTGCCATTTATATTTATTAGTGCGTCCCCTGCACAGCAGGAGATGCGGTGTTGTAATCACTTTTGTGTGTGTGTGTGTGTGTGTGTGTGTGTGTGTGTGTGTGTGTGTGTGTGTGTGTGTGTGTGTGTGTGTGTCCAAGCTTTATTATGATAATACGGAGAAGGCAAATTAATAATTTTGTCAAAGGGTCAAAGGTCAGCATCACTAAAATCATCAATATACATCCAATTGACCTGAAATTTCAATTTACCATTTGAGTTTTGTCATCAAATTTTCAACAAAGCTTTAGTATGATAATAAGGAGGAGAAAATTAATAATTTTGTCGAAAGGTTAAAGGTTAAAGGTCAGCATCAACTAAAATCATCAATATTCATCCAATTGACCTGAAATATCAATTTACCATTTGAGTTTTGTCATCAAATTTTCAACAGAGCTTTAGTATGATAATATGGAGAAGAAAATGAAAAATCTCGTCTAAAGGTTAGAGGTTAAATGTCAGCATCAACTAAAATCATCAATTTTCATAAAATTGACCTGAAATATCACTTTACCATTTGAGTTTTGTCATCAAATTTTCAACAAAGCTTTATTATGATAATATGGAGGAGAAAATGAATAATTTCATCTCAAGGTTAAAGGTTAAAGGTCAGCATCAACTAAAATCATCAATGTTCATCCAATTGACCTGAAATTTCAATTTACCATTTGAGTTTTGTCATCAAATTTTCAACAAAGCTTTAGTATGATAATATGGAGAGGAAAATTTATAATTTCGTCTGAGGTTAAAGGTCAGCATCAACTAAAATCATCAATTTTCATAAAATTGACCTGAATGAAAAACCACTTTTCGCACTTGTGTTAGTGTTGAAAAACCACTTTTCGCACTTGTGTTGGTGGAGGAAACCACTTTTGCACTTGTATTAGTGTGGAAAAACCACTTTTTGCACTTGTGATAGTGTTGAAAAACCACTTTTCGCACTTGTGTTAGTGTTGAAAAAACACTTTTCGCACTTGTGTTGGTGCAGGAAACCACTTTTGCACTTGTATTAGTGTGGAATAACCACTTTTCGCACTTGTGTTAGTGTTGAAAAACCACTTTTCGCACTTGTGTTAGTGTTGAAAAACCACTTTTCGCACTTGTGTTAGTGTTAAAAAACCACTTTTCGCACTTGTGTTGGTGCAGGAAACCCATTTTGCATTTGTATTAGTGTTGAAAAAACACTTTTTGCACTTGTGATTGTGTTGAAAAACCACTTTTCGCACTTGTGTTAGTGTTGAAAAACCACATTTCGCACTTGTGTTTGTGCAGGAAACCACTTTTGCACTTGTATTGTTGTGGAAAAACCACTTTTCGCACTTGTGTTAGTGTTGAAAAACCACTTTTCGCACTTGTGTTAGTGTTGAAAAACCACTTTTCGCACTTGTGTTAGTGTTGAAAAACCACTTTTCGCACTTGTGTTGGTGCAGGAAACCACTTTTGCACTTGTATTAGTGTGGAAAAAACACTTTTTGCACTTGTGATAGTGTTGAAAAACCACTTTTCGCACTTGTGTTAGTGTTGAAAAACCACTTTTCGCACTTGTTTTGGTGCAGGAAACCACTTTTGCACTTGTATTAGTGTGGAAAAACCACTTTTCGCACTTGTGTTAGTGTTGAAAAACCACTTTTCGCACTTGTGTTAGTGTTGAAAAACCACTTTTCGCACTTGTGTTAGTGTTGAAAAACCACTTTTCGCACTTGTGTTGGTGCAGGAAACCACTTTTGCACTTGTATTAGTGTGGAAAAAACACTTTTTGCACTTGTGTTATTGTTGAAAAACCACTTTTCGCACTTGTGTTAGTGTTGAAAAACCACTTTTCGCACTTGTGTTGGTGCAGGAAACCACTTTTGCACTTGTATTAGTGTGGAAAAAACACTTTTTGCACTTGTGATAGTGTTGAAAAACCACTTTTCGCACTTGTGTTAGTGTGGAAAAACCACTTTTCGCACTTGTGTTGGTGCAGGAAACCACTTTTGCACTTGTATTAGTGTGGAAAAACCACTTTTCGCACTTGTGTTAGTGTTGAAAAACCACTTTTCGCACTTATGTTAGTGTTGAAAAACCACTTTTCGCACTTGTGTTGGTGCAGGAAACCACTTTTGCACTTGTATTAGTGTGGAAAAAACACTTTTTGCACTTGTGATAGTGTTGAAAAACCACTTTTCGCACTTGTGTTAGTGTTGAAAAACCACTTTTCGCACTTGTGTTGGTGCAGGAAACCACTTTTGCACTTGTATTAGTGTGGAAAAACCACTTTTCGCACTTGTGTTAGTGTTGAAAAACCACTTTTCGCACTTGTGTTAGTGTTGAAAAACCACTTTTCGCACTTGTGTTGGTGCAGGAAACCACTTTTGCACTTGTATTAGTGTGGAAAAAACACTTTTTGCACTTGTGATAGTGTTGAAAAACGACTTTTCGCACTTGTGTTAGTGTGGAAAAACCACTTTTCGCACTTGTGTTGGTGCAGGAAACCACTTTTGCACTTGTATTAGTGTGGAAAAACCACTTTTCGCACTTGTGTTGGTGCAGGAAACCACTTTTGCACTTGTATTAGTGTGGAAAAACCACTTTTCGCACTTGTGTTAGTGTTGAAAAACCACTTTTTGCACTTGTGTTGGTGCAGGAAACCACTTTTGCACTTGTATTAGTGTGGAAAAAACACTTTTTGCACTTGTGATAGTGTTGAAAAACGACTTTTCGCACTTGTGTTAGTGTGGAAAAACCACTTTTCGCACTTGTGTTGGTGCAGGAAACCACTTTTGCACTTGTATTAGTGTGGAAAAACCACGTTTCGCACTTGTGTTGGTGCAGGAAACCACTTTTGCACTTGTATTAGTGTGGAAAAACCACTTTTCGCACTTGTGTTAGTGTTGAAAAACCACTTTTCGCACTTGTGTTAGTGTTGAAAAACCACTTTTCGCACTTGTGTTAGTGTTGAAAAACCTCTTTTCGCACTTGTGTTGGTGCAGGAAACCACTTTTGCACTTGTATTAGTGTGGAAAAACCACTTTTCGCACTTGTGTTAGTGTTGAAAAACCACTTTTCGCACTTGTGTTAGTGTTGAAAAACCACTTTTCGCACTTGTGTTGGTGCAGGAAACCACTTTTGCACTTGTATTAGTGTGGAAAAAACACTTTTTGCACTTGTGATAGTGTTGAAAAACCACTTTTCGCACTTGTGTTAGTGTTGAAAAACCACTTTTCGCACTTGTGTTGGTGCAGGAAACCACTTTTGCACTTGTATTAGTGTGGAAAACCACTTTTCGCACTTGTGTTAGTGTTGAAAAACCACTTTTCGCACTTGTGTTAGTGTTGAAAAACCACTTTTCGCACTTGTGTTGGTGCAGGACACCACTTTTGCACTTGTATTAGTGTGGAAAAAACCATTTTTCGCACTTGTCTTAGTGTTGAAAAACCACTTTTCGCACTTGTGTTGGTGTTGAAAAACCACTTTTCGCACTTGTGTTAGTGTTGAAAAACCACTTTTCGCACTTGTGTTGGTGCAGGAAACCACTTTTGCACTTGTATTAGTGTGGAAAAACCACTTTTCGCACCTGTGTTGGTGCAGGAAACCACTTTTCGCACTTGTGTTAGTGTTGAAAAACCACTTTTCGCACTTATGTTAGTGTTGAAAAACCACTTTTCGCACTTGTGTTGGTGCAGGAAACCACTTTTGCACTTGTATTAGTGTGGAAAAACCACTTTTCGCACTTGTGTTAGTGTTGAAAAACCACTTTTCGCACTTGTGTTAGTGTTGAAAAACCACTTTTCGCACTTGTGTGTGTGCAGGAAACCACTTTTGCACTTGTATTAGTGTGGAAAAAACACTTTTTGCACTTGTATTAGTGTGGAAAAACCACTTTTCGCACTTGTGTTAGTGTTGAAAAACCACTTTTCGCACTTGTGTTGGTGCAGGAAACCACTTTTGCACTTGTATTAGTGTGGAAAAAACACTTTTTGCACTTGTGATAGTGTTGAAAAACCACTTTTCGCACTTGTGTTGGTGCAGGAAACCACTTTTGCACTTGTATTAGTGTGGAAAAACCACTTTTCGCACTTGTGTTGGTGCAGGAAACCACTTTTGCACTTGTATTAGTGTGGAAAAAACACTTTTTGCACTTGTGATAGTGTTGAAAAACCACTTTTCGCACTTGTGTTAGTGTTGAAAAACCACTTTTCGCACTTGTGTTGGTGCAGGAAACCACTTTTGCACTTGTATTAGTGTGGAAAAACCACTTTCCGCACTTGTGTTAGTGTTGAAAAACCACTTTTCGCACTTGTGTTAGTGTTGAAAAACCACTTTTCACACTTGTGTTAGTGTTGAAAAACCACTTTTCGCACTTGTGTTGATGTAGGAAACCACTTTTGCACTTGTATTAGTGTGGAAAAAACACTTTTCGCATTTGTGTTAGTGTTGAAAAACCACTTTTCGCACTTGTGTTAGTGTTGAAAAACCACTTTTCGCACTTGTGTTAGTGTTGAAAAACCACTTTTCGCACTTGTGTTGGTGCAGGAAACCACTTTTGCACTTGTATTAGTGTGGACAAACCACTTTTCGCACTTGTGTTAGTGTTGAAAAACCACTTTTCGCACTTGTGTTAGTGTTGAAAAACCACTTTTCGCACTTGTGTTGGTGCAGGAAACCACTTTTGCACTTGTATTAGTGTGGAAAAAACACTTTTTGCACTTGTGATAGTGTTGAAAAACCACTTTTCGCACTTGTGTTGGTGCAGGAAACCACTTTTGCACTTGTATTAGTGTGGAAAAACCACTTTTCGCACTTGTGTTGGTGCAGGAAACCACTTTTGCACTTGTATTAGTGTGGAAAAAACACTTTTTGCACTTGTGATAGTGTTGAAAAACCACTTTTCGCACTTGTGTTAGTGTTGAAAAACCACTTTTCGCACTTGTGTTGGTGCAGGAAACCACTTTTGCACTTGTATTAGTGTGGAAAAACCACTTTCCGCACTTGTGTTAGTGTTGAAAAACCACTTTTCGCACTTGTGTTAGTGTTGAAAAACCACTTTTCACACTTGTGTTAGTGTTGAAAAACCACTTTTCGCACTTGTGTTGATGTAGGAAACCACTTTTGCACTTGTATTAGTGTGGAAAAAACACTTTTCGCATTTGTGTTAGTGTTGAAAAACCACTTTTCGCACTTGTGTTAGTGTTGAAAAACCACTTTTCGCACTTGTGTTAGTGTTGAAAAACCACTTTTCGCACTTGTGTTGGTGCAGGAAACCACTTTTGCACTTGTATTAGTGTGGAAAAAACACTTTTTGCACTTGTGATAGTGTTGAAAAACCACTTTTCGCACTTGTGTTAGTGTTGAAAAACCACTTTTCGCACTTGTGTTGGTGCAGGAAACCACTTTTGCACTTGTATTAGTGTGGAAAAACCACTTTTCGCACTTGTGTTAGTGTTGAAAAACCACTTTTCGCACTTGTGTTAGTGTTGAAAAACCACTTTTCGCACTTGTGTTGGTGCAGAAAACCACTTTTGCACTTGTATTAGTGTGGAAAAAACACTTTTTGCACTTGTGATAGTGTTGAAAAACCACTTTTCGCACTTGTGTTAGTGTTGAAAAACCACTTTTCGCACTTGTGTTGGTGCAGGAAACCACTTTTGCACTTGTATTAGTGTGGAAAAAACACTTTTTGCACTTGTGATAGTGTTGAAAAACCACTTTTCGCACTTGTGTTAGTGTTGAAAAACCACTTTTCGCACTTGTGTTGGTGCAGGAAACCACTTTTGCACTTGTATTAGTGTGGAAAAACCACTTTTCGCACTTGTGTTATTGTTGAAAAACCACTTTTCGCACTTGTGTTAGTGTTGAAAAACCACTTTTCGCACTTGTGTTCGTGCAGGAAACCACTTTTGCACTTGTATTAGTGTGGAAAAAACACTTTTTGCACTTGTGATAGTGTTGAAAAACCACTTTTCGCACTTGTGTTGGTGCAGGAAACCACTTTTGCACTTGTATTAGTGTGGAAAAACCACTTTTCGCACTTGTGTTGGTGCAGAAAACCACTTTTGTACTTGTATTAGTGTGGAAAAAACACTTTTTGCACTTGTGATAGTGTTGAAAAACCACTTTTCGCACTTGTGTTAGTGTTGAAAAACCACTTTTCGCACTTGTGTTGGTGCAGGAAACCACTTTTGCACTTGTATTAGTGTGGAAAAACCACTTTTCGCACTTGTGTTAGTGTTGAAAAAACACTTTTCGCACTTGTGTTTGTGTTGAAAAAACCACTTTTCGCACTTATGTTAGTGTTGAAAAACCACTTTTCGCACTTGTGTTGGGGCAGGAAACCACTTTTGCACTTGTATTAGTGTGGAAAAAACACTTTTCGCATTTGTGTTAGTGTTGAAAAACCACTTTTCGCACTTGTGTTAGTGTTGAAAAACCACTTTTCGCACTTGTGTTGCTGCAGGAAACCACTTTTGCACTTGTATTAGTGTAGAAAAAACCACTTTTCGCACTTGTGTTAGTGTTGAAAAACCCTTTTCGCACTTGTGTTAGTGTTGAAAAACCACTTTTCGCACTTGTGTTAGTGTTGAAAAACCACTTTTCGCACTTGTGTTAGTGTTGAAAAACCACTTTTTGCACTTGTGTTGGTGCAGGAAACCACTTTTGCACTTGTATTAGTGTGGAAAAAACACTTTTCGCATTTGTGTTAGTGTTGAAAAACCACTTTTCGCACTTGTGTTAGTGTTGAAAAACCACTTTTCGCACTTGTGTTGGTGCAGGAAACCTCTTTTGCACTTGTATTAGTGTGGAAAAAACACTTTTTGCACTTGTAATAGTGTTGAAAAACCACTTTTCGCACTTGTGTTAGTGATGAAAAAACACTTTTCGCACTTGTGTTGGTGCAGGAAACCACTTTTGCACTTGTATTAGTGTGGAAAAACCACTTTTCGCACTTGTGTTAGTGTTGAAAAACCACTTTTTGCACTTATATTAGTATTGAAAAACCACTTTTCGCACTTGTGTTGGTGCAGGAAACCACTTTTGCACTTGTATTAGTGTGGAAAACCACTTTTCGCACTTGTGTTAGTGTTGAAAAACCACTTTTTGCACTTATATTAGTATTGAAAAACCACTTTTCGCACTTGTGTTGGTGCAGGAAACCACTTTTGCACTTGTATTAGTGTTGAAAAACCACTTTTCGCACTTGTGTTAGTGTTGAAAAACCACTTTTCGCACTTGCGTTGGTGCAGGAAACCACTTTTGCACTTGTGTTAGTGTGGAAAAAACACTTTTTGCACTTGTGATAGTGTTGAAAAACCACTTTTCGCACATGTGTTGGTGCAGGAAACCACTTTTGCACTTGTATTAGTGTGGAAAAACCACTTTTCGCACTTGTGTTGGTGCAGGAAACCACTTTTGCACTTGTATTAGTTTGGAAAAACCACTTTTCGCACCTGTGTTGGTGCAGGAAACCACTTTTGCACTTGTATTAGTGTGGAAAAACCACTTTTCGCACTTGTGTTAGTATTGAAAAACCACTTTTCGCACTTATGTTAGTGTTGAAAAACCACTTTTCGCACTTGTGTTGGTGCAGGAAACCACTTTTGCACTTGTATTAGTGTGGAAAAAACACTTTTTGCACTTGTGATAGTGTTGAAAAACCACTTTTCGCACTTGTGTTAGTGTTGAAAAACCACTTTTCGCACTGGTGTTGGTGCAGGAAACCACTTTTGCACTTGTATTAGTGTGGAAAAACCACTTTTCGCACTTGTGTTAGTGTTGAAAAACCACTTTTCGCACTTGTGTTAGTGTTGAAAAACCACTTTTCGCACTTGTGTTGGTGCAGGAAACCACTTTTGCACTTGTATTAGTGTGGAAAAAACACTTTTTGCACTTGTGATAGTGTTGAGAAACCACTTTTCGCACTTGTGTTGGTGCAGGAAACCACTTTTGCACTTGTACTAGTGTGGAAAAACCACTTTTCGCACTTGTGTTGGTGCAGGAAACCACTTTTGCACTTGTATTAGTGTGGAAAAAACACTTTTTGCACTTGTGATAGTGTTGAGAAACCACTTTTCGCACTTGTGTTAGTGTTGAAAAACCACTTTTCGCACTTGTGTTGGTGCAGGAAACCACTTTTGCACTTGTATTCGTGTGGAAAAACCACTTTTCGCACTTGTGTTAGTGTTGAAAAACCACTTTTCGCACTTGTGTTAGTGTTGAAAACCACTTTTCGCATTTGTGTTGGTGCAGGAAACCACTTTTGCACTTGTATTAGTGTGGAAAAAACTCTTTTTGCACTTGTGATAGTGTTGAAAAACCACTTTTCGCACTTGTGTTGGTGCAGGAAACCACTTTTGCACTTGTATTAGTGTGGAAAAACCACTTGTCGCAATTGTGTTAGTGTTGAAAAACCACTTTTCGCACTTGTGTTAGTGTTGAAAAACCACTTTTCGCACTTGTGTTGGTGCAGGAAACCACTTTTGCACTTGTATTAGTGTGGAAAAAACACTTTTTGCACTTGTGATAGTGTTGAAAAACCACTTTTCGCACTTGTGTTGGTGCAGGAAACCACTTTTGCACTTGTATTAGTGTGGAAAAAACACTTTTTGCACTTGTGATAGTGTTGAAAAACCACTTTTCGCACTTGTGTTGGTGCAGGAAACCACTTTTGCACTTGTATTAGTGTGGAAAAACCACTTTTCGCACTTGTGTTGGTGCAGGAAACCACTTTTGCACTTGTATTAGTGTGGAAAAAACACTTGTCGCAATTGTGTTAGTGTTGAAAAACCACTTTTCGCACTTGTGTTAGTGTTGAAAAACCACTTTTCGCACTTGTGTTGGTGCAGGAAACCACTTTTGCACTTGTATTAGTGTGGAAAAAACACTTTTTGCACTTGTGATAGTGTTGAAAAACCACTTTTCGCACTTGTGTTGGTGCAGGAAACCACTTTTGCACTTGTATTAGTGTGGAAAAACCACTTTTCGCACTTGTGTTGGTGCAGGAAACCACTTTTGCACTTGTATTAGTGTGGAAAAAACACTTTTTGCACTTGTGATAGTGTTGAGAAACCACTTTTCGCACTTGTGTTAGTGTTGAAAAACCACTTTTCGCACTTGTGTTGGTGCAGGAAACCACTTTTGCACTTGTATTAGTGTGGAAAAAACACTTTTCGCATTTGTGTTAGTGTTGAAAAACAACTTTTCGCACTTGTGTTAGTGTTGAAAAACCACTTTTCGCACTTGTGTTGGTGCAGGAAACCACTTTTGCACTTGTATTAGTGTGGAAAAACCACTTTTTGCACTTGTGTTATTGTTGAAAAACCACTTTTCGCACTTGTGTTAGTGTTGAAAAACCACTTTTCGCACTTGTGTTGGTGCAGGAAACCACTTTTGCACTTGTATTAGTGTGGAAAAAACACTTTTTGCACTTGTGATAGTGTTGAAAAACCACTTTTCGCACTTGTGTTAGTGTTGAAAAACCACTTTTCGCACTTGTGTTGGTGCAGGACACCACTTTTGCACTTGTATTAGTGTGGAAAAAACCATTTTTCGCACTTGTCTTAGTGTTGAAAAACCACTTTTCGCACTTGTGTTAGTGTTGAAAAACCACTTTTCGCACTTGTGTTAGTGTTGAAAAACCACTTTTCGCACTTGTGTTGGTGCAGGAAACCACTTTTGCACTTGTATTAGTGTGGAAAAACCACTTTTCGCACCTGTGTTGGTGCAGGAAACCACTTTTGCACTTGTATTAGTGTGGAAAAACCACTTTTCGCACTTGTGTTAGTGTTGAAAAACCACTTTTCGCACTTATGTTAGTGTTGAAAAACCACTTTTCGCACTTGTGTTGGTGCAGGAAACCACTTTTGCACTTGTATTAGTGTGGAAAAACCACTTTTCGCACTTGTGTTAGTGTTGAAAAACCACTTTTCGCACTTGTGTTAGTGTTGAAAAACCACTTTTCGCACTTGTGTGTGTGCAGGAAACCACTTTTGCACTTGTATTAGTGTGGAAAAAACACTTTTTGCACTTGTATTAGTGTGGAAAAACCACTTTTCGCACTTGTGTTAGTGTTGAAAAACCACTTTTCGCACTTGTGTTGGTGCAGGAAACCACTTTTGCACTTGTATTAGTGTGGAAAAAACACTTTTTGCACTTGTGATAGTGTTGAAAAACCACTTTTCGCACTTGTGTTGGTGCAGGAAACCACTTTTGCACTTGTATTAGTGTGGAAAAACCACTTTTCGCACTTGTGTTGGTGCAGGAAACCACTTTTGCACTTGTATTAGTGTGGAAAAAACACTTTTTGCACTTGTGATAGTGTTGAAAAACCACTTTTCGCACTTGTGTTAGTGTTGAAAAACCACTTTTCGCACTTGTGTTAGTGTTGAAAAACCACTTTTCGCACTTGTGTTGGTGCAGGAAACCACTTTTGCACTTGTATTAGTGTGGAAAAACCACTTTTCGCACTTGTGTTAGTGTTGAAAAACCACTTTTCGCACTTGTGTTAGTGTTGAAAAACCACTTTTCACACTTGTGTTAGTGTTGAAAAACCACTTTTCGCACTTGTGTTGGTGCAGGAAACCACTTTTGCACTTGTATTAGTGTGGAAAAAACACTTTTCGCATTTGTGTTAGTGTTGAAAAACCACTTTTCGCACTTGTGTTAGTGTTGAAAAACCACTTTTCGCACTTGTGTTAGTGTTGAAAAACCACTTTTCGCACTTGTGTTGGTGCAGGAAACCACTTTTGCACTTGTATTAGTGTGGAAAAAACACTTTTTGCACTTGTGATAGTGTTGAAAAACCACTTTTCGCACTTGTGTTAGTGTTGAAAAACCACTTTTCGCACTTGTGTTGGTGCAGGAAACCACTTTTGCACTTGTATTAGTGTGGAAAAACCACTTTTCGCACTTGTGTTAGTGTTGAAAAACCACTTTTCGCACTTGTGTTAGTGTTGAAAAACCACTTTTCGCACTTGTGTTGGTGCAGGAAACCACTTTTGCACTTGTATTAGTGTGGAAAAAACACTTTTTGCACTTGTGATAGTGTTGAAAAACCACTTTTCGCACTTGTGTTAGTGTTGAAAAACCACTTTTCGCACTTGTGTTGGTGCAGGAAACCACTTTTGCACTTGTATTAGTGTGGAAAAAACACTTTTTGCACTTGTGATAGTGTTGAAAAACCACTTTTCGCACTTGTGTTAGTGTTGAAAAACCACTTTTCGCACATGTGTTGGTGCAGGAAACCACTTTTGCACTTGTATTAGTGTGGAAAAAACACTTTTTGCACTTGTGATAGTGTTGAAAAACCACTTTTCGCACTTGTGTTGGTGCAGGAAACCACTTTTGCACTTGTATTAGTGTGGAAAAACCACTTTTCGCACTTGTGTTGGTGCAGAAAACCACTTTTGTACTTGTATTAGTGTGGAAAAAACACTTTTTGCACTTGTGATAGTGTTGAAAAACCACTTTTCGCACTTGTGTTAGTGTTGAAAAACCACTTTTCGCACTTGTGTTGGTGCAGGAAACCACTTTTGCACTTGTATTAGTGTGGAAAAACCACTTTTCGCACTTGTGTTAGTGTTGAAAAAACACTTTTCGCACTTGTGTTTGTGTTGAAAAACCACTTTTCGCACTTATGTTAGTGTTGAAAAACCACTTTTCGCACTTGTGTTGGGGCAGGAAACCACTTTTGCACTTGTATTAGTGTGGAAAAAACACTTTTCGCATTTGTGTTAGTGTTGAAAAACCACTTTTCGCACTTGTGTTAGTGTTGAAAAACCACTTTTCGCACTTGTGTTAGTGTTGAAAAACAACTTTTCGCACTTGTGTTAGTGTTGAAAAACCACTTTTCGCACTTGTGTTAGTGTTGAAAAACCACTTTTCGCACTTGTGTTAGTGTTGAAAAAACACTTTTCGCACTTGTGTTTGTGTTGAAAAACCACTTTTCGCACTTATGTTAGTGTTGAAAAACCACTTTTCGCACTTGTGTTGGGGCAGGAAACCACTTTTGCACTTGTATTAGTGTGGAAAAAACACTTTTCGCATTTGTGTTAGTGTTGAAAAACCACTTTTCGCACTTGTGTTAGTGTTGAAAAACCACTTTTCGCACTTGTGTTGCTGCAGGAAACCACTTTTGCACTTGTATTAGTGTAGAAAAAACCACTTTTCGCACTTGTGTTAGTGTTGAAAAACCCTTTTCGCACTTGTGTTAGTGTTGAAAAACCACTTTTCGCACTTGTGTTAGTGTTGAAAAACCACTTTTCGCACTTGTGTTAGTGTTGAAAAACCACTTTTTGCACTTGTGTTGGTGCAGAAAACCACTTTTGTACTTGTATTAGTGTGGAAAAAACACTTTTTGCACTTGTGATAGTGTTGAAAAACCACTTTTCGCACTTGTGTTAGTGTTGAAAAACCACTTTTCGCACTTGTGTTGGTGCAGGAAACCACTTTTGCACTTGTATTAGTGTGGAAAAACCACTTTTCGCACTTATGTTGGTGTTGAAAAAACACTTTTCGCACTTGTGTTTGTGTTGAAAAACCACTTTTCGCACTTATGTTAGTGTTGAAAAACCACTTTTCGCACTTGTGTTGGGGCAGGAAACCACTTTTGCACTTGTATTAGTGTGGAAAAAACACTTTTCGCATTTGTGTTAGTGTTGAAAAACCACTTTTCGCACTTGTGTTAGTGTTGAAAAACCACTTTTCGCACTTGTGTTGCTGCAGGAAACCACTTTTGCACTTGTATTAGTGTAGAAAAAACCACTTTTCGCACTTGTGTTAGTGTTGAAAAACCCTTTTCGCACTTGTGTTAGTGTTGAAAAACCACTTTTCGCACTTGTGTTAGTGTTGAAAAACCACTTTTCGCACTTGTGTTAGTGTTGAAAAACCACTTTTTGCACTTTTGTTGGTGCAGGAAACCACTTTTGCACTTGTATTAGTGTGGAAAAAACACTTTTCGCATTTGTGTTAGTGTTGAAAAACCACTTTTCGCACTTGTGTTAGTGTTGAAAAACCACTTTTCGCACTTGTGTTGGTGCAGGAAACCACTTTTGCACTTGTATTAGTGTGGAAAAAACACTTTTCGCATTTGTGTTAGTGTTGAAAAACCACTTTTCGCACTTGTGTTAGTGTTGAAAAACCACTTTTCGCACTTGTGTTAGTGTTGAAAAACCACTTTTCGCACTTGTGTTGGTGCAGGAAACCACTTTTGCACTTGTATTAGTGTGGAAAAAACACTTTTTGCACTTGTGATAGTGTTGAAAAACCACTTTTCGCACTTGTGTTAGTGTTGAAAAACCACTTTTCGCACTTGTGTTGGTGCAGGAAACCACTTTTGCACTTGTATTAGTGTGGAAAAACCACTTTTCGCACTTGTGTTAGTGTTGAAAAACCACTTTTCGCACTTGTGTTAGTGTTGAAAAACCACTTTTCGCACTTGTGTTGGTGCAGGAAACCACTTTTGCACTTGTATTAGTGTGGAAAAAACACTTTTTGCACTTGTGATAGTGTTGAAAAACCACTTTTCGCACTTGTGTTAGTGTTGAAAAACCACTTTTCGCACTTGTGTTGGTGCAGGAAACCACTTTTGCACTTGTATTAGTGTGGAAAAAACACTTTTTGCACTTGTGATAGTGTTGAAAAACCACTTTTCGCACTTGTGTTAGTGTTGAAAAACCACTTTTCGCACATGTGTTGGTGCAGGAAACCACTTTTGCACTTGTATTAGTGTGGAAAAAACACTTTTTGCACTTGTGATAGTGTTGAAAAACCACTTTTCGCACTTGTGTTGGTGCAGGAAACCACTTTTGCACTTGTATTAGTGTGGAAAAACCACTTTTCGCACTTGTGTTGGTGCAGAAAACCACTTTTGTACTTGTATTAGTGTGGAAAAAACACTTTTTGCACTTGTGATAGTGTTGAAAAACCACTTTTCGCACTTGTGTTAGTGTTGAAAAACCACTTTTCGCACTTGTGTTGGTGCAGGAAACCACTTTTGCACTTGTATTAGTGTGGAAAAACCACTTTTCGCACTTGTGTTAGTGTTGAAAAAACACTTTTCGCACTTGTGTTTGTGTTGAAAAACCACTTTTCGCACTTATGTTAGTGTTGAAAAACCACTTTTCGCACTTGTGTTGGGGCAGGAAACCACTTTTGCACTTGTATTAGTGTGGAAAAAACACTTTTCGCATTTGTGTTAGTGTTGAAAAACCACTTTTCGCACTTGTGTTAGTGTTGAAAAACCACTTTTCGCACTTGTGTTAGTGTTGAAAAACAACTTTTCGCACTTGTGTTAGTGTTGAAAAACCACTTTTCGCACTTGTGTTAGTGTTGAAAAACCACTTTTCGCACTTGTGTTAGTGTTGAAAAAACACTTTTCGCACTTGTGTTTGTGTTGAAAAACCACTTTTCGCACTTATGTTAGTGTTGAAAAACCACTTTTCGCACTTGTGTTGGGGCAGGAAACCACTTTTGCACTTGTATTAGTGTGGAAAAAACACTTTTCGCATTTGTGTTAGTGTTGAAAAACCACTTTTCGCACTTGTGTTAGTGTTGAAAAACCACTTTTCGCACTTGTGTTTCTGCAGGAAACCACTTTTGCACTTGTATTAGTGTAGAAAAAACCACTTTTCGCACTTGTGTTAGTGTTGAAAAACCCTTTTCGCACTTGTGTTAGTGTTGAAAAACCACTTTTCGCACTTGTGTTAGTGTTGAAAAACCACTTTTCGCACTTGTGTTAGTGTTGAAAAACCACTTTTTGCACTTGTGTTGGTGCAGAAAACCACTTTTGTACTTGTATTAGTGTGGAAAAAACACTTTTTGCACTTGTGATAGTGTTGAAAAACCACTTTTCGCACTTGTGTTAGTGTTGAAAAACCACTTTTCGCACTTGTGTTGGTGCAGGAAACCACTTTTGCACTTGTATTAGTGTGGAAAAACCACTTTTCGCACTTATGTTGGTGTTGAAAAAACACTTTTCGCACTTGTGTTTGTGTTGAAAAACCACTTTTCGCACTTATGTTAGTGTTGAAAAACCACTTTTCGCACTTGTGTTGGGGCAGGAAACCACTTTTGCACTTGTATTAGTGTGGAAAAAACACTTTTCGCATTTGTGTTAGTGTTGAAAAACCACTTTTCGCACTTGTGTTAGTGTTGAAAAACCACTTTTCGCACTTGTGTTGCTGCAGGAAACCACTTTTGCACTTGTATTAGTGTAGAAAAAACCACTTTTCGCACTTGTGTTAGTGTTGAAAAACCCTTTTCGCACTTGTGTTAGTGTTGAAAAACCACTTTTCGCACTTGTGTTAGTGTTGAAAAACCACTTTTCGCACTTGTGTTAGTGTTGAAAAACCACTTTTTGCACTTTTGTTGGTGCAGGAAACCACTTTTGCACTTGTATTAGTGTGGAAAAAACACTTTTCGCATTTGTGTTAGTGTTGAAAAACCACTTTTCGCACTTGTGTTAGTGTTGAAAAACCACTTTTCGCACTTGTGTTGGTGCAGGAAACCTCTTTTGCACTTGTATTAGTGTGGAAAAAACACTTTTTGCACTTGTAATAGTGTTGAAAAACCACTTTTCGCACTTGTGTTAGTGATGAAAAAACACTTTTCGCACTTGTGTTGGTGCAGGAAACCACTTTTGCACTTGTATTAGTGTGGAAAAACCACTTTTCGCACTTGTGTTAGTGTTGAAAAACCACTTTTTGCACTTATATTAGTATTGAAAAACCACTTTTCGCACTTGTGTTGGTGCAGGAAACCACTTTTGCACTTGTATTAGTGTGGAAAAACACTTTTTGCACTTGTGTTAGTGTTGAAAAACCACTTTTCGCACTTGTGTTAGTGTTGAAAAACCACTTTTCGCACTTGCGTTGGTGCAGGAAACCACTTTTGCACTTGTGTTAGTGTGGAAAAAACACTTTTTGCACTTGTGATAGTGTTGAAAAACCACTTTTCGCACTTGTGTTGGTGCAGGAAACCACTTTTGCACTTGTATTAGTGTGGAAAAACCACTTTTCGCACTTGTGTTGGTGCAGGAAACCACTTTTGCACTTGTATTAGTTTGGAAAAACCACTTTTCGCACCTGTGTTGGTGCAGGAAACCACTTTTGCACTTGTATTAGTGTGGAAAAACCACTTTTCGCACTTGTGTTAGTATTGAAAAACCACTTTTCGCACTTATGTTAGTGTTGAAAAACCACTTTTCGCACTTGTGTTGGTGCAGGAAACCACTTTTGCACTTGTATTAGTGTGGAAAAAACACTTTTTGCACTTGTGATAGTGTTGAAAAACCACTTTTCGCACTTGTGTTAGTGTTGAAAAACCACTTTTCGCACTGGTGTTGGTGCAGGAAACCACTTTTGCACTTGTATTAGTGTGGAAAAACCACTTTTCGCACTTGTGTTAGTGTTGAAAAACCACTTTTCGCACTTGTGTTAGTGTTGAAAAACCACTTTTCGCACTTGTGTTGGTGCAGGAAACCACTTTTGCACTTGTATTAGTGTGGAAAAAACACTTTTTGCACTTGTGATAGTGTTGAGAAACCACTTTTCGCACTTGTGTTGGTGCAGGAAACCACTTTTGCACTTGTACTAGTGTGGAAAAACCACTTTTCGCACTTGTGTTGGTGCAGGAAACCACTTTTGCACTTGTATTAGTGTGGAAAAAACACTTTTTGCACTTGTGATAGTGTTGAGAAACCACTTTTCGCACTTGTGTTAGTGTTGAAAAACCACTTTTCGCACTTGTGTTGGTGCAGGAAACCACTTTTGCACTTGTATTCGTGTGGAAAAACCACTTTTCGCACTTGTGTTAGTGTTGAAAAACCACTTTTCGCACTTGTGTTAGTGTTGAAAACCACTTTTCGCATTTGTGTTGGTGCAGGAAACCACTTTTGCACTTGTATTAGTGTGGAAAAAACTCTTTTTGCACTTGTGATAGTGTTGAAAAACCACTTTTCGCACTTGTGTTGGTGCAGGAAACCACTTTTGCACTTGTATTAGTGTGGAAAAACCACTTGTCGCAATTGTGTTAGTGTTGAAAAACCACTTTTCGCACTTGTGTTAGTGTTGAAAAACCACTTTTCGCACTTGTGTTGGTGCAGGAAACCACTTTTGCACTTGTATTAGTGTGGAAAAAACACTTTTTGCACTTGTGATAGTGTTGAAAAACCACTTTTCGCACTTGTGTTGGTGCAGGAAACCACTTTTGCACTTGTATTAGTGTGGAAAAACCACTTTTCGCACTTGTGTTGGTGCAGGAAACCACTTTTGCACTTGTATTAGTGTGGAAAAAACACTTGTCGCAATTGTGTTAGTGTTGAAAAACCACTTTTCGCACTTGTGTTAGTGTTGAAAAACCACTTTTCGCACTTGTGTTGGTGCAGGAAACCACTTTTGCACTTGTATTAGTGTGGAAAAAACACTTTTTGCACTTGTGATAGTGTTGAAAAACCACTTTTCGCACTTGTGTTGGTGCAGGAAACCACTTTTGCACTTGTATTAGTGTGGAAAAACCACTTTTCGCACTTGTGTTGGTGCAGGAAACCACTTTTGCACTTGTATTAGTGTGGAAAAAACACTTTTTGCACTTGTGATAGTGTTGAGAAACGACTTTTCGCACTTGTGTTAGTGTTGAAAAACCACTTTTCGCACTTGTGTTGGTGCAGGAAACCACTTTTGCACTTGTATTAGTGTGGAAAAAACACTTTTCGCATTTGTGTTAGTGTTGAAAAACAACTTTTCGCACTTGTGTTAGTGTTGAAAAACCACTTTTCGCACTTGTGTTGGTGCAGGAAACCACTTTTGCACTTGTATTAGTGTGGAAAAACCACTTTTTGCACTTGTGTTATTGTTGAAAAACCACTTTTCGCACTTGTGTTAGTGTTGAAAAACCACTTTTCGCACTTGTGTTGGTGCAGGAAACCACTTTTGCACTTGTATTAGTGTGGAAAAAACACTTTTTGCACTTGTGATAGTGTTGAAAAACCACTTTTCGCACTTGTGTTAGTGTTGAAAAACCACTTTTCGCACTTGTGTTGGTGCAGGACACCACTTTTGCACTTGTATTAGTGTGGAAAAAACCATTTTTCGCACTTGTCTTCGTGTTGAAAAACCACTTTTCGCACTTGTGTTAGTGTTGAAAAACCACTTTTCGCACTTGTGTTAGTGTTGAAAAACCACTTTTCGCACTTGTGTTGGTGCAGGAAACCACTTTTGCACTTGTATTAGTGTGGAAAAACCACTTTTCGCACCTGTGTTGGTGCAGGAAACCACTTTTGCACTTGTATTAGTGTGGAAAAACCACTTTTCGCACTTGTGTTAGTGTTGAAAAACCACTTTTCGCACTTATGTTAGTGTTGAAAAACCACTTTTCGCACTTGTGTTGGTGCAGGAAACCACTTTTGCACTTGTATTAGTGTAGAAAAACCACTTTTCGCACTTGTGTTAGTGTTGAAAAACCACTTTTCGCACTTGTGTTAGTGTTGAAAAACCACTTTTCGCACTTGTGTGTGTGCAGGAAACCACTTTTGCACTTGTATTAGTGTGGAAAAAACACTTTTTGCACTTGTATTAGTGTGGAAAAACCACTTTTCGCACTTGTGTTAGTGTTGAAAAACCACTTTTCGCACTTGTGTTGGTGCAGGAAACCACTTTTGCACTTGTATTAGTGTGGAAAAAACACTTTTTGCACTTGTGATAGTGTTGAAAAACCACTTTTCGCACTTGTGTTGGTGCAGGAAACCACTTTTGCACTTGTATTAGTGTGGAAAAACCACTTTTCGCACTTGTGTTGGTGCAGGAAACCACTTTTGCACTTGTATTAGTGTGGAAAAAACACTTTTTGCACTTGTGATAGTGTTGAAAAACCACTTTTCGCACTTGTGTTAGTGTTGAAAAACCACTTTTCGCACTTGTGTTAGTGTTGAAAAACCACTTTTCGCACTTGTGTTGGTGCAGGAAACCACTTTTGCACTTGTATTAGTGTGGAAAAACCACTTTTCGCACTTGTGTTAGTGTTGAAAAACCACTTTTCGCACTTGTGTTAGTGTTGAAAAACCACTTTTCACACTTGTGTTAGTGTTGAAAAACCACTTTTCGCACTTGTGTTGGTGCAGGAAACCACTTTTGCACTTGTATTAGTGTGGAAAAAACACTTTTCGCATTTGTGTTAGTGTTGAAAAACCACTTTTCGCACTTGTGTTAGTGTTGAAAAACCACTTTTCGCACTTGTGTTAGTGTTGAAAACCACTTTTCGCACTTGTGTTGGTGCAGGAAACCACTTTTGCACTTGTATTAGTGTGGAAAAAACACTTTTTGCACTTGTGATAGTGTTGAAAAACCACTTTTCGCACTTGTGTTAGTGTTGAAAAACCACTTTTCGCACTTGTGTTGGTGCAGGAAACCACTTTTGCACTTGTATTAGTGTGGAAAAACCACTTTTCGCACTTGTGTTAGTGTTGAAAAACCACTTTTCGCACTTGTGTTAGTGTTGAAAAACCACTTTTCGCACTTGTGTTGGTGCAGGAAACCACTTTTGCACTTGTATTAGTGTGGAAAAAACACTTTTTGCACTTGTGATAGTGTTGAAAAACCACTTTTCGCACTTGTGTTAGTGTTGAAAAACCACTTTTCGCACTTGTGTTGGTGCAGGAAACCACTTTTGCACTTGTATTAGTGTGGAAAAAACACTTTTTGCACTTGTGATAGTGTTGAAAAACCACTTTTCGCACTTGTGTTAGTGTTGAAAAACCACTTTTCGCACTTGTGTTGGTGCAGGAAACCACTTTTGCACTTGTATTAGTGTGGAAAAACCACTTTTCGCACTTGTGTTATTGTTGAAAAACCACTTTTCGCACTTGTGTTAGTGTTGAAAAACCACTTTTCGCACTTGTGTTGGTGCAGGAAACCACTTTTGCACTTGTATTAGTGTGGAAAAAACACTTTTTGCACTTGTGATAGTGTTGAAAAACCACTTTTCGCACTTGTGTTGGTGCAGGAAACCACTTTTGCACTTGTATTAGTGTGGAAAAACCACTTTTCGCACTTGTGTTGGTGCAGAAAACCACTTTTGTACTTGTATTAGTGTGGAAAAAACACTTTTTGCACTTGTGATAGTGTTGAAAAACCACTTTTCGCACTTGTGTTAGTGTTGAAAAACCACTTTTCGCACTTGTGTTGGTGCAGGAAACCACTTTTGCACTTGTATTAGTGTGGAAAAACCACTTTTCGCACTTGTGTTAGTGTTGAAAAAACACTTTTCGCACTTGTGTTTGTGTTGAAAAACCACTTTTCGCACTTATGTTAGTGTTGAAAAACCACTTTTCGCACTTGTGTTGGGGCAGGAAACCACTTTTGCACTTGTATTAGTGTGGAAAAAACACTTTTCGCATTTGTGTTAGTGTTGAAAAACCACTTTTCGCACTTGTGTTAGTGTTGAAAACCACTTTTCGCACTTGTGTTAGTGTTGAAAAACCACTTTTCGCACTTGTGTTAGTGTTGAAAAACCACTTTTCGCACTTGTGTTAGTGTTGAAAAACCACTTTTCGCACTTGTGTTAGTGTTGAAAAACCACTTTTTGCACTTGTGTTGGTGCAGGAAACCACTTTTGCACTTGTATTAGTGTGGAAAAAACACTTTTCGCACTTGTGTTAGTGTTGAAAAACCACTTTTCGCACTTGTGTTAGTGTTGAAAAACCACTT
Organism: Myxine glutinosa; assembly: GCF_964187855.1. Taxonomy (NCBI): domain Eukaryota; kingdom Metazoa; phylum Chordata; class Myxini; order Myxiniformes; family Myxinidae; genus Myxine; species Myxine glutinosa. The sequence continues at coordinate 5,175,718 of NC_136274.1, forward strand.
TTCGCACTTGTGTTAGTGTTGAAAAACCACTTTTCGCACTGTGTTAGTGTTGAAAACCACTTTTTGCACTTGTGTTGGTGCAGGAATCCACTTTTGCACTTGTATTAGTGTAGAAAAAACCACTTTTCGCACTTGTGTTAGTGTTGAAAAACCCTTTTCGCACTTGTGTTAGTGTTGAAAAACCACTTTTCGCACTTGTGTTAGTGTTGAAAAACCACTTTTCGCACTTGTGTTAGTGTTGAAAAACCACTTTTTGCACTTGTGTTTGTGCAGGAAACCACTTTTGCACTTGTATTAGTGTGGAAAAAACACTTTTCGCACTTGTGTTAGTGTTGAAAAACCACTTTTCGCACTTGTTTTGGTGCAGGAAACCTCTTTTGCACTTGTATTAGTGTGGAAAAAACACTTTTTGCACTTGTAATAGTGTTGAAAAACCACTTTTCGCACTTGTGTTAGTGTTGAAAAAACACTTTTCGCACTTGTGTTGGTGCAGGAAACCACTTTTGCACTTGTATTAGTGTGGAAAAACCACTTTTCGCACTTGTGTTAGTGTTGAAAAACCACTTTTTGCACTTATATTAGTATTGAAAAACCACTTTTCGCACTTGTGTTGGTGCAGGAAACCACTTTTGCACTTGTATTAGTGTGGAAAAACACTTTTTGCACTTGTGTTAGTGTTGAAAAACCACTTTTCGCACTTGTGTTAGTGTTGAAAAACCACTTTTCGCACTTGCGTTGGTGCAGGAAACCACTTTTGCACTTGTATTAGGGTGGAAAAAACACTTTTTGCACTTGTGATAGTGTTGAAAAACCACTTTTCGCACTTGTGTTGGTGCAGGAAACCACTTTTGCACTTGTATTAGTGTGGAAAAACCACTTTTCGCACTTGTGTTGGTGCAGGAAACCACTTTTGCACTTGTATTAGTTTGGAAAAACCACTTTTCGCACCTGTGTTGGTGCAGGAAACCACTTTTGCACTTGTATTAGTGTGGAAAAACCACTTTTCGCACTTGTGTTAGTATTGAAAAACCACTTTTCGCACTTATGTTAGTGTTGAAAAACCACTTTTCGCACTTGTGTTGGTGCAGGAAACCACTTTTGCACTTGTATTAGTGTGGAAAAAACACTTTTTGCACTTGTGATAGTGTTGAAAAACCACTTTTCGCACTTGTGTTAGTGTTGAAAAACCACTTTTCGCACTGGTGTTGGTGCAGGAAACCACTTTTGCACTTGTATTAGTGTGGAAAAACCACTTTTCGCACTTGTGTTAGTGTTGAAAAACCACTTTTCGCACTTGTGTTAGTGTTGAAAAACCACTTTTCGCACTTGTGTTGGTGCAGGGAAACCACTTTTGCACTTGTATTAGTGTGGAAAAAACACTTTTTGCACTTGTGATAGTGTTGAGAAACCACTTTTCGCACTTGTGTTAGTGTTGAAAAACCACTTTTCGCACTTGTGTTGGTGCAGGAAACCACTTTTGCACTTGTATTAGTGTGGAAAAAACTCTTTTTGCACTTGTGATAGTGTTGAAAAACCACTTTTCGCACTTGTGTTGGTGCAGGAAACCACTTTTGCACTTGTATTAGTGTGGAAAAACCACTTTTCGCACTTGTGTTGGTGCAGGAAACCACTTTTGCACTTGTATTAGTGTGGAAAAAACACTTTTTGCACTTGTGATAGTGTTGAGAAACCACTTTTCGCACTTGTGTTAGTGTTGAAAAACCACTTTTCGCACTTGTGTTGGTGCAGGAAACCACTTTTGCACTTGTATTCGTGTGGAAAAACCACTTTTCGCACTTGTGTTAGTGTTGAAAAACCACTTTTCGCACTTGTGTTAGTGTAGAAAACCACTTTTCGCATTTGTGTTGGTGCAAAACCACTTTTGCACTTGTATTAGTGTGGAAAAACTCTTTTTGCACTTGTGATAGTGTTGAAAAACACCACTTTTCGCACTTGTGTTGTGCAGGAAACCACTTTTGCACTTGTATTAGTGTGGAAAAACCACTTGTCGCAATTGTGTTAGTGTGAAAAACCACTTTTCGCACTTGTGTTAGTGTTGAAAAACCACTTTTCGCACTTGTGTTGGTGCAGGAAACCACTTTTGCACTTGTATTAGTGTGGAAAAAACACTTTTTGCACTTGTGATAGTGTTGAAAAACCACTTTTCGCACTTGTGTTGGTGCAGGAAACCACTTTTGCACTTGTATTAGTGTGGAAAAAACCACTTTTCGCACTTGTGTTGGTGCAGGAAACCACTTTTGCACTTGTATTAGTGTGGAAAAAACACTTTTTGCACTTGTGATAGTGTTGAGAAACCACTTTTCGCACTTGTGTTAGTGTTGAAAAACCACTTTTCGCACTTGTGTTGGTGCAGGAAACCACTTTTGCACTTGTATTAGTGTGGAAAAAACACTTTTCGCATTTGTGTTAGTGTTGAAAAACAACTTTTCGCACTTGTGTTAGTGTTGAAAAACCACTTTTCGCACTTGTGTTGGTGCAGGAAACCACTTTTGCACTTGTATTAGTGTGGAAAAAACCACTTTTCGCACTTGTGTTGGTGCAGGAAACCACTTTTGCACTTGTATTAGTGTGGAAAAAACACTTTTTGCACTTGTGATAGTGTTGAGAAACCACTTTTCGCACTTGTGTTAGTGTTGAAAAACCACTTTTCGCACTTGTGTTGGTGCAGGAAACCACTTTTGCACTTGTATTAGTGTGGAAAAAACTCTTTTTTGCACTTGTGATAGTGTTGAAAAACCACTTTTCGCACTTGTGTTGGTGCAGGAAACCACTTTTGCACTTGTATTAGTGTGGAAAAACCACTTTTCGCACTTGTGTTGGTGCAGGAAACCACTTTTGCACTTGTATTAGTGTGGAAAAAAACACTTTTTGCACTTGTGATAGTGTTGAGAAACCACTTTTCGCACTTGTGTTAGTGTTGAAAAACCACTTTTCGCACTTGTGTTGGTGCAGGAAACCACTTTTGCACTTGTATTCGTGTGGAAAAACCACTTTTCGCACTTGTGTTAGTGTTGAAAAACCACTTTTCGCACTTGTGTTAGTGTAGAAAACCACTTTTCGCATTTGTGTTGGTGCAGGAAACCACTTTTGCACTTGTATTAGTGTGGAAAAAACTCTTTTTGCACTTGTGATAGTGTTGAAAAACCACTTTTCGCACTTGTGTTGGTGCAGGAAACCACTTTTGCACTTGTATTAGTGTGGAAAAACCACTTGTCGCAATTGTGTTAGTGTTGAAAAACCACTTTTCGCACTTGTGTTAGTGTTGAAAAACCACTTTTCGCACTTGTGTTGGTGCAGGAAACCACTTTTGCACTTGTATTAGTGTGGAAAAAACACTTTTTGCACTTGTGATAGTGTTGAAAAACCACTTTTCGCACTTGTGTTGGTGCAGGAAACCACTTTTGCACTTGTATTAGTGTGGAAAAACCACTTTTCGCACTTGTGTTGGTGCAGGAAACCACTTTTGCACTTGTATTAGTGTGGAAAAAACACTTTTTGCACTTGTGATAGTGTTGAGAAACCACTTTTCGCACTTGTGTTAGTGTTGAAAAACCACTTTTCGCACTTGTGTTGGTGCAGGAAACCACTTTTGCACTTGTATTAGTGTGGAAAAAACACTTTTCGCATTTGTGTTAGTGTTGAAAAACAACTTTTCGCACTTGTGTTAGTGTTGAAAAACCACTTTTCGCACTTGTGTTGGTGCAGGAAACCACTTTTGCACTTGTATTAGTGTGGAAAAACCACTTTTTGCACTTGTGTTATTGTTGAAAAACCACTTTTCGCACTTGTGTTAGTGTTGAAAAACCACTTTTCGCACTTGTGTTGGTGCAGGAAACCACTTTTGCACTTGTATTAGTGTGGAAAAAACACTTTTTGCACTTGTGATAGTGTTGAAAAACCACTTTTCGCACTTGTTAGTGTTGAAAAACCACTTTTCGCACTTGTGTTGGTGCAGGAAACCACGTTTGCACTTGTATTAGTGTGAAAAAACCACTTTTCGCACTTGTGTTAGTGTTGAAAAACCACTTTTCGCACTTGTGTTAGTGTTGAAAAACCACTTTTCGCACTTGTGTTGGTGCAGGAAACCACTTTTGCACTTGTATTAGTGTGGAAAAAACACTTTTTGCACTTGTGATAGTGTGGAAAAACCACTTTTCGCACTTGTGTTGGTGCAGGAAACCACTTTTGCACTTGTATTAGTGTGGAAAAACCACTTTTCGCACTTGTGTTAGTGTTGAAAAACCACTTTTCGCACTTATGTTAGTGTTGAAAAACCACTTTTCGCACTTGTGTTGGTGCAGGAAACCACTTTTGCACTTGTATTAGTGTGGAAAAAACACTTTTTGCACTTGTGATAGTGTTGAAAAACCACTTTTCGCACTTGTGTTAGTGTTGAAAAACCACTTTTCGCACTTGTGTTGGTGCAGGAAACCACTTTTGCACTTGTATTAGTGTGGAAAAACCACTTTTCGCACTTGTGTTAGTGTTGAAAAACCACTTTTCGCACTTGTGTTAGTGTTGAAAAACCACTTTTCGCACTTGTGTTGGTGCAGGAAACCACTTTTGCACTTGTATTAGTGTGGAAAAAACACTTTTTGCACTTGTGATAGTGTTGAAAAACGACTTTTCGCACTTGTGTTAGTGTGGAAAAACCACTTTTCGCACTTGTGTTGGTGCAGGAAACCACTTTTGCACTTGTATTAGTGTGGAAAAACCACTTTTCGCACTTGTGTTGGTGCAGGAAACCACTTTTGCACTTGTATTAGTGTGGAAAAACCACTTTTCGCACTTGTGTTAGTGTTGAAAAACCACTTTTCGCACTTGTGTTGGTGCAGGAAACCACTTTTGCACTTGTATTAGTGTGGAAAAAACACTTTTTGCACTTGTGATAGTGTTGAAAAACGACTTTTCGCACTTGTGTTAGTGTTGAAAAACCACTTTTCGCACTTGTGTTAGTGTTGAAAAACCTCTTTTCGCACTTGTGTTGGTGCAGGAAACCACTTTTGCACTTGTATTAGTGTGGAAAAACCACTTTTCGCACTTGTGTTAGTGTTGAAAAACCACTTTTCGCACTTGTGTTAGTGTTGAAAACCACTTTTCGCACTTGTGTTGGTGCAGGAAACCACTTTTGCACTTGTATTAGTGTGGAAAAAACACTTTTTGCACTTGTGATAGTGTTGAAAAACCACTTTTCGCACTTGTGTTGGTGCAGGAAACCACTTTTGCACTTGTATTAGTGTGGAAAAACCACTTTTCGCACTTGTGTTGGTGCAGGAAACCACTTTTGCACTTGTATTAGTGTGGAAAAACCACTTTTCGCACTTGTGTTAGTGTTGAAAAACCACTTTTCGCACTTGTGTTAGTGTTGAAAAACCACTTTTCGCACTTGTGTTAGTGTTGAAAAACCCCTTTTCGCACTTGTGTTGGTGCAGGAAACCACTTTTGCACTTGTATTAGTGTGGAAAAAACCACTTTTCGCACTTGTGTTAGTGTTGAAAAACCACTTTTCGCACTTGTGTTAGTGTTGAAAAACCACTTTTCGCACTTGTGTTGGTGCAGGAAACCACTTTTGCACTTGTATTAGTGTGGAAAAAACACTTTTTGCACTTGTGATAGTGTTGAAAAACCACTTTTCGCACTTGTGTTGGTGCAGGAAACCACTTTTGCACTTGTATTAGTGTGGAAAAACCACTTTTCGCACTTGTGTTAGTGTTGAAAAACCACTTTTCGCACTTGTGTTAGTGTTGAAAAACCACTTTTCGCACTTGTGTTGGTGCAGGAAACCACTTTTGCACTTGTATTAGTGTGGAAAAAACACTTTTTGCACTTGTGATAGTGTTGAAAAACCACTTTTCGCACTTGTGTTAGTGTTGAAAAACCACTTTTCGCACTTGTGTTGGTGCAGGAAACCACTTTTGCACTTGTATTAGTGTGGAAAACCACTTTTCGCACTTGTGTTAGTGTTGAAAAACCACTTTTTACCTTCGCAAAAGCGGAAGGTTATGTTTTGATCGCTGTGTATTTATTTGTATGTCTGTGTGTGTGTGTGTGTGTATGTTATTCGCATAACTCAAAAAGTATTCAACCGATTCGCATGAAATTTGGTGGGATGATAGGTTATTATCCGGGAACCATTTGATTAGATTTTGGAATCGATCGGGTCAAAGGTCAAGGTCAAGGTCATGAAAAGGTCAAAATCGTCTTTTTACCATAGCGCGGTCAATTTGTGTCCAATTTGTATGAAACTAATGCCAAAATGCTTTGCTACACAGATCTTGTAGTCTTTTATTTTGGCAACAAAAGTAGCTGCGGCGAAGGTATGCGCTCTACCGAGTGCCCGTTCTAGTTGCACTTGTGTTAGTGTTGAAAAACCACTTTTCGCACTTGTGTTGGTGCAGGAAACCACTTTTGCACTTGTATTAGTGTGGAAAAAACACTTTTTGCACTTGTGATAGTGTTGAAAAACCACTTTTCGCACTTGTGTTAGTGTTGAAAAACCACTTTTCGCACTTGTGTTGGTGCAGGACACCACTTTTGCACTTGTATTAGTGTGGAAAAAACCATTTTTCGCACTTGTCTTAGTGTTGAAAAACCACTTTTCGCACTTGTGTTAGTGTTGAAAAACCACTTTTCGCACTTGTGTTAGTGTTGAAAAACCACTTTTCGCACTTGTGTTGGTGCAGGAAACCACTTTTGCACTTGTATTAGTGTGGAAAAACCACTTTTCGCACCTGTGTTGGTGCAGGAAACCACTTTTGCACTTGTATTAGTGTGGAAAAACCACTTTTCGCACTTGTGTTAGTGTTGAAAAACCACTTTTCGCACTTATGTTAGTGTTGAAAAACCACTTTTCGCACTTGTGTTGGTGCAGGAAACCACTTTTGCACTTGTATTAGTGTGGAAAAACCACTTTTCGCACTTGTGTTAGTGTTGAAAAACCACTTTTCGCACTTGTGTTAGTGTTGAAAAACCACTTTTCGCACTTGTGTGTGTGCAGGAAACCACTTTTGCACTTGTATTAGTGTGGAAAAAACACTTTTTGCACTTGTATTAGTGTGGAAAAACCACTTTTCGCACTTGTGTTAGTGTTGAAAAACCACTTTTCGCACTTGTGTTGGTGCAGGAAACCACTTTTGCACTTGTATTAGTGTGGAAAAAACACTTTTTGCACTTGTGATAGTGTTGAAAAACCACTTTTCGCACTTGTGTTGGTGCAGGAAACCACTTTTGCACTTGTATTAGTGTGGAAAAACCACTTTTCGCACTTGTGTTGGTGCAGGAAACCACTTTTGCACTTGTATTAGTGTGGAAAAAACACTTTTTGCACTTGTGATAGTGTTGAAAAACCACTTTTCGCACTTGTGTTAGTGTTGAAAAACCACTTTTCGCACTTGTGTTAGTGTTGAAAAACCACTTTTCGCACTTGTGTTGGTGCAGGAAACCACTTTTGCACTTGTATTAGTGTGGAAAAACCACTTTTCGCACTTGTGTTAGTGTTGAAAAACCACTTTTCGCACTTGTGTTAGTGTTGAAAAACCACTTTTCACACTTGTGTTAGTGTTGAAAAACCACTTTTCGCACTTGTGTTGGTGCAGGAAACCACTTTTGCACTTGTATTAGTGTGGAAAAAACACTTTTCGCATTTGTGTTAGTGTTGAAAAACCACTTTTCGCACTTGTGTTAGTGTTGAAAAACCACTTTTCGCACTTGTGTTAGTGTTGAAAAACCACTTTTCGCACTTGTGTTGGTGCAGGAAACCACTTTTGCACTTGTATTAGTGTGGAAAAAACACTTTTTGCACTTGTGATAGTGTTGAAAAACCACTTTTCGCACTTGTGTTAGTGTTGAAAAACCACTTTTCGCACTTGTGTTGGTGCAGGAAACCACTTTTGCACTTGTATTAGTGTGGAAAAACCACTTTTCGCACTTGTGTTAGTGTTGAAAAACCACTTTTCGCACTTGTGTTAGTGTTGAAAAACCACTTTTCGCACTTGTGTTGGTGCAGGAAACCACTTTTGCACTTGTATTAGTGTGGAAAAAACACTTTTTGCACTTGTGATAGTGTTGAAAAACCACTTTTCGCACTTGTGTTAGTGTTGAAAAACCACTTTTCGCACTTGTGTTGGTGCAGGAAACCACTTTTGCACTTGTATTAGTGTGGAAAAAACACTTTTTGCACTTGTGATAGTGTTGAAAAACCACTTTTCGCACTTGTGTTAGTGTTGAAAAACCACTTTTCGCACTTGTGTTGGTGCAGGAAACCACTTTTGCACTTGTATTAGTGTGGAAAAACCACTTTTCGCACTTGTGTTATTGTTGAAAAACCACTTTTCGCACTTGTGTTAGTGTTGAAAAACCACTTTTCGCACTTGTGTTGGTGCAGGAAACCACTTTTGCACTTGTATTAGTGTGGAAAAAACACTTTTTGCACTTGTGATAGTGTTGAAAAACCACTTTTCGCACTTGTGTTGGTGCAGGAAACCACTTTTGCACTTGTATTAGTGTGGAAAAACCACTTTTCGCACTTGTGTTGGTGCAGAAAACCACTTTTGTACTTGTATTAGTGTGGAAAAAACACTTTTTGCACTTGTGATAGTGTTGAAAAACCACTTTTCGCACTTGTGTTAGTGTTGAAAAACCACTTTTCGCACTTGTGTTGGTGCAGGAAACCACTTTTGCACTTGTATTAGTGTGGAAAAACCACTTTTCGCACTTGTGTTAGTGTTGAAAAAACACTTTTCGCACTTGTGTTTGTGTTGAAAAACCACTTTTCGCACTTATGTTAGTGTTGAAAAACCACTTTTCGCACTTGTGTTGGGGCAGGAAACCACTTTTGCACTTGTATTAGTGTGGAAAAAACACTTTTCGCATTTGTGTTAGTGTTGAAAAACCACTTTTCGCACTTGTGTTAGTGTTGAAAAACCACTTTTCGCACTTGTGTTGGTGCAGGAAACCACTTTTGCACTTGTATTAGTGTAGAAAAAACCACTTTTCGCACTTGTGTTAGTGTTGAAAAACCCTTTTCGCACTTGTGTTAGTGTTGAAAAACCACTTTTCGCACTTGTGTTAGTGTTGAAAAACCACTTTTCGCACTTGTGTTAGTGTTGAAAAACCACTTTTTGCACTTGTGTTGGTGCAGGAAACCACTTTTGCACTTGTATTAGTGTGGAAAAAACACTTTTCGCATTTGTGTTAGTGTTGAAAAACCACTTTTCGCACTTGTGTTAGTGTTGAAAAACCACTTTTCGCACTTGTGTTGGTGCAGGAAACCTCTTTTGCACTTGTATTAGTGTGGAAAAAACACTTTTTGCACTTGTAATAGTGTTGAAAAACCACTTTTCGCACTTGTGTTAGTGTTGAAAAAACACTTTTCGCACTTGTGTTGGTGCAGGAAACCACTTTTGCACTTGTATTAGTGTGGAAAAACCACTTTTCGCACTTGTGTTCGTGTTGAAAAACCACTTTTTGCACTTATATTAGTATTGAAAAACCACTTTTCACACTTGTGTTGGTGCAGGAAACCACTTTTGCACTTGTATTAGTGTGGAAAAACACTTTTTGCACTTGTGTTAGTGTTGAAAAACCACTTTTCGCACTTGTGTTAGTGTTGAAAAACCACTTTTCGCACTTGCGTTGGTGCAGGAAACCACTTTTGCACTTGTATTAGTGTGGAAAAAACACTTTTTGCACTTGTGATAGTGTTGAAAAACCACTTTTCGCACTTGTGTTGGTGCAGGAAACCACTTTTGCACTTGTATTAGTGTGGAAAAACCACTTTTCGCACTTGTGTTGGTGCAGGAAACCACTTTTGCACTTGTATTAGTTTGGAAAAACCACTTTTCGCACCTGTGTTGGTGCAGGAAACCACTTTTGCACTTGTATTAGTGTGGAAAAACCACTTTTCGCACTTGTGTTAGTATTGAAAAACCACTTTTCGCACTTATGTTAGTGTTGAAAAACCACTTTTCGCACTTGTGTTGGTGCAGGAAACCACTTTTGCACTTGTATTAGTGTGGAAAAAACACTTTTTGCACTTGTGATAGTGTTGAAAAACCACTTTTCGCACTTGTGTTAGTGTTGAAAAACCACTTTTCGCACTGGTGTTGGTGCAGGAAACCACTTTTGCACTTGTATTAGTGTGGAAAAACCACTTTTCACACTTGTGTTAGTGTTGAAAAACCACTTTTCGCACTTGTGTTAGTGTTGAAAAACCACTTTTCGCACTTGTGTTGGTGCAGGAAACCACTTTTGCACTTGTATTAGTGTGGAAAAAACACTTTTTGCACTTGTGATAGTGTTGAGAAACCACTTTTCGCACTTGTGTTAGTGTTGAAAAACCACTTTTCGCACTTGTGTTGGTGCAGGAAACCACTTTTGCACTTGTATTAGTGTGGAAAAACCACTTTTCGCACTTGTGTTAGTGTTGAAAAACCACTTTTCGCACTTGTGTTAGTGTTGAAAAACCACTTTTCGCACTTGTGTTGGTGCAGGAAACCACTTTTGCACTTGTATTAGTGTGGAAAAAACTCTTTTTGCACTTGTGATAGTGTTGAAAAACCACTTTTCGCACTTGTGTTGGTGCAGGAAACCACTTTTGCACTTGTATTAGTGTGGAAAAACCACTTTTCGCACTTGTGTTGGTGCAGGAAACCACTTTTGCACTTGTATTAGTGTGGAAAAAACACTTTTTGCACTTGTGATAGTGTTGAGAAACCACTTTTCGCACTTGTGTTAGTGTTGAAAAACCACTTTTCGCACTTGTGTTGGTGCAGGAAACCACTTTTGCACTTGTATTCGTGTGGAAAAACCACTTTTCGCACTTGTGATAGTGTTGAAAAACCACTTTTCGCACTGGTTTTAGTGTTGAAAAACCACTTTTTGCACTTGTGTTGGTGCAGGAAACCACTTTTGCACTTGTATTAGTGTGGAAAAACCACTTTTCGCACTTGTGTTAGTGTTGAAAAACCACTTTTCGCACTTGTGTTAGTGTTGAAAAACCACTTTTCGCACTTGTGTTGGTGCAGGAAACCACTTTTGCACTTGTATTAGTGTGGAAAAAACACTTTTTGCACTTGTGATAGTGTTGAAAAACCACTTTTCGCACTTGTGTTAGTGTTGAAAAACCACTTTTCGCACTTGTGTTGGTGCAGGAAACCACTTTTGCACTTGTATTAGTGTGGAAAAACCACTTTTCGCACTTGTGTTAGTGTTGAAAAACCACTTTTCGCACTTGTGTTAGTGTTGAAAAACCACTTTTCGCACTTGTGTTGGTGCAGGAAACCACTTTTGCACTTGTATTAGTTTGGAAAAACCACTTTTCGCACCTGTGTTGGTGCAGGAAACCACTTTTGCACTTGTATTAGTGTGGAAAAACCACTTTTCGCACTTGTGTTAGTGTTGAAAAACCACTTTTCGCACTTATGTTAGTGTTGAAAAACCACTTTTCGCACTTGTGTTGGTGCAGGAAACCACTTTTGCACTTATATTAGTGTGGAAAAAACACTTTTTGCACTTGTGATAGTGTTGAAAAACCACTTTTCGCACTTGTGTTAGTGTTGAAAAACCACTTTTCGCACTGGTGTTGGTGCAGGAAACCACTTTTGCACTTGTATTAGTGTGGAAAAACCACTTTTCGCACTTGTGTTAGTGTTGAAAAACCACTTTTCGCACTTGTGTTAGTGTTGAAAAACCACTTTTCACACCTGTGTTAGTGTTGAAAAACCACTTTTTGCACTTATGTTGGTGCAGGAAACCACTTTTGCACTTGTATTAGTGTGGAAAAAACACTTTTTGCACTTGTGATAGTGTTGAAAAACCACTTTTCGCACTTGTGTTAGTGTTGGAAAACCACTTTTCGCACTTGTGTTGGTGCAGGAAACCACTTTTGCACTTGTATTAGTGTGGAAAAACCACTTTTCGCACTTGTATTAGTGTTGAAAAACCACTTTTCGCACTTGTGTTAGTGTTGAAAAACCACTTTTCGCACTTGTGTTGGTGCAGGAAACCACTTTTGCACTTGTATTAGTGTGGAAAAAACACTTTTTGCACTTGTGATAGTGTTGAAAAACCACTTTTCGCACTTGTGTTAGTGTTGAAAAACCACTTTTCGCACTTGTGTTGGTGCAGGAAACCACTTTTGCACTTGTATTAGTGTGGAAAAACCACTTTTCGCACTTGTGTTGGTGCAGAAAACCACTTTTGTACTTGTATTAGTGTGGAAAAAACACTTTTTGCACTTGTGATAGTGTTGAAAAACCACTTTTCGCACTTGTGTTAGTGTTGAAAAACCACTTTTCGCACTTGTGTTGGTGCAGGAAACCACTTTTGCACTTGTATTAGTGTGGAAAAACCACTTTTCGCACTTGTGTTAGTGTTGAAAAAACACTTTTCGCACTTGTGTTAGTGTTGAAAAACCACTTTTCGCACTTATGTTAGTGTTGAAAAACCACTTTTCGCACTTGTGTTGGGGCAGGAAACCACTTTTGCACTTGTATTAGTGTGGAAAAAACACTTTTCGCATTTGTGTTAGTGTTGAAAAACCACTTTTCGCACTTGTGTTAGTGTTGAAAAACCACTTTTCGCACTTGTGTTGGTGCAGGAAACCACTTTTGCACTTGTATTAGTGTAGAAAAAACCACTTTTCGCACTTGTGTTAGTGTTGAAAAACCACTTTTCGCACTTGTGTTAGTGTTGAAAAACCACTTTTCGCACTTGTGTTAGTGTGGAAAAAACACTTTTTGCACTTGTGATAGTGTTGAAAAACCACTTTTCGCACTTGTGTTAGTGTTGAAAAACCACTTTTCGCACTTGTGTTGGTGCAGGAAACCACTTTTGCACTTGTATTAGTGTGGAAAAACCACTTTTCGCACTTGTGTTAGTGTGGAAAAACCACTTTTCGCACTTGTGTTAGTGTTGAAAAACCACTTTTCGCACTTGTGTTAGTGTTGAAAAACCACTTTTCGCACTTGTGTTGGTGCAGGAAACCACTTTTGCACTTGTATTAGTTTGGAAAAACCACTTTTCGCACCTGTGTTGGTGCAGGAAACCACTTTTGCACTTGTATTAGTGTGGAAAAACCACTTTTCGCACTTGTGTTAGTGTTGAAAAACCACTTTTCGCACTTATGTTAGTGTTGAAAAACCACTTTTCGCACTTGTGTTGGTGCAGGAAACCACTTTTGCACTTATATTAGTGTGGAAAAAACACTTTTTGCACTTGTGATAGTGTTGAAAAACCACTTTTCGCACTTGTGTTAGTGTTGAAAAACCACTTTTCGCACTGGTGTTGGTGCAGGAAACCACTTTTGCACTTGTATTAGTGTGGAAAAACCACTTTTCGCACTTGTGTTAGTGTTGAAAAACCACTTTTCGCACTTGTGTTAGTGTTGAAAAACCACTTTTCACACCTGTGTTAGTGTTGAAAAACCACTTTTTGCACTTATGTTGGTGCAGGAAACCACTTTTGCACTTGTATTAGTGTGGAAAAAACACTTTTTGCACTTGTGATAGTGTTGAAAAACCACTTTTCGCACTTGTGTTAGTGTTGGAAAACCACTTTTCGCACTTGTGTTGGTGCAGGAAACCACTTTTGCACTTGTATTAGTGTGGAAAAACCACTTTTCGCACTTGTATTAGTGTTGAAAAACCATTTTTCGCACTTGTGTTAGTGTTGAAAAACCACTTTTCGCACTTGTGTTGGTGCAGGAAACCACTTTTGCACTTGTATTAGTGTGGAAAAAACACTTTTTGCACTTGTGATAGTGTTGAAAAACCACTTTTCGCACTTGTGTTAGTGTTGAAAAACCACTTTTCGCACTTGTGTTGGTGCAGGAAACCACTTTTGCACTTGTATTAGTGTGGAAAAACCACTTTTCGCACTTGTGTTGGTGCAGAAAACCACTTTTGTACTTGTATTAGTGTGGAAAAAACACTTTTTGCACTTGTGATAGTGTTGAAAAACCACTTTTCGCACTTGTGTTAGTGTTGAAAAACCACTTTTCGCACTTGTGTTGGTGCAGGAAACCACTTTTGCACTTGTATTAGTGTGGAAAAACCACTTTTCGCACTTGTGTTAGTGTTGAAAAAACACTTTTCGCACTTGTGTTAGTGTTGAAAAACCACTTTTCGCACTTATGTTAGTGTTGAAAAACCACTTTTCGCACTTGTGTTGGGGCAGGAAACCACTTTTGCACTTGTATTAGTGTGGAAAAAACACTTTTCGCATTTGTGTTAGTGTTGAAAAACCACTTTTCGCACTTGTGTTAGTGTTGAAAAACCACTTTTCGCACTTGTGTTGGTGCAGGAAACCACTTTTGCACTTGTATTAGTGTGGAAAAAACACTTTTTGCACTTGTGATAGTGTTGAAAAACCACTTTTCGCACTTGTGTTAGTGTTGAAAAACCACTTTTCGCACTTGTGTTGGTGCAGGACACCACTTTTGCACTTGTATTAGTGTGGAAAAAACCATTTTTCGCACTTGTCTTAGTGTTGAAAAACCACTTTTCGCACTTGTGTTAGTGTTGAAAAACCACTTTTCGCACTTGTGTTAGTGTTGAAAAACCACTTTTCGCACTTGTGTTGGTGCAGGAAACCACTTTTGCACTTGTATTAGTGTGGAAAAACCACTTTTCGCACCTGTGTTGGTGCAGGAAACCACTTTTGCACTTGTATTAGTGTGGAAAAAAACACTTTTCGCATTTGTGTTAGTGTTGAAAAACCACTTTTCGCATTTGTGTTAGTGTTGAAAAACCACTTTTCGCACTTGTGTTAGTGTTGAAAAACCACTTTTCGCACTTGTGTTGGTGCAGGAAACCACTTTTGCACTTGTATTAGTGTGGAAAAAACACTTTTTGCACTTGTGATAGTGTTGAAAAACCACTTTTCGCACTTGTGTTAGTGTTGAAAAACCACTTTTTGCACTTGTGTTGGTGCAGGAAACCACTTTTGCACTTGTATTAGTGTGGAAAAACCACTTTTCGCACTTGTGTTAGTGTTGAAAAACCACTTTTCACACTTGTGTTAGTGTTGAAAAACCACTTTTCGCACTTGTGTTGGTGCAGGAAACCACTTTTGCACTTGTATTAGTGTAGAAAAAACCACTTTTCGCACTTGTGTTAGTGTTGAAAAACCCTTTTCGCACTTGTGTTAGTGTTGAAAAACCACTTTTCGCACTTGTGTTAGTGTTGAAAAACCACTTTTCGCACTTGTGATAGTGTTGAAAAACCACTTTTCGCACTTGTGTTGGTGCAGGAAACCACTTTTGCACTTGTATTAGTGTGGAAAAACCACTTTTCGCACTTGTGTTGGTGCAGGAAACCACTTTTGCACTTGTATTAGTGTGGAAAAAACACTTTTTGCACTTGTGATAGTGTTGAGAAACCACTTTTCGCACTTGTGTTAGTGTTGAAAAACCACTTTTCGCACTTGTGTTGGTGCAGGAAACCACTTTTGCACTTGTATTAGTGTGAAAACCATTTTTCGCACTTGTGTTAGTGTTGAAAAACCACTTTTCGCACTTGTGTTGGTGCAGGAAACCACTTTTGCACTTGTATTAGTGTGGAAAAAACCACTTTCCGCACTTGTGTTAGTGTTGAAAAACCACTTTTTCGCACTTGTGTTAGTGTTGAAAAACCACTTTTCACACTTGTGTTAGTGTTGAAAAACCACTTTTCGCACTTGTGTTGGTGCAGGAAACCACTTTTTGCACTTGTATTAGTGTGGAAAAAACACTTTTCGCATTTGTGTTAGTGTTGAAAAACACTTTTCGCACTTGTGTTAGTGTTGAAAAACCACTTTTCGCACTTGTGTAGTGTTGAAAAACCACTTTTCGCACTTGTGTTGGTGCAGGAAACCACTTTTGCACTTGTATTAGTGTGGAAAAAACACTTTTGCACTTGTGATAGTGTTGAAAAACCACTTTTCGCACTTGTGTTAGTGTTGAAAAACCACTTTTCGCACTTGTGTTGGTGCAGGAAACCACTTTTGCACTTGTATTAGTGTGGAAAAACCACTTTTCGCACTTGTGTTAGTGTTGAAAAACCACTTTTCGCACTTGTGTTAGTGTTGAAAAACCACTTTTCGCACTTGTGTTGGTGCAGGAAACCACTTTTGCACTTGTATTAGTGTGGAAAAACCACTTTTCGCACTTGTGTTATTGTTGAAAAACCACTTTTCGCACTTGTGTTAGTGTTGAAAAACCACTTTTCGCACTTGTGTTCGTGCAGGAAACCACTTTTGCACTTGTATTAGTGTGGAAAAAACACTTTTTGCACTTGTGATAGTGTTGAAAAACCACTTTTCGCACTTGTGTTGGTGCAGGAAACCACTTTTGCACTTGTATTAGTGTGGAAAAACCACTTTTCGCACTTGTGTTGGTGCAGAAAACCACTTTTGTACTTGTATTAGTGTGGAAAAAACACTTTTTGCACTTGTGATAGTGTTGAAAAACCACTTTTCGCACTTGTGTTAGTGTTGAAAAACCACTTTTCGCACTTGTGTTGGTGCAGGAAACCACTTTTGCACTTGTATTAGTGTGGAAAAACCACTTTTCGCACTTGTGTTAGTGTTGAAAAAACACTTTTCGCACTTGTGTTTGTGTTGAAAAACCACTTTTCGCACTTATGTTAGTGTTGAAAAACCACTTTTCGCACTTGTGTTGGGGCAGGAAACCACTTTTGCACTTGTATTAGTGTGGAAAAAACACTTTTCGCATTTGTGTTAGTGTTGAAAAACCACTTTTCGCACTTGTGTTAGTGTTGAAAAACCACTTTTCGCACTTGTGTTGCTGCAGGAAACCACTTTTGCACTTGTATTAGTGTAGAAAAAACCACTTTTCGCACTTGTGTTAGTGTTGAAAAACCCTTTTCGCACTTGTGTTAGTGTTGAAAAACCACTTTTCGCACTTGTGTTAGTGTTGAAAAACCACTTTTCGCACTTGTGTTAGTGTTGAAAAACCACTTTTTGCACTTGTGTTGGTGCAGGAAACCACTTTTGCACTTGTATTAGTGTGGAAAAAACACTTTTCGCATTTGTGTTAGTGTTGAAAAACCACTTTTCGCACTTGTGTTAGTGTTGAAAAACCACTTTTCGCACTTGTGTTGGTGCAGGAAACCTCTTTTGCACTTGTATTAGTGTGGAAAAAACACTTTTTGCACTTGTAATAGTGTTGAAAAACCACTTTTCGCACTTGTGTTAGTGATGAAAAAACACTTTTCGCACTTGTGTTGGTGCAGGAAACCACTTTTGCACTTGTATTAGTGTGGAAAAACCACTTTTCGCACTTGTGTTAGTGTTGAAAAACCACTTTTTGCACTTGTATTAGTATTGAAAAACCACTTTTCGCACTTGTGTTGGTGCAGGAAACCACTTTTGCACTTGTATTAGTGTGGAAAAACACTTTTTGCACTTGTGTTAGTGTTGAAAAACCACTTTTCGCACTTGTGTTAGTGTTGAAAAACCACTTTTCGCACTTGCGTTGGTGCAGGAAACCACTTTTGCACTTGTGTTAGTGTGGAAAAAACACTTTTTGCACTTGTGATAGTGTTGAAAAACCACTTTTCGCACTTGTGTTGGTGCAGGAAACCACTTTTGCACTTGTATTAGTGTGGAAAAACCACTTTTCGCACTTGTGTTGGTGCAGGAAACCACTTTTGCACTTGTATTAGTTTGGAAAAACCACTTTTCGCACCTGTGTTGGTGCAGGAAACCACTTTTGCACTTGTATTAGTGTGGAAAAACCACTTTTCGCACTTGTGTTAGTATTGAAAAACCACTTTTCGCACTTATGTTAGTGTTGAAAAACCACTTTTCGCACTTGTGTTGGTGCAGGAAACCACTTTTGCACTTGTATTAGTGTGGAAAAAACACTTTTTGCACTTGTGATAGTGTTGAAAAACCACTTTTCGCACTTGTGTTAGTGTTGAAAAACCACTTTTCGCACTGGTGTTGGTGCAGGAAACCACTTTTGCACTTGTATTAGTGTGGAAAAACCACTTTTCGCACTTGTGTTAGTGTTGAAAAACCACTTTTCGCACTTGTGTTAGTGTTGAAAAACCACTTTTCGCACTTGTGTTGGTGCAGGAAACCACTTTTGCACTTGTATTAGTGTGGAAAAAACACTTTTTGCACTTGTGATAGTGTTGAGAAACCACTTTTCGCACTTGTGTTGGTGCAGGAAACCACTTTTGCACTTGTACTAGTGTGGAAAAACCACTTTTCGCACTTGTGTTGGTGCAGGAAACCACTTTTGCACTTGTATTAGTGTGGAAAAAACACTTTTTGCACTTGTGATAGTGTTGAGAAACCACTTTTCGCACTTGTGTTAGTGTTGAAAAACCACTTTTCGCACTTGTGTTGGTGCAGGAAACCACTTTTGCACTTGTATTCGTGTGGAAAAACCACTTTTCGCACTTGTGTTAGTGTTGAAAAACCACTTTTCGCACTTGTGTTAGTGTTGAAAACCACTTTTCGCATTTGTGTTGGTGCAAGAAACCACTTTTGCACTTGTATTAGTGTGGAAAAAACTCTTTTTGCACTTGTGATAGTGTTGAAAAACCACTTTTCGCACTTGTGTTGGTGCAGGAAACCACTTTTGCACTTGTATTAGTGTGGAAAAACCACTTGTCGCAATTGTGTTAGTGTTGAAAAACCACTTTTCGCACTTGTGTTAGTGTTGAAAAACCACTTTTCGCACTTGTGTTGGTGCAGGAAACCACTTTTGCACTTGTATTAGTGTGGAAAAAACACTTTTTGCACTTGTGATAGTGTTGAAAAACGACTTTTCGCACTTGTGTTGGTGCAGGAAACCACTTTTGCACTTGTATTAGTGTGGAAAAAACACTTTTTGCACTTGTGATAGTGTTGAAAAACCACTTTTCGCACTTGTGTTGGTGCAGGAAACCACTTTTGCACTTGTATTAGTGTGGAAAAACCACTTTTCGCACTTGTGTTGGTGCAGGAAACCACTTTTGCACTTGTATTAGTGTGGAAAAAACACTTGTCGCAATTGTGTTAGTGTTGAAAAACCACTTTTCGCACTTGTGTTAGTGTTGAAAAACCACTTTTCGCACTTGTGTTGGTGCAGGAAACCACTTTTGCACTTGTATTAGTGTGGAAAAAACACTTTTTGCACTTGTGATAGTGTTGAAAAACCACTTTTCGCACTTGTGTTGGTGCAGGAAACCACTTTTGCACTTGTATTAGTGTGGAAAAACCACTTTTCGCACTTGTGTTGGTGCAGGAAACCACTTTTGCACTTGTATTAGTGTGGAAAAAACACTTTTTGCACTTGTGATAGTGTTGAGAAACCACTTTTCGCACTTGTGTTAGTGTTGAAAAACCACTTTTCGCACTTGTGTTGGTGCAGGAAACCACTTTTGCACTTGTATTAGTGTGGAAAAAACACTTTTCGCATTTGTGTTAGTGTTGAAAAACAACTTTTCGCACTTGTGTTAGTGTTGAAAAACCACTTTTCGCACTTGTGTTGGTGCAGGAAACCACTTTTGCACTTGTATTAGTGTGGAAAAACCACTTTTTGCACTTGTGTTATTGTTGAAAAACCACTTTTCGCACTTGTGTTAGTGTTGAAAAACCACTTTTCGCACTTGTGTTAGTGTTGAAAAACCACTTTTCGCACTTGTGTTAGTGTTGAAAAACCACTTTTCGCACTTGTGTTAGTGTTGAAAAACCACTTTTCGCACTTGTGTTAGTGTTGAAAAACCACTTTTTGCACTTGTGTTGGTGCAGGAAACCACTTTTGCACTTGTATTAGTGTGGAAAAAACACTTTTCGCACTTGTGTTAGTGTTGAAAAACCACTTTTCGCACTTGTGTTAGTGTTGAAAAACCACTTTTCGCACTTGTGTTAGTGTTGAAAAACCACTTTTCGCACTTGTGTTAGTGTTGAAAAACCACTTTTTGCACTTGTGTTGGTGCAGGAATCCACTTTTGCACTTGTATTAGTGTAGAAAAAACCACTTTTCGCACTTGTGTTAGTGTTGAAAAACCCTTTTCGCACTTATGTTAGTGTTGAAAAACCACTTTTCGCACTTGTGTTAGTGTTGAAAAACCACTTTTCGCACTTGTGTTAGTGTTGAAAAACCACTTTTTGCACTTGTGTTGGTGCAGGAAACCACTTTTGCACTTGTATTAGTGTGGAAAAAACACTTTTCGCACTTGTGTTAGTGTTGAAAAACCACTTTTCGCACTTGTTTTGGTGCAGGAAACCTCTTTTGCACTTGTATTAGTGTGGAAAAAACACTTTTTGCACTTGTAATAGTGTTGAAAAACCACTTTTCGCACTTGTGTTAGTGTTGAAAAAACACTTTTCGCACTTGTGTTGGTGCAGGAAACCACTTTTGCACTTGTATTAGTGTGGAAAAACCACTTTTCGCACTTGTGTTAGTGTTGAAAAACCACTTTTTGCACTTATATTAGTATTGAAAAACCACTTTTCGCACTTGTGTTGGTGCAGGAAACCACTTTTGCACTTGTATTAGTGTGGAAAAACACTTTTTGCACTTGTGTTAGTGTTGAAAAACCACTTTTCGCACTTGTGTTAGTGTTGAAAAACCACTTTTCGCACTTGCGTTGGTGCAGGAAACCACTTTTGCACTTGTATTAGGGTGGAAAAAACACTTTTTGCACTTGTGATAGTGTTGAAAAACCACTTTTCGCACTTGTGTTGGTGCAGGAAACCACTTTTGCACTTGTATTAGTGTGGAAAAACCACTTTTCGCACTTGTGTTGGTGCAGGAAACCACTTTTGCACTTGTATTAGTTTGGAAAAACCACTTTTCGCACCTGTGTTGGTGCAGGAAACCACTTTTGCACTTGTATTAGTGTGGAAAAACCACTTTTCGCACTTGTGTTAGTATTGAAAAACCACTTTTCGCACTTATGTTAGTGTTGAAAAACCACTTTTCGCACTTGTGTTGGTGCAGGAAACCACTTTTGCACTTGTATTAGTGTGGAAAAAACACTTTTTGCACTTGTGATAGTGTTGAAAAACCACTTTTCGCACTTGTGTTAGTGTTGAAAAACCACTTTTCGCACTGGTGTTGGTGCAGGAAACCACTTTTGCACTTGTATTAGTGTGGAAAAACCACTTTTCGCACTTGTGTTAGTGTTGAAAAACCACTTTTCGCACTTGTGTTAGTGTTGAAAAACCACTTTTCGCACTTGTGTTGGTGCAGGAAACCACTTTTGCACTTGTATTAGTGTGGAAAAAACACTTTTTGCACTTGTGATAGTGTTGAGAAACCACTTTTCGCACTTGTGTTAGTGTTGAAAAACCACTTTTCGCACTTGTGTTGGTGCAGGAAACCACTTTTGCACTTGTATTAGTGTGGAAAAAACTCTTTTTGCACTTGTGATAGTGTTGAAAAACCACTTTTCGCACTTGTGTTGGTGCAGGAAACCACTTTTGCACTTGTATTAGTGTGGAAAAACCACTTTTCGCACTTGTGTTGGTGCAGGAAACCACTTTTGCACTTGTATTAGTGTGGAAAAAACACTTTTTGCACTTGTGATAGTGTTGAGAAACCACTTTTCGCACTTGTGTTAGTGTTGAAAAACCACTTTTCGCACTGGTGTTGGTGCAGGAAACCACTTTTGCACTTGTATTAGTGTGGAAAAACCACTTTTCGCACTTGTGTTAGTGTTGAAAAACCACTTTTCGCACTTATGTTAGTGTTGAAAAACCACTTTTCGCACTTGTGTTGGTGCAGGAAACCACTTTTGCACTTGTATTAGTGTGGAAAAAACACTTTTTGCACTTGTGATAGTGTTGAGAAACCACTTTTCGCACTTGTGTTAGTGTTGAAAAACCACTTTTCGCACTTGTGTTGGTGCAGGAAACCACTTTTGCACTTGTATTAGTGTGGAAAAAACTCTTTTTGCACTTGTGATAGTGTTGAAAAACCACTTTTCGCACTTGTGTTGGTGCAGGAAACCACTTTTGCACTTGTATTAGTGTGGAAAAACCACTTTTCGCACTTGTGTTGGTGCAGGAAACCACTTTTGCACTTGTATTAGTGTGGAAAAACCACTTTTCGCACTTGTGTTAGTGTTGAAAAACCACTTTTCGCACTTGTGTTAGTGTAGAAAACCACTTTTCGCATTTGTGTTGGTGCAGGAAACCACTTTTGCACTTGTATTAGTGTGGAAAAAACTCTTTTTGCACTTGTGATAGTGTTGAAAAACCACTTTTCGCACTTGTGTTGGTGCAGGAAACCACTTTTGCACTTGTATTAGTGTGGAAAAACCACTTGTCGCAATTGTGTTAGTGTTGAAAAACCACTTTTCGCACTTGTGTTAGTGTTGAAAAACCACTTTTCGCACTTGTGTTGGTGCAGGAAACCACTTTTGCACTTGTATTAGTGTGGAAAAAACACTTTTTGCACTTGTGATAGTGTTGAAAAACCACTTTTCGCACTTGTGTTGGTGCAGGAAACCACTTTTGCACTTGTATTAGTGTGGAAAAACCACTTTTCGCACTTGTGTTGGTGCAGGAAACCACTTTTGCACTTGTATTAGTGTGGAAAAAACACTTTTTGCACTTGTGATAGTGTTGAGAAACCACTTTTCGCACTTGTGTTAGTGTTGAAAAACCACTTTTCGCACTTGTGTTGGTGCAGGAAACCACTTTTGCACTTGTATTAGTGTGGAAAAAACACTTTTCGCATTTGTGTTAGTGTTGAAAAACAACTTTTCGCACTTGTGTTAGTGTTGAAAAACCACTTTTCGCACTTGTGTTGGTGCAGGAAACCACTTTTGCACTTGTATTAGTGTGGAAAAACCACTTTTCGCACTTGTGTTGGTGCAGGAAACCACTTTTGCACTTGTATTAGTGTGGAAAAAACACTTTTTGCACTTGTGATAGTGTTGAGAAACCACTTTTCGCACTTGTGTTAGTGTTGAAAAACCACTTTTCGCACTTGTGTTGGTGCAGGAAACCACTTTTGCACTTGTATTAGTGTGGAAAAAACTCTTTTTGCACTTGTGATAGTGTTGAAAAACCACTTTTCGCACTTGTGTTGGTGCAGGAAACCACTTTTGCACTTGTATTAGTGTGGAAAAACCACTTTTCGCACTTGTGTTGGTGCAGGAAACCACTTTTGCACTTGTATTAGTGTGGAAAAAACACTTTTTGCACTTGTGATAGTGTTGAGAAACCACTTTTCGCACTTGTGTTAGTGTTGAAAAACCACTTTTCGCACTTGTGTTGGTGCAGGAAACCACTTTTGCACTTGTATTCGTGTGGAAAAACCACTTTTCGCACTTGTGTTAGTGTTGAAAAACCACTTTTCGCACTTGTGTTAGTGTAGAAAACCACTTTTCGCATTTGTGTTGGTGCAGGAAACCACTTTTGCACTTGTATTAGTGTGGAAAAAACTCTTTTTGCACTTGTGATAGTGTTGAAAAACCACTTTTCGCACTTGTGTTGGTGCAGGAAACCACTTTTGCACTTGTATTAGTGTGGAAAAACCACTTGTCGCAATTGTGTTAGTGTTGAAAAACCACTTTTCGCACTTGTGTTAGTGTTGAAAAACCACTTTTCGCACTTGTGTTGGTGCAGGAAACCACTTTTGCACTTGTATTAGTGTGGAAAAAACACTTTTTGCACTTGTGATAGTGTTGAAAAACCACTTTTCGCACTTGTGTTGGTGCAGGAAACCACTTTTGCACTTGTATTAGTGTGGAAAAACCACTTTTCGCACTTGTGTTGGTGCAGGAAACCACTTTTGCACTTGTATTAGTGTGGAAAAAACACTTTTTGCACTTGTGATAGTGTTGAGAAACCACTTTTCGCACTTGTGTTAGTGTTGAAAAACCACTTTTCGCACTTGTGTTGGTGCAGGAAACCACTTTTGCACTTGTATTAGTGTGGAAAAAACACTTTTCGCATTTGTGTTAGTGTTGAAAAACAACTTTTCGCACTTGTGTTAGTGTTGAAAAACCACTTTTCGCACTTGTGTTGGTGCAGGAAACCACTTTTGCACTTGTATTAGTGTGGAAAAACCACTTTTTGCACTTGTGTTATTGTTGAAAAACCACTTTTTGCACTTGTGTTAGTGTTGAAAAACCACTTTTCGCACTTGTGTTGGTGCAGGAAACCACTTTTGCACTTGTATTAGTGTGGAAAAAACACTTTTTGCACTTGTGATAGTGTTGAAAAACCACTTTTCGCACTTGTTAGTGTTGAAAAACCACTTTTCGCACTTGTGTTGGTGCAGGAAACCACGTTTGCACTTGTATTAGTGTGGAAAAACCACTTTTCGCACTTGTGTTAGTGTTGAAAAACCACTTTTCGCACTTGTGTTAGTGTTGAAAAACCACTTTTCGCACTTGTGTTGGTGCAGGAAACCACTTTTGCACTTGTATTAGTGTGGAAAAAACACTTTTTGCACTTGTGATAGTGTGGAAAAACCACTTTTCGCACTTGTGTTGGTGCAGGAAACCACTTTTGCACTTGTATTAGTGTGGAAAAACCACTTTTCGCACTTGTGTTAGTGTTGAAAAACCACTTTTCGCACTTATGTTAGTGTTGAAAAACCACTTTTCGCACTTGTGTTGGTGCAGGAAACCACTTTTGCACTTGTATTAGTGTGGAAAAAACACTTTTTGCACTTGTGATAGTGTTGAAAAACCACTTTTCGCACTTGTGTTAGTGTTGAAAAACCACTTTTCGCACTTGTGTTGGTGCAGGAAACCACTTTTGCACTTGTATTAGTGTGGAAAAACCACTTTTCGCACTTGTGTTAGTGTTGAAAAACCACTTTTCGCACTTGTGTTAGTGTGGAAAAACCACTTTTCGCACTTGTGTTGGTGCAGGAAACCACTTTTGCACTTGTATTAGTGTGGAAAAAACACTTTTTGCACTTGTGATAGTGTTGAAAAACGACTTTTCGCACTTGTGTTAGTGTGGAAAAACCACTTTTCGCACTTGTGTTGGTGCAGGAAACCACTTTTGCACTTGTATTAGTGTGGAAAAACCACTTTTCGCACTTGTGTTGGTGCAGGAAACCACTTTTGCACTTGTATTAGTGTGGAAAAACCACTTTTCGCACTTGTGTTAGTGTTGAAAAACCACTTTTCGCACTTGTGTTGGTGCAGGAAACCACTTTTGCACTTGTATTAGTGTGGAAAAAACACTTTTTGCACTTGTGATAGTGTTGAAAAACGACTTTTCGCACTTGTGTTAGTGTTGAAAAACCACTTTTCGCACTTGTGTTAGTGTTGAAAAACCTCTTTTCGCACTTGTGTTGGTGCAGGAAACCACTTTTGCACTTGTATTAGTGTGGAAAAACCACTTTTCGCACTTGTGTTAGTGTTGAAAAACCACTTTTCGCACTTGTGTTAGTGTTGAAAAACCACTTTTCGCACTTGTGTTGGTGCAGGAAACCACTTTTGCACTTGTATTAGTGTGGAAAAAACACTTTTTGCACTTGTGATAGTGTTGAAAAACCACTTTTCGCACTTGTGTTGGTGCAGGAAACCACTTTTGCACTTGTATTAGTGTGGAAAAACCACTTTTCGCACTTGTGTTGGTGCAGGAAACCACTTTTGCACTTGTATTAGTGTGGAAAAACCACTTTTCGCACTTGTGTTAGTGTTGAAAAACCACTTTTCGCACTTGTGTTAGTGTTGAAAAACCACTTTTCGCACTTGTGTTAGTGTTGAAAAACCCCTTTTCGCACTTGTGTTGGTGCAGGAAACCACTTTTGCACTTGTATTAGTGTGGAAAAAACCACTTTTCGCACTTGTGTTAGTGTTGAAAAACCACTTTTCGCACTTGTGTTAGTGTTGAAAAACCACTTTTCGCACTTGTGTTGGTGCAGGAAACCACTTTTGCACTTGTATTAGTGTGGAAAAAACACTTTTTGCACTTGTGATAGTGTTGAAAAACCACTTTTCGCACTTGTGTTGGTGCAGGAAACCACTTTTGCACTTGTATTAGTGTGGAAAAACCACTTTTCGCACTTGTGTTAGTGTTGAAAAACCACTTTTCGCACTTGTGTTAGTGTTGAAAAACCACTTTTCGCACTTGTGTTGGTGCAGGAAACCACTTTTGCACTTGTATTAGTGTGGAAAAAACACTTTTTGCACTTGTGATAGTGTTGAAAAACCACTTTTCGCACTTGTGTTAGTGTTGAAAAACCACTTTTCGCACTTGTGTTGGTGCAGGAAACCACTTTTGCACTTGTATTAGTGTGGAAAACCACTTTTCGCACTTGTGTTAGTGTTGAAAAACCACTTTTTACCTTCGCAAAAGCGGAAGGTTATGTTTTGATCGCTGTGTATTTATTTGTATGTCTGTGTGTGTGTGTGTGTGTATGTTATTCGCATAACTCAAAAAGTATTCAACCGATTCGCATGAAATTTGGTGGGATGATAGGTTATTATCCGGGAACCATTTGATTAGATTTTGGAATCGATCGGGTCAAAGGTCAAGGTCAAGGTCATGAAAAGGTCAAAATCGTCTTTTTACCATAGCGCGGTCAATTTGTGTCCAATTTGTATGAAACTAATGCCAAAATGCTTTGCTACACAGATCTTGTAGTCTTTTATTTTGGCAACAAAAGTAGCTGCGGCGAAGGTATGCGCTCTACCGAGTGCCCGTTCTAGTTGCACTTGTGTTAGTGTTGAAAAACCACTTTTCGCACTTGTGTTGGTGCAGGAAACCACTTTTGCACTTGTATTAGTGTGGAAAAAACACTTTTTGCACTTGTGATAGTGTTGAAAAACCACTTTTCGCACTTGTGTTAGTGTTGAAAAACCACTTTTCGCACTTGTGTTGGTGCAGGACACCACTTTTGCACTTGTATTAGTGTGGAAAAAACCATTTTTCGCACTTGTCTTAGTGTTGAAAAACCACTTTTCGCACTTGTGTTAGTGTTGAAAAACCACTTTTCGCACTTGTGTTAGTGTTGAAAAACCACTTTTCGCACTTGTGTTGGTGCAGGAAACCACTTTTGCACTTGTATTAGTGTGGAAAAACCACTTTTCGCACCTGTGTTGGTGCAGGAAACCACTTTTGCACTTGTATTAGTGTGGAAAAACCACTTTTCGCACTTGTGTTAGTGTTGAAAAACCACTTTTCGCACTTATGTTAGTGTTGAAAAACCACTTTTCGCACTTGTGTTGGTGCAGGAAACCACTTTTGCACTTGTATTAGTGTGGAAAAACCACTTTTCGCACTTGTGTTAGTGTTGAAAAACCACTTTTCGCACTTGTGTTAGTGTTGAAAAACCACTTTTCGCACTTGTGTGTGTGCAGGAAACCACTTTTGCACTTGTATTAGTGTGGAAAAAACACTTTTTGCACTTGTATTAGTGTGGAAAAACCACTTTTCGCACTTGTGTTAGTGTTGAAAAACCACTTTTCGCACTTGTGTTGGTGCAGGAAACCACTTTTGCACTTGTATTAGTGTGGAAAAAACACTTTTTGCACTTGTGATAGTGTTGAAAAACCACTTTTCGCACTTGTGTTGGTGCAGGAAACCACTTTTGCACTTGTATTAGTGTGGAAAAACCACTTTTCGCACTTGTGTTGGTGCAGGAAACCACTTTTGCACTTGTATTAGTGTGGAAAAAACACTTTTTGCACTTGTGATAGTGTTGAAAAACCACTTTTCGCACTTGTGTTAGTGTTGAAAAACCACTTTTCGCACTTGTGTTAGTGTTGAAAAACCACTTTTCGCACTTGTGTTGGTGCAGGAAACCACTTTTGCACTTGTATTAGTGTGGAAAAACCACTTTTCGCACTTGTGTTAGTGTTGAAAAACCACTTTTCGCACTTGTGTTAGTGTTGAAAAACCACTTTTCACACTTGTGTTAGTGTTGAAAAACCACTTTTCGCACTTGTGTTGGTGCAGGAAACCACTTTTGCACTTGTATTAGTGTGGAAAAAACACTTTTCGCATTTGTGTTAGTGTTGAAAAACCACTTTTCGCACTTGTGTTAGTGTTGAAAAACCACTTTTCGCACTTGTGTTAGTGTTGAAAAACCACTTTTCGCACTTGTGTTGGTGCAGGAAACCACTTTTGCACTTGTATTAGTGTGGAAAAAACACTTTTTGCACTTGTGATAGTGTTGAAAAACCACTTTTCGCACTTGTGTTAGTGTTGAAAAACCACTTTTCGCACTTGTGTTGGTGCAGGAAACCACTTTTGCACTTGTATTAGTGTGGAAAAACCACTTTTCGCACTTGTGTTAGTGTTGAAAAACCACTTTTCGCACTTGTGTTAGTGTTGAAAAACCACTTTTCGCACTTGTGTTGGTGCAGGAAACCACTTTTGCACTTGTATTAGTGTGGAAAAAACACTTTTTGCACTTGTGATAGTGTTGAAAAACCACTTTTCGCACTTGTGTTAGTGTTGAAAAACCACTTTTCGCACTTGTGTTGGTGCAGGAAACCACTTTTGCACTTGTATTAGTGTGGAAAAAACACTTTTTGCACTTGTGATAGTGTTGAAAAACCACTTTTCGCACTTGTGTTAGTGTTGAAAAACCACTTTTCGCACTTGTGTTGGTGCAGGAAACCACTTTTGCACTTGTATTAGTGTGGAAAAACCACTTTTCGCACTTGTGTTATTGTTGAAAAACCACTTTTCGCACTTGTGTTAGTGTTGAAAAACCACTTTTCGCACTTGTGTTGGTGCAGGAAACCACTTTTGCACTTGTATTAGTGTGGAAAAAACACTTTTTGCACTTGTGATAGTGTTGAAAAACCACTTTTCGCACTTGTGTTGGTGCAGGAAACCACTTTTGCACTTGTATTAGTGTGGAAAAACCACTTTTCGCACTTGTGTTGGTGCAGAAAACCACTTTTGTACTTGTATTAGTGTGGAAAAAACACTTTTTGCACTTGTGATAGTGTTGAAAAACCACTTTTCGCACTTGTGTTAGTGTTGAAAAACCACTTTTCGCACTTGTGTTGGTGCAGGAAACCACTTTTGCACTTGTATTAGTGTGGAAAAACCACTTTTCGCACTTGTGTTAGTGTTGAAAAAACACTTTTCGCACTTGTGTTTGTGTTGAAAAACCACTTTTCGCACTTATGTTAGTGTTGAAAAACCACTTTTCGCACTTGTGTTGGGGCAGGAAACCACTTTTGCACTTGTATTAGTGTGGAAAAAACACTTTTCGCATTTGTGTTAGTGTTGAAAAACCACTTTTCGCACTTGTGTTAGTGTTGAAAAACCACTTTTCGCACTTGTGTTGGTGCAGGAAACCACTTTTGCACTTGTATTAGTGTAGAAAAAACCACTTTTCGCACTTGTGTTAGTGTTGAAAAACCCTTTTCGCACTTGTGTTAGTGTTGAAAAACCACTTTTCGCACTTGTGTTAGTGTTGAAAAACCACTTTTCGCACTTGTGTTAGTGTTGAAAAACCACTTTTTGCACTTGTGTTGGTGCAGGAAACCACTTTTGCACTTGTATTAGTGTGGAAAAAACACTTTTCGCATTTGTGTTAGTGTTGAAAAACCACTTTTCGCACTTGTGTTAGTGTTGAAAAACCACTTTTCGCACTTGTGTTGGTGCAGGAAACCTCTTTTGCACTTGTATTAGTGTGGAAAAAACACTTTTTGCACTTGTAATAGTGTTGAAAAACCACTTTTCGCACTTGTGTTAGTGTTGAAAAAACACTTTTCGCACTTGTGTTGGTGCAGGAAACCACTTTTGCACTTGTATTAGTGTGGAAAAACCACTTTTCGCACTTGTGTTCGTGTTGAAAAACCACTTTTTGCACTTATATTAGTATTGAAAAACCACTTTTCACACTTGTGTTGGTGCAGGAAACCACTTTTGCACTTGTATTAGTGTGGAAAAACACTTTTTGCACTTGTGTTAGTGTTGAAAAACCACTTTTCGCACTTGTGTTAGTGTTGAAAAACCACTTTTCGCACTTGCGTTGGTGCAGGAAACCACTTTTGCACTTGTATTAGTGTGGAAAAAACACTTTTTGCACTTGTGATAGTGTTGAAAAACCACTTTTCGCACTTGTGTTGGTGCAGGAAACCACTTTTGCACTTGTATTAGTGTGGAAAAACCACTTTTCGCACTTGTGTTGGTGCAGGAAACCACTTTTGCACTTGTATTAGTTTGGAAAAACCACTTTTCGCACCTGTGTTGGTGCAGGAAACCACTTTTGCACTTGTATTAGTGTGGAAAAACCACTTTTCGCACTTGTGTTAGTATTGAAAAACCACTTTTCGCACTTATGTTAGTGTTGAAAAACCACTTTTCGCACTTGTGTTGGTGCAGGAAACCACTTTTGCACTTGTATTAGTGTGGAAAAAACACTTTTTGCACTTGTGATAGTGTTGAAAAACCACTTTTCGCACTTGTGTTAGTGTTGAAAAACCACTTTTCGCACTGGTGTTGGTGCAGGAAACCACTTTTGCACTTGTATTAGTGTGGAAAAACCACTTTTCGCACTTGTGTTAGTGTTGAAAAACCACTTTTCGCACTTGTGTTAGTGTTGAAAAACCACTTTTCGCACTTGTGTTGGTGCAGGAAACCACTTTTGCACTTGTATTAGTGTGGAAAAAACACTTTTTGCACTTGTGATAGTGTTGAGAAACCACTTTTCGCACTTGTGTTAGTGTTGAAAAACCACTTTTCGCACTTGTGTTGGTGCAGGAAACCACTTTTGCACTTGTATTAGTGTGGAAAAACCACTTTTCGCACTTGTGTTAGTGTTGAAAAACCACTTTTCGCACTTGTGTTAGTGTTGAAAAACCACTTTTCGCACTTGTGTTGGTGCAGGAAACCACTTTTGCACTTGTATTAGTGTGGAAAAAACTCTTTTTGCACTTGTGATAGTGTTGAAAAACCACTTTTCGCACTTGTGTTGGTGCAGGAAACCACTTTTGCACTTGTATTAGTGTGGAAAAACCACTTTTCGCACTTGTGTTGGTGCAGGAAACCACTTTTGCACTTGTATTAGTGTGGAAAAAACACTTTTTGCACTTGTGATAGTGTTGAGAAACCACTTTTCGCACTTGTGTTAGTGTTGAAAAACCACTTTTCGCACTTGTGTTGGTGCAGGAAACCACTTTTGCACTTGTATTCGTGTGGAAAAACCACTTTTCGCACTTGTGATAGTGTTGAAAAACCACTTTTCGCACTGGTTTTAGTGTTGAAAAACCACTTTTTGCACTTGTGTTGGTGCAGGAAACCACTTTTGCACTTGTATTAGTGTGGAAAAACCACTTTTCGCACTTGTGTTAGTGTTGAAAAACCACTTTTCGCACTTGTGTTAGTGTTGAAAAACCACTTTTCGCACTTGTGTTGGTGCAGGAAACCACTTTTGCACTTGTATTAGTGTGGAAAAAACACTTTTTGCACTTGTGATAGTGTTGAAAAACCACTTTTCGCACTTGTGTTAGTGTTGAAAAACCACTTTTCGCACTTGTGTTGGTGCAGGAAACCACTTTTGCACTTGTATTAGTGTGGAAAAACCACTTTTCGCACTTGTGTTAGTGTTGAAAAACCACTTTTCGCACTTGTGTTAGTGTTGAAAAACCACTTTTCGCACTTGTGTTGGTGCAGGAAACCACTTTTGCACTTGTATTAGTTTGGAAAAACCACTTTTCGCACCTGTGTTGGTGCAGGAAACCACTTTTGCACTTGTATTAGTGTGGAAAAACCACTTTTCGCACTTGTGTTAGTGTTGAAAAACCACTTTTCGCACTTATGTTAGTGTTGAAAAACCACTTTTCGCACTTGTGTTGGTGCAGGAAACCACTTTTGCACTTATATTAGTGTGGAAAAAACACTTTTTGCACTTGTGATAGTGTTGAAAAACCACTTTTCGCACTTGTGTTAGTGTTGAAAAACCACTTTTCGCACTGGTGTTGGTGCAGGAAACCACTTTTGCACTTGTATTAGTGTGGAAAAACCACTTTTCGCACTTGTGTTAGTGTTGAAAAACCACTTTTCGCACTTGTGTTAGTGTTGAAAAACCACTTTTCACACCTGTGTTAGTGTTGAAAAACCACTTTTTGCACTTATGTTGGTGCAGGAAACCACTTTTGCACTTGTATTAGTGTGGAAAAAACACTTTTTGCACTTGTGATAGTGTTGAAAAACCACTTTTCGCACTTGTGTTAGTGTTGGAAAACCACTTTTCGCACTTGTGTTGGTGCAGGAAACCACTTTTGCACTTGTATTAGTGTGGAAAAACCACTTTTCACACTTGTATTAGTGTTGAAAAACCACTTTTCGCACTTGTGTTAGTGTTGAAAAACCACTTTTCGCACTTGTGTTGGTGCAGGAAACCACTTTTGCACTTGTATTAGTGTGGAAAAAACACTTTTTGCACTTGTGATAGTGTTGAAAAACCACTTTTCGCACTTGTGTTAGTGTTGAAAAACCACTTTTCGCACTTGTGTTGGTGCAGGAAACCACTTTTGCACTTGTATTAGTGTGGAAAAACCACTTTTCGCACTTGTGTTGGTGCAGAAAACCACTTTTGTACTTGTATTAGTGTGGAAAAAACACTTTTTGCACTTGTGATAGTGTTGAAAAACCACTTTTCGCACTTGTGTTAGTGTTGAAAAACCACTTTTCGCACTTGTGTTGGTGCAGGAAACCACTTTTGCACTTGTATTAGTGTGGAAAAACCACTTTTCGCACTTGTGTTAGTGTTGAAAAAACACTTTTCGCACTTGTGTTAGTGTTGAAAAACCACTTTTCGCACTTATGTTAGTGTTGAAAAACCACTTTTCGCACTTGTGTTGGGGCAGGAAACCACTTTTGCACTTGTATTAGTGTGGAAAAAACACTTTTCGCATTTGTGTTAGTGTTGAAAAACCACTTTTCGCACTTGTGTTAGTGTTGAAAAACCACTTTTCGCACTTGTGTTGGTGCAGGAAACCACTTTTGCACTTGTATTAGTGTAGAAAAAACCACTTTTCGCACTTGTGTTAGTGTTGAAAAACCACTTTTCGCACTTGTGTTAGTGTTGAAAAACCACTTTTCGCACTTGTGTTAGTGTGGAAAAAACACTTTTTGCACTTGTGATAGTGTTGAAAAACCACTTTTCGCACTTGTGTTAGTGTTGAAAAACCACTTTTCGCACTTGTGTTGGTGCAGGAAACCACTTTTGCACTTGTATTAGTGTGGAAAAACCACTTTTCGCACTTGTGTTAGTGTGGAAAAACCACTTTTCGCACTTGTGTTAGTGTTGAAAAACCACTTTTCGCACTTGTGTTAGTGTTGAAAAACCACTTTTCGCACTTGTGTTGGTGCAGGAAACCACTTTTGCACTTGTATTAGTTTGGAAAAACCACTTTTCGCACCTGTGTTGGTGCAGGAAACCACTTTTGCACTTGTATTAGTGTGGAAAAACCACTTTTCGCACTTGTGTTAGTGTTGAAAAACCACTTTTCGCACTTATGTTAGTGTTGAAAAACCACTTTTCGCACTTGTGTTGGTGCAGGAAACCACTTTTGCACTTATATTAGTGTGGAAAAAACACTTTTTGCACTTGTGATAGTGTTGAAAAACCACTTTTCGCACTTGTGTTAGTGTTGAAAAACCACTTTTCGCACTGGTGTTGGTGCAGGAAACCACTTTTGCACTTGTATTAGTGTGGAAAAACCACTTTTCGCACTTGTGTTAGTGTTGAAAAACCACTTTTCGCACTTGTGTTAGTGTTGAAAAACCACTTTTCACACCTGTGTTAGTGTTGAAAAACCACTTTTTGCACTTATGTTGGTGCAGGAAACCACTTTTGCACTTGTATTAGTGTGGAAAAAACACTTTTTGCACTTGTGATAGTGTTGAAAAACCACTTTTCGCACTTGTGTTAGTGTTGGAAAACCACTTTTCGCACTTGTGTTGGTGCAGGAAACCACTTTTGCACTTGTATTAGTGTGGAAAAACCACTTTTCGCACTTGTATTAGTGTTGAAAAACCATTTTTCGCACTTGTGTTAGTGTTGAAAAACCACTTTTCGCACTTGTGTTGGTGCAGGAAACCACTTTTGCACTTGTATTAGTGTGGAAAAAACACTTTTTGCACTTGTGATAGTGTTGAAAAACCACTTTTCGCACTTGTGTTAGTGTTGAAAAACCACTTTTCGCACTTGTGTTGGTGCAGGAAACCACTTTTGCACTTGTATTAGTGTGGAAAAACCACTTTTCGCACTTGTGTTGGTGCAGAAAACCACTTTTGTACTTGTATTAGTGTGGAAAAAACACTTTTTGCACTTGTGATAGTGTTGAAAAACCACTTTTCGCACTTGTGTTAGTGTTGAAAAACCACTTTTCGCACTTGTGTTGGTGCAGGAAACCACTTTTGCACTTGTATTAGTGTGGAAAAACCACTTTTCGCACTTGTGTTAGTGTTGAAAAAACACTTTTCGCACTTGTGTTAGTGTTGAAAAACCACTTTTCGCACTTATGTTAGTGTTGAAAAACCACTTTTCGCACTTGTGTTGGGGCAGGAAACCACTTTTGCACTTGTATTAGTGTGGAAAAAACACTTTTCGCATTTGTGTTAGTGTTGAAAAACCACTTTTCGCACTTGTGTTAGTGTTGAAAAACCACTTTTCGCACTTGTGTTGGTGCAGGAAACCACTTTTGCACTTGTATTAGTGTGGAAAAAACACTTTTTGCACTTGTGATAGTGTTGAAAAACCACTTTTCGCACTTGTGTTAGTGTTGAAAAACCACTTTTCGCACTTGTGTTGGTGCAGGACACCACTTTTGCACTTGTATTAGTGTGGAAAAAACCATTTTTCGCACTTGTCTTAGTGTTGAAAAACCACTTTTCGCACTTGTGTTAGTGTTGAAAAACCACTTTTCGCACTTGTGTTAGTGTTGAAAAACCACTTTTCGCACTTGTGTTGGTGCAGGAAACCACTTTTGCACTTGTATTAGTGTGGAAAAACCACTTTTCGCACCTGTGTTGGTGCAGGAAACCACTTTTGCACTTGTATTAGTGTGGAAAAAACACTTTTCGCATTTGTGTTAGTGTTGAAAAACCACTTTTCGCATTTGTGTTAGTGTTGAAAAACCACTTTTCGCACTTGTGTTAGTGTTGAAAAACCACTTTTCGCACTTGTGTTGGTGCAGGAAACCACTTTTGCACTTGTATTAGTGTGGAAAAAACACTTTTTGCACTTGTGATAGTGTTGAAAAACCACTTTTCGCACTTGTGTTAGTGTTGAAAAACCACTTTTTGCACTTGTGTTGGTGCAGGAAACCACTTTTGCACTTGTATTAGTGTGGAAAAACCACTTTTCGCACTTGTGTTAGTGTTGAAAAACCACTTTTCACACTTGTGTTAGTGTTGAAAAACCACTTTTCGCACTTGTGTTGGTGCAGGAAACCACTTTTGCACTTGTATTAGTGTGGAAAAAACACTTTTTGCACTTGTGATAGTGTTGAAAAACCACTTTTCGCACTTGTGTTGGTGCAGGAAACCACTTTTGCACTTGTATTAGTGCGGAAAAACCACTTTTCGCACTTGTGTTGGTGCAGGAAACCACTTTTGCACTTGTATTAGTGTGGAAAAAACACTTTTTGCACTTGTGATAGTGTTGAAAAACCACTTTTCGCACTTGTGTTAGTGTTGAAAAACCACTTTTCGCACTTGTGTTAGTGTTGAAAAACCACTTTTCGCACTTGTGTTGGTGCAGGAAACCACTTTTGCACTTGTATTAGTGTGGAAAAACCACTTTTCGCACTTGTGTTAGTGTTGAAAAACCACTTTTCGCACTTGTGTTAGTGTTGAAAAACCACTTTTCACACTTGTGTTAGTGTTGAAAAACCACTTTTCGCACTTGTGTTGGTGCAGGAAACCACTTTTGCACTTGTATTAGTGTGGAAAAAACACTTTTCGCATTTGTGTTAGTGTTGAAAAACCACTTTTCGCACTTGTGTTAGTGTTGAAAAACCACTTTTCGCACTTGTGTTAGTGTTGAAAAACCACTTTTCGCACTTGTGTTGGTGCAGGAAACCACTTTTGCACTTGTATTAGTGTGGAAAAAACACTTTTTGCACTTGTGATAGTGTTGAAAAACCACTTTTCGCACTTGTGTTAGTGTTGAAAAACCACTTTTCGCACTTGTGTTGGTGCAGGAAACCACTTTTGCACTTGTATTAGTGTGGAAAAACCACTTTTCGCACTTGTGTTAGTGTTGAAAAACCACTTTTCGCACTTGTGTTAGTGTTGAAAAACCACTTTTCGCACTTGTGTTGGTGCAGGAAACCACTTTTGCACTTGTATTAGTGTGGAAAAAACACTTTTTGCACTTGTGATAGTGTTGAAAAACCACTTTTCGCACTTGTGTTAGTGTTGAAAAACCACTTTTCGCACTTGTGTTGGTGCAGGAAACCACTTTTGCACTTGTATTAGTGTGGAAAAAACACTTTTTGCACTTGTGATAGTGTTGAAAAACCACTTTTCGCACTTGTGTTAGTGTTGAAAAACCACTTTTCGCACTTGTGTTGGTGCAGGAAACCACTTTTGCACTTGTATTAGTGTGGAAAAAACACTTTTTGCACTTGTGATAGTGTTGAAAAACCACTTTTCGCACTTGTGTTGGTGCAGGAAACCACTTTTGCACTTGTATTAGTGTGGAAAAACCACTTTTCGCACTTGTGTTGGTGCAGAAAACCACTTTTGTACTTGTATTAGTGTGGAAAAAACACTTTTTGCACTTGTGATAGTGTTGAAAAACCACTTTTCGCACTTGTGTTAGTGTTGAAAAACCACTTTTCGCACTTGTGTTGGTGCAGGAAACCACTTTTGCACTTGTATTAGTGTGGAAAAACCACTTTTCGCACTTGTGTTAGTGTTGAAAAAACACTTTTCGCACTTGTGTTTGTGTTGAAAAACCACTTTTCGCACTTATGTTAGTGTTGAAAAACCACTTTTCGCACTTGTGTTGGGGCAGGAAACCACTTTTGCACTTGTATTAGTGTGGAAAAAACACTTTTCGCATTTGTGTTAGTGTTGAAAAACCACTTTTCGCACTTGTGTTAGTGTTGAAAAACCACTTTTCGCACTTGTGTTAGTGTTGAAAAACAACTTTTCGCACTTGTGTTAGTGTTGAAAAACCACTTTTCGCACTTGTGTTAGTGTTGAAAAACCACTTTTCGCACTTGTGTTAGTGTTGAAAAAACACTTTTCGCACTTGTGTTTGTGTTGAAAAACCACTTTTCGCACTTATGTTAGTGTTGAAAAACCACTTTTCGCACTTGTGTTGGGGCAGGAAACCACTTTTGCACTTGTATTAGTGTGGAAAAAACACTTTTCGCATTTGTGTTAGTGTTGAAAAACCACTTTTCGCACTTGTGTTAGTGTTGAAAAACCACTTTTCGCACTTGTGTTGCTGCAGGAAACCACTTTTGCACTTGTATTAGTGTAGAAAAAACCACTTTTCGCACTTGTGTTAGTGTTGAAAAACCCTTTTCGCACTTGTGTTAGTGTTGAAAAACCACTTTTCGCACTTGTGTTAGTGTTGAAAAACCACTTTTCGCACTTGTGTTAGTGTTGAAAAACCACTTTTTGCACTTGTGTTGGTGCAGAAAACCACTTTTGTACTTGTATTAGTGTGGAAAAAACACTTTTTGCACTTGTGATAGTGTTGAAAAACCACTTTTCGCACTTGTGTTAGTGTTGAAAAACCACTTTTCGCACTTGTGTTGGTGCAGGAAACCACTTTTGCACTTGTATTAGTGTGGAAAAACCACTTTTCGCACTTGTGTTAGTGTTGAAAAAACACTTTTCGCACTTGTGTTTGTGTTGAAAAACCACTTTTCGCACTTATGTTAGTGTTGAAAAACCACTTTTCGCACTTGTGTTGGGGCAGGAAACCACTTTTGCACTTGTATTAGTGTGGAAAAAACACTTTTCGCATTTGTGTTAGTGTTGAAAAACCACTTTTCGCACTTGTGTTAGTGTTGAAAAACCACTTTTCGCACTTGTGTTGCTGCAGGAAACCACTTTTGCACTTGTATTAGTGTAGAAAAAACCACTTTTCGCACTTGTGTTAGTGTTGAAAAACCCTTTTCGCACTTGTGTTAGTGTTGAAAAACCACTTTTCGCACTTGTGTTAGTGTTGAAAAACCACTTTTCGCACTTGTGTTAGTGTTGAAAAACCACTTTTTGCACTTTTGTTGGTGCAGGAAACCACTTTTGCACTTGTATTAGTGTGGAAAAAACACTTTTCGCATTTGTGTTAGTGTTGAAAAACCACTTTTCGCACTTGTGTTAGTGTTGAAAAACCACTTTTCGCACTTGTGTTGGTGCAGGAAACCTCTTTTGCACTTGTATTAGTGTGGAAAAAACACTTTTTGCACTTGTAATAGTGTTGAAAAACCACTTTTCGCACTTGTGTTAGTGATGAAAAAACACTTTTCGCACTTGTGTTGGTGCAGGAAACCACTTTTGCACTTGTATTAGTGTGGAAAAACCACTTTTCGCACTTGTGTTAGTGTTGAAAAACCACTTTTTGCACTTATATTAGTATTGAAAAACCACTTTTCGCACTTGTGTTGGTGCAGGAAACCACTTTTGCACTTGTATTAGTGTGGAAAAACACTTTTTGCACTTGTGTTAGTGTTGAAAAACCACTTTTCGCACTTGTGTTAGTGTTGAAAAACCACTTTTCGCACTTGCGTTGGTGCAGGAAACCACTTTTGCACTTGTGTTAGTGTGGAAAAAACACTTTTTGCACTTGTGATAGTGTTGAAAAACCACTTTTCGCACTTGTGTTGGTGCAGGAAACCACTTTTGCACTTGTATTAGTGTGGAAAAACCACTTTTCGCACTTGTGTTGGTGCAGGAAACCACTTTTGCACTTGTATTAGTTTGGAAAAACCACTTTTCGCACCTGTGTTGGTGCAGGAAACCACTTTTGCACTTGTATTAGTGTGGAAAAACCACTTTTCGCACTTGTGTTAGTATTGAAAAACCACTTTTCGCACTTATGTTAGTGTTGAAAAACCACTTTTCGCACTTGTGTTGGTGCAGGAAACCACTTTTGCACTTGTATTAGTGTGGAAAAAACACTTTTTGCACTTGTGATAGTGTTGAAAAACCACTTTTCGCACTTGTGTTAGTGTTGAAAAACCACTTTTCGCACTGGTGTTGGTGCAGGAAACCACTTTTGCACTTGTATTAGTGTGGAAAAACCACTTTTCGCACTTGTGTTAGTGTTGAAAAACCACTTTTCGCACTTGTGTTAGTGTTGAAAAACCACTTTTCGCACTTGTGTTGGTGCAGGAAACCACTTTTGCACTTGTATTAGTGTGGAAAAAACACTTTTTGCACTTGTGATAGTGTTGAGAAACCACTTTTCGCACTTGTGTTGGTGCAGGAAACCACTTTTGCACTTGTACTAGTGTGGAAAAACCACTTTTCGCACTTGTGTTGGTGCAGGAAACCACTTTTGCACTTGTATTAGTGTGGAAAAAACACTTTTTGCACTTGTGATAGTGTTGAGAAACCACTTTTCGCACTTGTGTTAGTGTTGAAAAACCACTTTTCGCACTTGTGTTGGTGCAGGAAACCACTTTTGCACTTGTATTCGTGTGGAAAAACCACTTTTCGCACTTGTGTTAGTGTTGAAAAACCACTTTTCGCACTTGTGTTAGTGTTGAAAACCACTTTTCGCATTTGTGTTGGTGCAGGAAACCACTTTTGCACTTGTATTAGTGTGGAAAAAACTCTTTTTGCACTTGTGATAGTGTTGAAAAACCACTTTTCGCACTTGTGTTGGTGCAGGAAACCACTTTTGCACTTGTATTAGTGTGGAAAAACCACTTGTCGCAATTGTGTTAGTGTTGAAAAACCACTTTTCGCACTTGTGTTAGTGTTGAAAAACCACTTTTCGCACTTGTGTTGGTGCAGGAAACCACTTTTGCACTTGTATTAGTGTGGAAAAAACACTTTTTGCACTTGTGATAGTGTTGAAAAACCACTTTTCGCACTTGTGTTGGTGCAGGAAACCACTTTTGCACTTGTATTAGTGTGGAAAAACCACTTTTCGCACTTGTGTTGGTGCAGGAAACCACTTTTGCACTTGTATTAGTGTGGAAAAAACACTTGTCGCAATTGTGTTAGTGTTGAAAAACCACTTTTCGCACTTGTGTTAGTGTTGAAAAACCACTTTTCGCACTTGTGTTGGTGCAGGAAACCACTTTTGCACTTGTATTAGTGTGGAAAAAACACTTTTTGCACTTGTGATAGTGTTGAAAAACCACTTTTCGCACTTGTGTTGGTGCAGGAAACCACTTTTGCACTTGTATTAGTGTGGAAAAACCACTTTTCGCACTTGTGTTGGTGCAGGAAACCACTTTTGCACTTGTATTAGTGTGGAAAAAACACTTTTTGCACTTGTGATAGTGTTGAGAAACCACTTTTCGCACTTGTGTTAGTGTTGAAAAACCACTTTTCGCACTTGTGTTGGTGCAGGAAACCACTTTTGCACTTGTATTAGTGTGGAAAAAACACTTTTCGCATTTGTGTTAGTGTTGAAAAACAACTTTTCGCACTTGTGTTAGTGTTGAAAAACCACTTTTCGCACTTGTGTTGGTGCAGGAAACCACTTTTGCACTTGTATTAGTGTGGAAAAACCACTTTTTGCACTTGTGTTATTGTTGAAAAACCACTTTTCGCACTTGTGTTAGTGTTGAAAAACCACTTTTCGCACTTGTGTTGGTGCAGGAAACCACTTTTGCACTTGTATTAGTGTGGAAAAAACACTTTTTGCACTTGTGATAGTGTTGAAAAACCACTTTTCGCACTTGTGTTAGTGTTGAAAAACCACTTTTCGCACTTGTGTTGGTGCAGGACACCACTTTTGCACTTGTATTAGTGTGGAAAAAACCATTTTTCGCACTTGTCTTCGTGTTGAAAAACCACTTTTCGCACTTGTGTTAGTGTTGAAAAACCACTTTTCGCACTTGTGTTAGTGTTGAAAAACCACTTTTCGCACTTGTGTTGGTGCAGGAAACCACTTTTGCACTTGTATTAGTGTGGAAAAACCACTTTTCGCACCTGTGTTGGTGCAGGAAACCACTTTTGCACTTGTATTAGTGTGGAAAAACCACTTTTCGCACTTGTGTTAGTGTTGAAAAACCACTTTTCGCACTTATGTTAGTGTTGAAAAACCACTTTTCGCACTTGTGTTGGTGCAGGAAACCACTTTTGCACTTGTATTAGTGTAGAAAAACCACTTTTCGCACTTGTGTTAGTGTTGAAAAACCACTTTTCGCACTTGTGTTAGTGTTGAAAAACCACTTTTCGCACTTGTGTGTGTGCAGGAAACCACTTTTGCACTTGTATTAGTGTGGAAAAAACACTTTTTGCACTTGTATTAGTGTGGAAAAACCACTTTTCGCACTTGTGTTAGTGTTGAAAAACCACTTTTCGCACTTGTGTTGGTGCAGGAAACCACTTTTGCACTTGTATTAGTGTGGAAAAACCACTTTTCGCACTTGTGTTGGTGCAGGAAACCACTTTTGCACTTGTATTAGTGTGGAAAAAACACTTTTTGCACTTGTGATAGTGTTGAAAAACCACTTTTCGCACTTGTGTTAGTGTTGAAAAACCACTTTTCGCACTTGTGTTAGTGTTGAAAAACCACTTTTCGCACTTGTGTTGGTGCAGGAAACCACTTTTGCACTTGTATTAGTGTGGAAAAACCACTTTTCGCACTTGTGTTAGTGTTGAAAAACCACTTTTCGCACTTGTGTTAGTGTTGAAAAACCACTTTTCACACTTGTGTTAGTGTTGAAAAACCACTTTTCGCACCTGTGTTGGTGCAGGAAACCACTTTTGCACTTGTATTAGTGTGGAAAAAACACTTTTCGCATTTGTGTTAGTGTTGAAAAACCACTTTTCGCACTTGTGTTAGTGTTGAAAAACCACTTTTCGCACTTGTGTTAGTGTTGAAAAACCACTTTTCGCACTTGTGTTGGTGCAGGAAACCACTTTTGCACTTGTATTAGTGTGGAAAAAACACTTTTTGCACTTGTGATAGTGTTGAAAAACCACTTTTCGCACTTGTGTTAGTGTTGAAAAACCACTTTTCGCACTTGTGTTGGTGCAGGAAACCACTTTTGCACTTGTATTAGTGTGGAAAAACCACTTTTCGCACTTGTGTTAGTGTTGAAAAACCACTTTTCGCACTTGTGTTAGTGTTGAAAAACCACTTTTCGCACTTGTGTTGGTGCAGGAAACCACTTTTGCACTTGTATTAGTGTGGAAAAAACACTTTTTGCACTTGTGATAGTGTTGAAAAACCACTTTTCGCACTTGTGTTAGTGTTGAAAAACCACTTTTCGCACTTGTGTTGGTGCAGGAAACCACTTTTGCACTTGTATTAGTGTGGAAAAAACACTTTTTGCACTTGTGATAGTGTTGAAAAACCACTTTTCGCACTTGTGTTAGTGTTGAAAAACCACTTTTCGCACTTGTGTTGGTGCAGGAAACCACTTTTGCACTTGTATTAGTGTGGAAAAACCACTTTTCGCACTTGTGTTATTGTTGAAAAACCACTTTTCGCACTTGTGTTAGTGTTGAAAAACCACTTTTCGCACTTGTGTTGGTGCAGGAAACCACTTTTGCACTTGTATTAGTGTGGAAAAAACACTTTTTGCACTTGTGATAGTGTTGAAAAACCACTTTTCGCACTTGTGTTGGTGCAGGAAACCACTTTTGCACTTGTATTAGTGTGGAAAAACCACTTTTCGCACTTGTGTTGGTGCAGAAAACCACTTTTGTACTTGTATTAGTGTGGAAAAAACACTTTTTGCACTTGTGATAGTGTTGAAAAACCACTTTTCGCACTTGTGTTAGTGTTGAAAAACCACTTTTCGCACTTGTGTTGGTGCAGGAAACCACTTTTGCACTTGTATTAGTGTGGAAAAACCACTTTTCGCACTTGTGTTAGTGTTGAAAAAACACTTTTCGCACTTGTGTTTGTGTTGAAAAACCACTTTTCGCACTTATGTTAGTGTTGAAAAACCACTTTTCGCACTTGTGTTGGGGCAGGAAACCACTTTTGCACTTGTATTAGTGTGGAAAAAACACTTTTCGCATTTGTGTTAGTGTTGAAAAACCACTTTTCGCACTTGTGTTAGTGTTGAAAAACCACTTTTCGCACTTGTGTTAGTGTTGAAAAACCACTTTTCGCACTTGTGTTAGTGTTGAAAAACCACTTTTCGCACTTGTGTTAGTGTTGAAAAACCACTTTTCGCACTTGTGTTA
Source organism: Myxine glutinosa (assembly GCF_964187855.1). Taxonomy (NCBI): domain Eukaryota; kingdom Metazoa; phylum Chordata; class Myxini; order Myxiniformes; family Myxinidae; genus Myxine; species Myxine glutinosa. The sequence goes on from NC_136274.1 coordinate 5,218,972, forward strand.
GTGTTGAAAAACCACTTTTTGCACTTGTGTTGGTGCAGGAAACCACTTTTGCACTTGTATTAGTGTGGAAAAAACACTTTTCGCACTTGTGTTAGTGTTGAAAAACCACTTTTCGCACTTGTGTTAGTGTTGAAAAACCACTTTTCGCACTTGTGTTAGTGTTGAAAAACCACTTTTCGCACTTGTGTTAGTGTTGAAAAACCACTTTTTGCACTTGTGTTGGTGCAGGAATCCACTTTTGCACTTGTATTAGTGTAGAAAAAACCACTTTTCGCACTTGTGTTAGTGTTGAAAAACCCTTTTCGCACTTGTGTTAGTGTTGAAAAACCACTTTTCGCACTTGTGTTAGTGTTGAAAAACCACTTTTCGCACTTGTGTTGGTGCAGGACACCACTTTTGCACTTGTATTAGTGTGGAAAAAACCATTTTTCGCACTTGTCTTCGTGTTGAAAAACCACTTTTCGCACTTGTGTTAGTGTTGAAAAACCACTTTTCGCACTTGTGTTAGTGTTGAAAAACCACTTTTCGCACTTGTGTTGGTGCAGGAAACCACTTTTGCACTTGTATTAGTGTGGAAAAACCACTTTTCGCACCTGTGTTGGTGCAGGAAACCACTTTTGCACTTGTATTAGTGTGGAAAAACCACTTTTCGCACTTGTGTTAGTGTTGAAAAACCACTTTTCGCACTTATGTTAGTGTTGAAAAACCACTTTTCGCACTTGTGTTGGTGCAGGAAACCACTTTTGCACTTGTATTAGTGTAGAAAAACCACTTTTCGCACTTGTGTTAGTGTTGAAAAACCACTTTTCGCACTTGTGTTAGTGTTGAAAAACCACTTTTCGCACTTGTGTGTGTGCAGGAAACCACTTTTGCACTTGTATTAGTGTGGAAAAAACACTTTTTGCACTTGTATTAGTGTGGAAAAACCACTTTTCGCACTTGTGTTAGTGTTGAAAAACCACTTTTCGCACTTGTGTTGGTGCAGGAAACCACTTTTGCACTTGTATTAGTGTGGAAAAACCACTTTTCGCACTTGTGTTGGTGCAGGAAACCACTTTTGCACTTGTATTAGTGTGGAAAAAACACTTTTTGCACTTGTGATAGTGTTGAAAAACCACTTTTCGCACTTGTGTTAGTGTTGAAAAACCACTTTTCGCACTTGTGTTAGTGTTGAAAAACCACTTTTCGCACTTGTGTTGGTGCAGGAAACCACTTTTGCACTTGTATTAGTGTGGAAAAACCACTTTTCGCACTTGTGTTAGTGTTGAAAAACCACTTTTCGCACTTGTGTTAGTGTTGAAAAACCACTTTTCACACTTGTGTTAGTGTTGAAAAACCACTTTTCGCACTTGTGTTGGTGCAGGAAACCACTTTTGCACTTGTATTAGTGTGGAAAAAACACTTTTCGCATTTGTGTTAGTGTTGAAAAACCACTTTTCGCACTTGTGTTAGTGTTGAAAAACCACTTTTCGCACTTGTGTTAGTGTTGAAAAACCACTTTTCGCACTTGTGTTGGTGCAGGAAACCACTTTTGCACTTGTATTAGTGTGGAAAAAACACTTTTTGCACTTGTGATAGTGTTGAAAAACCACTTTTCGCACTTGTGTTAGTGTTGAAAAACCACTTTTCGCACTTGTGTTGGTGCAGGAAACCACTTTTGCACTTGTATTAGTGTGGAAAAACCACTTTTCGCACTTGTGTTAGTGTTGAAAAACCACTTTTCGCACTTGTGTTAGTGTTGAAAAACCACTTTTCGCACTTGTGTTGGTGCAGGAAACCACTTTTGCACTTGTATTAGTGTGGAAAAAACACTTTTTGCACTTGTGATAGTGTTGAAAAACCACTTTTCGCACTTGTGTTAGTGTTGAAAAACCACTTTTCGCACTTGTGTTGGTGCAGGAAACCACTTTTGCACTTGTATTAGTGTGGAAAAAACACTTTTTGCACTTGTGATAGTGTTGAAAAACCACTTTTCGCACTTGTGTTAGTGTTGAAAAACCACTTTTCGCACTTGTGTTGGTGCAGGAAACCACTTTTGCACTTGTATTAGTGTGGAAAAACCACTTTTCGCACTTGTGTTATTGTTGAAAAACCACTTTTCGCACTTGTGTTAGTGTTGAAAAACCACTTTTCGCACTTGTGTTGGTGCAGGAAACCACTTTTGCACTTGTATTAGTGTGGAAAAAACACTTTTTGCACTTGTGATAGTGTTGAAAAACCACTTTTCGCACTTGTGTTGGTGCAGGAAACCACTTTTGCACTTGTATTAGTGTGGAAAAACCACTTTTCGCACTTGTGTTGGTGCAGAAAACCACTTTTGTACTTGTATTAGTGTGGAAAAAACACTTTTTGCACTTGTGATAGTGTTGAAAAACCACTTTTCGCACTTGTGTTAGTGTTGAAAAACCACTTTTCGCACTTGTGTTGGTGCAGGAAACCACTTTTGCACTTGTATTAGTGTGGAAAAACCACTTTTCGCACTTGTGTTAGTGTTGAAAAAACACTTTTCGCACTTGTGTTTGTGTTGAAAAACCACTTTTCGCACTTATGTTAGTGTTGAAAAACCACTTTTCGCACTTGTGTTGGGGCAGGAAACCACTTTTGCACTTGTATTAGTGTGGAAAAAACACTTTTCGCATTTGTGTTAGTGTTGAAAAACCACTTTTCGCACTTGTGTTAGTGTTGAAAAACCACTTTTCGCACTTGTGTTAGTGTTGAAAAACCACTTTTCGCACTTGTGTTAGTGTTGAAAAACCACTTTTCGCACTTGTGTTAGTGTTGAAAAACCACTTTTCGCACTTGTGTTAGTGTTGAAAAACCACTTTTTGCACTTGTGTTGGTGCAGGAAACCACTTTTGCACTTGTATTAGTGTGGAAAAAACACTTTTCGCACTTGTGTTAGTGTTGAAAAACCACTTTTCGCACTTGTGTTAGTGTTGAAAAACCACTTTTCGCACTTGTGTTAGTGTTGAAAAACCACTTTTCGCACTTGTGTTAGTGTTGAAAAACCACTTTTTGCACTTGTGTTGGTGCAGGAATCCACTTTTGCACTTGTATTAGTGTAGAAAAAACCACTTTTCGCACTTGTGTTAGTGTTGAAAAACCCTTTTCGCACTTGTGTTAGTGTTGAAAAACCACTTTTTGCACTTGTGTTGGTGCAGGAAACCACTTTTGCACTTGTATTAGTGTGGAAAAAACACTTTTCGCACTTGTGTTAGTGTTGAAAAACCACTTTTCGCACTTGTTTTGGTGCAGGAAACCTCTTTTGCACTTGTATTAGTGTGGAAAAAACACTTTTTGCACTTGTAATAGTGTTGAAAAACCACTTTTCGCACTTGTGTTAGTGTTGAAAAAACACTTTTCGCACTTGTGTTGGTGCAGGAAACCACTTTTGCACTTGTATTAGTGTGGAAAAACCACTTTTCGCACTTGTGTTAGTGTTGAAAAACCACTTTTTGCACTTATATTAGTATTGAAAAACCACTTTTCGCACTTGTGTTGGTGCAGGAAACCACTTTTGCACTTGTATTAGTGTGGAAAAACACTTTTTGCACTTGTGTTAGTGTTGAAAAACCACTTTTCGCACTTGTGTTAGTGTTGAAAAACCACTTTTCGCACTTGCGTTGGTGCAGGAAACCACTTTTGCACTTGTATTAGGGTGGAAAAAACACTTTTTGCACTTGTGATAGTGTTGAAAAACCACTTTTCGCACTTGTGTTGGTGCAGGAAACCACTTTTGCACTTGTATTAGTGTGGAAAAACCACTTTTCGCACTTGTGTTGGTGCAGGAAACCACTTTTGCACTTGTATTAGTTTGGAAAAACCACTTTTCGCACCTGTGTTGGTGCAGGAAACCACTTTTGCACTTGTATTAGTGTGGAAAAACCACTTTTCGCACTTGTGTTAGTATTGAAAAACCACTTTTCGCACTTATGTTAGTGTTGAAAAACCACTTTTCGCACTTGTGTTGGTGCAGGAAACCACTTTTGCACTTGTATTAGTGTGGAAAAAACACTTTTTGCACTTGTGATAGTGTTGAAAAACCACTTTTCGCACTTGTGTTAGTGTTGAAAAACCACTTTTCGCACTGGTGTTGGTGCAGGAAACCACTTTTGCACTTGTATTAGTGTGGAAAAACCACTTTTCGCACTTGTGTTAGTGTTGAAAAACCACTTTTCGCACTTGTGTTAGTGTTGAAAAACCACTTTTCGCACTTGTGTTGGTGCAGGAAACCACTTTTGCACTTGTATTAGTGTGGAAAAAACACTTTTTGCACTTGTGATATTGTTGAGAAACCACTTTTCGCACTTGTGTTAGTGTTGAAAAACCACTTTTCGCACTTGTGTTGGTGCAGGAAACCACTTTTGCACTTGTATTAGTGTGGAAAAAACTCTTTTTGCACTTGTGATAGTGTTGAAAAACCACTTTTCGCACTTGTGTTGGTGCAGGAAACCACTTTTGCACTTGTATTAGTGTGGAAAAACCACTTTTCGCACTTGTGTTGGTGCAGGAAACCACTTTTGCACTTGTATTAGTGTGGAAAAAACACTTTTTGCACTTGTGATAGTGTTGAGAAACCACTTTTCGCACTTGTGTTAGTGTTGAAAAACCACTTTTCGCACTTGTGTTGGTGCAGGAAACCACTTTTGCACTTGTATTCGTGTGGAAAAACCACTTTTCGCACTTGTGTTAGTGTTGAAAAACCACTTTTCGCACTTGTGTTAGTGTAGAAAACCACTTTTCGCATTTGTGTTGGTGCAGGAAACCACTTTTGCACTTGTATTAGTGTGGAAAAAACTCTTTTTGCACTTGTGATAGTGTTGAAAAACCACTTTTCGCACTTGTGTTGGTGCAGGAAACCACTTTTGCACTTGTATTAGTGTGGAAAAACCACTTGTCGCAATTGTGTTAGTGTTGAAAAACCACTTTTCGCACTTGTGTTAGTGTTGAAAAACCACTTTTCGCACTTGTGTTGGTGCAGGAAACCACTTTTGCACTTGTATTAGTGTGGAAAAAACACTTTTTGCACTTGTGATAGTGTTGAAAAACCACTTTTCGCACTTGTGTTGGTGCAGGAAACCACTTTTGCACTTGTATTAGTGTGGAAAAACCACTTTTCGCACTTGTGTTGGTGCAGGAAACCACTTTTGCACTTGTATTAGTGTGGAAAAAACACTTTTTGCACTTGTGATAGTGTTGAGAAACCACTTTTCGCACTTGTGTTAGTGTTGAAAAACCACTTTTCGCACTTGTGTTGGTGCAGGAAACCACTTTTGCACTTGTATTAGTGTGGAAAAAACACTTTTCGCATTTGTGTTAGTGTTGAAAAACAACTTTTCGCACTTGTGTTAGTGTTGAAAAACCACTTTTCGCACTTGTGTTGGTGCAGGAAACCACTTTTGCACTTGTATTAGTGTGGAAAAACCACTTTTCGCACTTGTGTTCGTGCAGGAAACCACTTTTGCACTTGTATTAGTGTGGAAAAAACACTTTTTGCACTTGTGATAGTGTTGAGAAACCACTTTTCGCACTTGTGTTAGTGTTGAAAAACCACTTTTCGCACTTGTGTTGGTGCAGGAAACCACTTTTGCACTTGTATTAGTGTGGAAAAAACTCTTTTTGCACTTGTGATAGTGTTGAAAAACCACTTTTCGCACTTGTGTTGGTGCAGGAAACCACTTTTGCACTTGTATTAGTGTGGAAAAACCACTTTTCGCACTTGTGTTGGTGCAGGAAACCACTTTTGCACTTGTATTAGTGTGGAAAAAACACTTTTTGCACTTGTGATAGTGTTGAGAAACCACTTTTCGCACTTGTGTTAGTGTTGAAAAACCACTTTTCGCACTTGTGTTGGTGCAGGAAACCACTTTTGCACTTGTATTCGTGTGGAAAAACCACTTTTCGCACTTGTGTTAGTGTTGAAAAACCACTTTTCGCACTTGTGTTAGTGTAGAAAACCACTTTTCGCATTTGTGTTGGTGCAGGAAACCACTTTTGCACTTGTATTAGTGTGGAAAAAACTCTTTTTGCACTTGTGATAGTGTTGAAAAACCACTTTTCGCACTTGTGTTGGTGCAGGAAACCACTTTTGCACTTGTATTAGTGTGGAAAAACCACTTGTCGCAATTGTGTTAGTGTTGAAAAACCACTTTTCGCACTTGTGTTAGTGTTGAAAAACCACTTTTCGCACTTGTGTTGGTGCAGGAAACCACTTTTGCACTTGTATTAGTGTGGAAAAAACACTTTTTGCACTTGTGATAGTGTTGAAAAACCACTTTTCGCACTTGTGTTGGTGCAGGAAACCACTTTTGCACTTGTATTAGTGTGGAAAAACCACTTTTCGCACTTGTGTTGGTGCAGGAAACCACTTTTGCACTTGTATTAGTGTGGAAAAAACACTTTTTGCACTTGTGATAGTGTTGAGAAACCACTTTTCGCACTTGTGTTAGTGTTGAAAAACCACTTTTCGCACTTGTGTTGGTGCAGGAAACCACTTTTGCACTTGTATTAGTGTGGAAAAAACACTTTTCGCATTTGTGTTAGTGTTGAAAAACCACTTTTCGCACTTGTGTTAGTGTTGAAAAACCACTTTTCGCACTTGTGTTGGTGCAGGAAACCACTTTTGCACTTGTATTAGTGTGGAAAAACCACTTTTTGCACTTGTGTTATTGTTGAAAAACCACTTTTCGCACTTGTGTTAGTGTTGAAAAACCACTTTTCGCACTTGTGTTGGTGCAGGAAACCACTTTTGCACTTGTATTAGTGTGGAAAAAACACTTTTTGCACTTGTGATAGTGTTGAAAAACCACTTTTCGCACTTGTTAGTGTTGAAAAACCACTTTTCGCACTTGTGTTGGTGCAGGAAACCACGTTTGCACTTGTATTAGTGTGGAAAAACCACTTTTCGCACTTGTGTTAGTGTTGAAAAACCACTTTTCGCACTTGTGTTAGTGTTGAAAAACCACTTTTCGCACTTGTGTTGGTGCAGGAAACCACTTTTGCACTTGTATTAGTGTGGAAAAAACACTTTTTGCACTTGTGATAGTGTGGAAAAACCACTTTTCGCACTTGTGTTGGTGCAGGAAACCACTTTTGCACTTGTATTAGTGTGGAAAAACCACTTTTCGCACTTGTGTTAGTGTTGAAAAACCACTTTTCGCACTTATGTTAGTGTTGAAAAACCACTTTTCGCACTTGTGTTGGTGCAGGAAACCACTTTTGCACTTGTATTAGTGTGGAAAAAACACTTTTTGCACTTGTGATAGTGTTGAAAAACCACTTTTCGCACTTGTGTTAGTGTTGAAAAACCACTTTTCGCACTTGTGTTGGTGCAGGAAACCACTTTTGCACTTGTATTAGTGTGGAAAAACCACTTTTCGCACTTGTGTTAGTGTTGAAAAACCACTTTTCGCACTTGTGTTAGTGTTGAAAAACCACTTTTCGCACTTGTGTTGGTGCAGGAAACCACTTTTGCACTTGTATTAGTGTGGAAAAAACACTTTTTGCACTTGTGATAGTGTTGAAAAACGACTTTTCGCACTTGTGTTAGTGTGGAAAAACCACTTTTCGCACTTGTGTTGGTGCAGGAAACCACTTTTGCACTTGTATTAGTGTGGAAAAACCACTTTTCGCACTTGTGTTGGTGCAGGAAACCACTTTTGCACTTGTATTAGTGTGGAAAAACCACTTTTCGCACTTGTGTTAGTGTTGAAAAACCACTTTTCGCACTTGTGTTGGTGCAGGAAACCACTTTTGCACTTGTATTAGTGTGGAAAAAACACTTTTTGCACTTGTGATAGTGTTGAAAAACGACTTTTCGCACTTGTGTTAGTGTTGAAAAACCACTTTTCGCACTTGTGTTAGTGTTGAAAAACCTCTTTTCGCACTTGTGTTGGTGCAGGAAACCACTTTTGCACTTGTATTAGTGTGGAAAAACCACTTTTCGCACTTGTGTTAGTGTTGAAAAACCACTTTTCGCACTTGTGTTAGTGTTGAAAAACCACTTTTCGCACTTGTGTTGGTGCAGGAAACCACTTTTGCACTTGTATTAGTGTGGAAAAAACACTTTTTGCACTTGTGATAGTGTTGAAAAACCACTTTTCGCACTTGTGTTGGTGCAGGAAACCACTTTTGCACTTGTATTAGTGTGGAAAAACCACTTTTCGCACTTGTGTTGGTGCAGGAAACCACTTTTGCACTTGTATTAGTGTGGAAAAACCACTTTTCGCACTTGTGTTAGTGTTGAAAAACCACTTTTCGCACTTGTGTTAGTGTTGAAAAACCACTTTTCGCACTTGTGTTAGTGTTGAAAAACCCCTTTTCGCACTTGTGTTGGTGCAGGAAACCACTTTTGCACTTGTATTAGTGTGGAAAAACCACTTTTCGCACTTGTGTTAGTGTTGAAAAACCACTTTTCGCACTTGTGTTAGTGTTGAAAAACCACTTCGCACTTGTGTTGGTGCAGGAAACCACTTTTGCACTTGTATTAGTGTGGAAAAAACACTTTTTGCACTTGTGATAGTGTTGAAAAACCACTTTTCGCACTTGTGTTGGTGCAGGAAACCACTTTTGCACTTGTATTAGTGTGGAAAAACCACTTTTCGCACTTGTGTTAGTGTTGAAAAACCACTTTTCGCACTTGTGTTAGTGTTGAAAAACCACTTTTCGCACTTGTGTTGGTGCAGGAAACCACTTTTGCACTTGTATTAGTGTGGAAAAAACACTTTTTGCACTTGTGATAGTGTTGAAAAACCACTTTTCGCACTTGTGTTAGTGTTGAAAAACCACTTTTCGCACTTGTGTTGGTGCAGGAAACCACTTTTGCACTTGTATTAGTGTGGAAAACCACTTTTCGCACTTGTGTTAGTGTTGAAAAACCACTTTTTACCTTCGCAAAAGCGGAAGGTTATGTTTTGATCGCTGTGTATTTATTTGTATGTCTGTGTGTGTGTGTGTGTGTATGTTATTCGCATAACTCAAAAAGTATTCAACCGATTCGCATGAAATTTGGTGGGATGATAGGTTATTATCCGGGAACCATTTGATTAGATTTTGGAATCGATCGGGTCAAAGGTCAAGGTCAAGGTCATGAAAAGGTCAAAATCGTCTTTTTACCATAGCGCGGTCAATTTGTGTCCAATTTGTATGAAACTAATGCCAAAATGCTTTGCTACACAGATCTTGTAGTCTTTTATTTTGGCAACAAAAGTAGCTGCGGCGAAGGTATGCGCTCTACCGAGTGCCCGTTCTAGTTGCACTTGTGTTAGTGTTGAAAAACCACTTTTCGCACTTGTGTTGGTGCAGGAAACCACTTTTGCACTTGTATTAGTGTGGAAAAAACACTTTTTGCACTTGTGATAGTGTTGAAAAACCACTTTTCGCACTTGTGTTAGTGTTGAAAAACCACTTTTCGCACTTGTGTTGGTGCAGGACACCACTTTTGCACTTGTATTAGTGTGGAAAAAACCATTTTTCGCACTTGTCTTAGTGTTGAAAAACCACTTTTCGCACTTGTGTTAGTGTTGAAAAACCACTTTTCGCACTTGTGTTAGTGTTGAAAAACCACTTTTCGCACTTGTGTTGGTGCAGGAAACCACTTTTGCACTTGTATTAGTGTGGAAAAACCACTTTTCGCACCTGTGTTGGTGCAGGAAACCACTTTTGCACTTGTATTAGTGTGGAAAAACCACTTTTCGCACTTGTGTTAGTGTTGAAAAACCACTTTTCGCACTTATGTTAGTGTTGAAAAACCACTTTTCGCACTTGTGTTGGTGCAGGAAACCACTTTTGCACTTGTATTAGTGTGGAAAAACCACTTTTCGCACTTGTGTTAGTGTTGAAAAACCACTTTTCGCACTTGTGTTAGTGTTGAAAAACCACTTTTCGCACTTGTGTGTGTGCAGGAAACCACTTTTGCACTTGTATTAGTGTGGAAAAAACACTTTTTGCACTTGTATTAGTGTGGAAAAACCACTTTTCGCACTTGTGTTAGTGTTGAAAAACCACTTTTCGCACTTGTGTTGGTGCAGGAAACCACTTTTGCACTTGTATTAGTGTGGAAAAAACACTTTTTGCACTTGTGATAGTGTTGAAAAACCACTTTTCGCACTTGTGTTGGTGCAGGAAACCACTTTTGCACTTGTATTAGTGTGGAAAAACCACTTTTCGCACTTGTGTTGGTGCAGGAAACCACTTTTGCACTTGTATTAGTGTGGAAAAAACACTTTTTGCACTTGTGATAGTGTTGAAAAACCACTTTTCGCACTTGTGTTAGTGTTGAAAAACCACTTTTCGCACTTGTGTTAGTGTTGAAAAACCACTTTTCGCACTTGTGTTGGTGCAGGAAACCACTTTTGCACTTGTATTAGTGTGGAAAAACCACTTTTCGCACTTGTGTTAGTGTTGAAAAACCACTTTTCGCACTTGTGTTAGTGTTGAAAAACCACTTTTCACACTTGTGTTAGTGTTGAAAAACCACTTTTCGCACTTGTGTTGGTGCAGGAAACCACTTTTGCACTTGTATTAGTGTGGAAAAAACACTTTTCGCATTTGTGTTAGTGTTGAAAAACCACTTTTCGCACTTGTGTTAGTGTTGAAAAACCACTTTTCGCACTTGTGTTAGTGTTGAAAAACCACTTTTCGCACTTGTGTTGGTGCAGGAAACCACTTTTGCACTTGTATTAGTGTGGAAAAAACACTTTTTGCACTTGTGATAGTGTTGAAAAACCACTTTTCGCACTTGTGTTAGTGTTGAAAAACCACTTTTCGCACTTGTGTTGGTGCAGGAAACCACTTTTGCACTTGTATTAGTGTGGAAAAACCACTTTTCGCACTTGTGTTAGTGTTGAAAAACCACTTTTCGCACTTGTGTTAGTGTTGAAAAACCACTTTTCGCACTTGTGTTGGTGCAGGAAACCACTTTTGCACTTGTATTAGTGTGGAAAAAACACTTTTTGCACTTGTGATAGTGTTGAAAAACCACTTTTCGCACTTGTGTTAGTGTTGAAAAACCACTTTTCGCACTTGTGTTGGTGCAGGAAACCACTTTTGCACTTGTATTAGTGTGGAAAAAACACTTTTTGCACTTGTGATAGTGTTGAAAAACCACTTTTCGCACTTGTGTTAGTGTTGAAAAACCACTTTTCGCACTTGTGTTGGTGCAGGAAACCACTTTTGCACTTGTATTAGTGTGGAAAAACCACTTTTCGCACTTGTGTTATTGTTGAAAAACCACTTTTCGCACTTGTGTTAGTGTTGAAAAACCACTTTTCGCACTTGTGTTGGTGCAGGAAACCACTTTTGCACTTGTATTAGTGTGGAAAAAACACTTTTTGCACTTGTGATAGTGTTGAAAAACCACTTTTCGCACTTGTGTTGGTGCAGGAAACCACTTTTGCACTTGTATTAGTGTGGAAAAACCACTTTTCGCACTTGTGTTGGTGCAGAAAACCACTTTTGTACTTGTATTAGTGTGGAAAAAACACTTTTTGCACTTGTGATAGTGTTGAAAAACCACTTTTCGCACTTGTGTTAGTGTTGAAAAACCACTTTTCGCACTTGTGTTGGTGCAGGAAACCACTTTTGCACTTGTATTAGTGTGGAAAAACCACTTTTCGCACTTGTGTTAGTGTTGAAAAAACACTTTTCGCACTTGTGTTTGTGTTGAAAAACCACTTTTCGCACTTATGTTAGTGTTGAAAAACCACTTTTCGCACTTGTGTTGGGGCAGGAAACCACTTTTGCACTTGTATTAGTGTGGAAAAAACACTTTTCGCATTTGTGTTAGTGTTGAAAAACCACTTTTCGCACTTGTGTTAGTGTTGAAAAACCACTTTTCGCACTTGTGTTGGTGCAGGAAACCACTTTTGCACTTGTATTAGTGTAGAAAAAACCACTTTTCGCACTTGTGTTAGTGTTGAAAAACCCTTTTCGCACTTGTGTTAGTGTTGAAAAACCACTTTTCGCACTTGTGTTAGTGTTGAAAAACCACTTTTCGCACTTGTGTTAGTGTTGAAAAACCACTTTTTGCACTTGTGTTGGTGCAGGAAACCACTTTTGCACTTGTATTAGTGTGGAAAAAACACTTTTCGCATTTGTGTTAGTGTTGAAAAACCACTTTTCGCACTTGTGTTAGTGTTGAAAAACCACTTTTCGCACTTGTGTTGGTGCAGGAAACCTCTTTTGCACTTGCATTAGTGTGGAAAAAACACTTTTTGCACTTGTAATAGTGTTGAAAAACCACTTTTCGCACTTGTGTTAGTGTTGAAAAAACACTTTTCGCACTTGTGTTGGTGCAGGAAACCACTTTTGCACTTGTATTAGTGTGGAAAAACCACTTTTCGCACTTGTGTTCGTGTTGAAAAACCACTTTTTGCACTTATATTAGTATTGAAAAACCACTTTTCACACTTGTGTTGGTGCAGGAAACCACTTTTGCACTTGTATTAGTGTGGAAAAACACTTTTTGCACTTGTGTTAGTGTTGAAAAACCACTTTTCGCACTTGTGTTAGTGTTGAAAAACCACTTTTCGCACTTGCGTTGGTGCAGGAAACCACTTTTGCACTTGTATTAGTGTGGAAAAAACACTTTTTGCACTTGTGATAGTGTTGAAAAACCACTTTTCGCACTTGTGTTGGTGCAGGAAACCACTTTTGCACTTGTATTAGTGTGGAAAAACCACTTTTCGCACTTGTGTTGGTGCAGGAAACCACTTTTGCACTTGTATTAGTTTGGAAAAACCACTTTTCGCACCTGTGTTGGTGCAGGAAACCACTTTTGCACTTGTATTAGTGTGGAAAAACCACTTTTCGCACTTGTGTTAGTATTGAAAAACCACTTTTCGCACTTATGTTAGTGTTGAAAAACCACTTTTCGCACTTGTGTTGGTGCAGGAAACCACTTTTGCACTTGTATTAGTGTGGAAAAAACACTTTTTGCACTTGTGATAGTGTTGAAAAACCACTTTTCGCACTTGTGTTAGTGTTGAAAAACCACTTTTCGCACTGGTGTTGGTGCAGGAAACCACTTTTGCACTTGTATTAGTGTGGAAAAACCACTTTTCGCACTTGTGTTAGTGTTGAAAAACCACTTTTCGCACTTGTGTTAGTGTTGAAAAACCACTTTTCGCACTTGTGTTGGTGCAGGAAACCACTTTTGCACTTGTATTAGTGTGGAAAAAACACTTTTTGCACTTGTGATAGTGTTGAGAAACCACTTTTCGCACTTGTGTTAGTGTTGAAAAACCACTTTTCGCACTTGTGTTGGTGCAGAAAACCACTTTTGCACTTGTATTAGTGTGGAAAAACCACTTTTCGCACTTGTGTTAGTGTTGAAAAACCACTTTTCGCACTTGTGTTAGTGTTGAAAAACCACTTTTCGCACTTGTGTTGGTGCAGGAAACCACTTTTGCACTTGTATTAGTGTGGAAAAAACTCTTTTTGCACTTGTGATAGTGTTGAAAAACCACTTTTCGCACTTGTGTTGGTGCAGGAAACCACTTTTGCACTTGTATTAGTGTGGAAAAACCACTTTTCGCACTTGTGTTGGTGCAGGAAACCACTTTTGCACTTGTATTAGTGTGGAAAAAACACTTTTTGCACTTGTGATAGTGTTGAGAAACCACTTTTCGCACTTGTGTTAGTGTTGAAAAACCACTTTTCGCACTTGTGTTGGTGCAGGAAACCACTTTTGCACTTGTATTCGTGTGGAAAAACCACTTTTCGCACTTGTGATAGTGTTGAAAAACCACTTTTCGCACTGGTTTTAGTGTTGAAAAACCACTTTTTGCACTTGTGTTGGTGCAGGAAACCACTTTTGCACTTGTATTAGTGTGGAAAAACCACTTTTCGCACTTGTGTTAGTGTTGAAAAACCACTTTTCGCACTTGTGTTAGTGTTGAAAAACCACTTTTCGCACTTGTGTTGGTGCAGGAAACCACTTTTGCACTTGTATTAGTGTGGAAAAAACACTTTTTGCACTTGTGATAGTGTTGAAAAACCACTTTTCGCACTTGTGTTAGTGTTGAAAAACCACTTTTCGCACTTGTGTTGGTGCAGGAAACCACTTTTGCACTTGTATTAGTGTGGAAAAACCACTTTTTGCACTTGTGTTAGTGTTGAAAAACCACTTTTCGCACTTGTGTTAGTGTTGAAAAACCACTTTTCGCACTTGTGTTGATGCAGGAAACCACTTTTGCACTTGTATTAGTTTGGAAAAACCACTTTTCGCACCTGTGTTGGTGCAGGAAACCACTTTTGCACTTGTATTAGTGTGGAAAAACCACTTTTCGCACTTGTGTTAGTGTTGAAAAACCACTTTTCGCACTTATGTTAGTGTTGAAAAACCACTTTTCGCACTTGTGTTGGTGCAGGAAACCACTTTTGCACTTATATTAGTGTGGAAAAAACACTTTTTGCACTTGTGATAGTGTTGAAAAACCACTTTTCGCACTTGTGTTAGTGTTGAAAAACCACTTTTCGCACTGGTGTTGGTGCAGGAAACCACTTTTGCACTTGTATTAGTGTGGAAAAACCACTTTTCGCACTTGTGTTAGTGTTGAAAAACCACTTTTCGCACTTGTGTTAGTGTTGAAAAACCACTTTTCACACCTGTGTTAGTGTTGAAAAACCACTTTTCGCACTTATGTTGGTGCAGGAAACCACTTTTGCACTTGTATTAGTGTGGAAAAAACACTTTTTGCACTTGTGATAGTGTTGAAAAACCACTTTTCGCACTTGTGTTAGTGTTGGAAAACCACTTTTCGCACTTGTGTTGGTGCAGGAAACCACTTTTGCACTTGTATTAGTGTGGAAAAACCACTTTTCGCACTTGTATTAGTGTTGAAAAACCACTTTTCGCACTTGTGTTAGTGTTGAAAAACCACTTTTCGCACTTGTGTTGGTGCAGGAAACCACTTTTGCACTTGTATTAGTGTGGAAAAAACACTTTTTGCACTTGTGATAGTGTTGAAAAACCACTTTTCGCACTTGTGTTAGTGTTGAAAAACCACTTTTCGCACTTGTGTTGGTGCAGGAAACCACTTTTGCACTTGTATTAGTGTGGAAAAACCACTTTTCGCACTTGTGTTGGTGCAGAAAACCACTTTTGTACTTGTATTAGTGTGGAAAAAACACTTTTTGCACTTGTGATAGTGTTGAAAAACCACTTTTCGCACTTGTGTTAGTGTTGAAAAACCACTTTTCGCACTTGTGTTGGTGCAGGAAACCACTTTTGCACTTGTATTAGTGTGGAAAAACCACTTTTCGCACTTGTGTTAGTGTTGAAAAAACACTTTTCGCACTTGTGTTAGTGTTGAAAAACCACTTTTCGCACTTATGTTAGTGTTGAAAAACCACTTTTCGCACTTGTGTTGGGGCAGGAAACCACTTTTGCACTTGTATTAGTGTGGAAAAAACACTTTTCGCATTTGTGTTAGTGTTGAAAAACCACTTTTCGCACTTGTGTTAGTGTTGAAAAACCACTTTTCGCACTTGTGTTGGTGCAGGAAACCACTTTTGCACTTGTATTAGTGTAGAAAAAACCACTTTTCGCACTTGTGTTAGTGTTGAAAAACCACTTTTCGCACTTGTGTTAGTGTTGAAAAACCACTTTTCGCACTTGTGTTAGTGTGGAAAAAACACTTTTTGCACTTGTGATAGTGTTGAAAAACCACTTTTCGCACTTGTGTTAGTGTTGAAAAACCACTTTTCGCACTTGTGTTGGTGCAGGAAACCACTTTTGCACTTGTATTAGTGTGGAAAAACCACTTTTCGCACTTGTGTTAGTGTGGAAAAACCACTTTTCGCACTTGTGTTAGTGTTGAAAAACCACTTTTCGCACTTGTGTTAGTGTTGAAAAACCACTTTTCGCACTTGTGTTGGTGCAGGAAACCACTTTTGCACTTGTATTAGTTTGGAAAAACCACTTTTCGCACCTGTGTTGGTGCAGGAAACCACTTTTGCACTTGTATTAGTGTGGAAAAACCACTTTTCGCACTTGTGTTAGTGTTGAAAAACCACTTTTCGCACTTATGTTAGTGTTGAAAAACCACTTTTCGCACTTGTGTTGGTGCAGGAAACCACTTTTGCACTTATATTAGTGTGGAAAAAACACTTTTTGCACTTGTGATAGTGTTGAAAAACCACTTTTCGCACTTGTGTTAGTGTTGAAAAACCACTTTTCGCACTGGTGTTGGTGCAGGAAACCACTTTTGCACTTGTATTAGTGTGGAAAAACCACTTTTCGCACTTGTGTTAGTGTTGAAAAACCACTTTTCGCACTTGTGTTAGTGTTGAAAAACCACTTTTCACACCTGTGTTAGTGTTGAAAAACCACTTTTTGCACTTATGTTGGTGCAGGAAACCACTTTTGCACTTGTATTAGTGTGGAAAAAACACTTTTTGCACTTGTGATAGTGTTGAAAAACCACTTTTCGCACTTGTGTTAGTGTTGGAAAACCACTTTTCGCACTTGTGTTGGTGCAGGAAACCACTTTTGCACTTGCATTAGTGTGGAAAAACCACTTTTCGCACTTGTATTAGTGTTGAAAAACCATTTTTCGCACTTGTGTTAGTGTTGAAAAACCACTTTTCGCACTTGTGTTGGTGCAGGAAACCACTTTTGCACTTGTATTAGTGTGGAAAAAACACTTTTTGCACTTGTGATAGTGTTGAAAAACCACTTTTCGCACTTGTGTTAGTGTTGAAAAACCACTTTTCGCACTTGTGTTGGTGCAGGAAACCACTTTTGCACTTGTATTAGTGTGGAAAAACCACTTTTCGCACTTGTGTTGGTGCAGAAAACCACTTTTGTACTTGTATTAGTGTGGAAAAAACACTTTTTGCACTTGTGATAGTGTTGAAAAACCACTTTTCGCACTTGTGTTAGTGTTGAAAAACCACTTTTCGCACTTGTGTTGGTGCAGGAAACCACTTTTGCACTTGTATTAGTGTGGAAAAACCACTTTTCGCACTTGTGTTAGTGTTGAAAAAACACTTTTCGCACTTGTGTTAGTGTTGAAAAACCACTTTTCGCACTTATGTTAGTGTTGAAAAACCACTTTTCGCACTTGTGTTGGGGCAGGAAACCACTTTTGCACTTGTATTAGTGTGGAAAAAACACTTTTCGCATTTGTGTTAGTGTTGAAAAACCACTTTTCGCACTTGTGTTAGTGTTGAAAAACCACTTTTCGCACTTGTGTTGGTGCAGGAAACCACTTTTGCACTTGTATTAGTGTAGAAAAAACCACTTTTCGCACTTGTGTTAGTGTTGAAAAACCACTTTTCGCACTTGTGTTAGTGTTGAAAAACCACTTTTCGCACTTGTGTTAGTGTTGAAAAACCACTTTTCGCACTTGTGTTAGTGTTGAAAAACCACTTTTTGCACTTGTGTTGGTGCAGGAAACCACTTTTGCACTTGTATTAGTGTGGAAAAAACACTTTTCGCATTTGTGTTAGTGTTGAAAAACCACTTTTCGCACTTGTGTTAGTGTTGAAAAACCACTTTTCGCACTTGTGTTGGTGCAGGAAACCTCTTTTGCACATGTATTAGTGTGGAAAAAACACTTTTTGCACTTGTAATATTGTTGAAAAACCACTTTTCGCACTTGTGTTAGTGTTGAAAAAACACTTTTCGCACTTGTGTTGGTGCAGGAAACCACTTTTGCACTTGTATTAGTGTGGAAAAACCACTTTTCGCACTTGTGTTAGTGTTGAAAAACCACTTTTTGCACTTATATTAGTATTGAAAAACCACTTTTCGCACTTGTGTTGGTGCAGGAAACCACTTTTGCACTTGTATTAGTGTGGAAAAACACTTTTTGCACTTGTGTTAGTGTTGAAAAACCACTTTTCGCACTTGTGTTAGTGTTGAAAAACCACTTTTCGCACTTGTGTTGGTGCAGGAAACCACTTTTGCACTTGTATTAGTGTGGAAAAAACACTTTTTGCACTTGTGATAGTGTTGAAAAACCACTTTTCGCACTTGTGTTGGTGCAGGAAACCACTTTTGCACTTGTATTAGTGTGGAAAAACCACTTTTCGCACTTGTGTTGGTGCAGGAAACCACTTTTGCACTTGTATTAGTTTGGAAAAACCACTTTTCGCACCTGTGTTGGTGCAGGAAACCACTTTTGCACTTGTATTAGTGTGGAAAAACCACTTTTCGCACTTGTGTTAGTATTGAAAAACCACTTTTCGCACTTATGTTAGTGTTGAAAAACCACTTTTCGCACTTGTGTTGGTGCAGGAAACCACTTTTGCACTTGTATTAGTGTGGAAAAAACACTTTTTCCATTTGTGATAGTGTTGAAAAACCACTTTTCGCACTTGTGTTAGTGTTGAAAAACCACTTTTCGCACTGGTGTTGGTGCAGGAAACCACTTTTGCACTTGTATTAGTGTGGAAAAACCACTTTTCGCACTTGTGTTAGTGTTGAAAAACCACTTTTCGCACTTGTGTTAGTGTTGAAAAACCACTTTTCGCACTTGTGTTGGTGCAGGAAACCACTTTTGCACTTGTATTAGTGTGGAAAAAACACTTTTTGCACTTGTGATAGTGTTGAGAAACCACTTTTCGCACTTGTGTTAGTGTTGAAAAACCACTTTTCGCACTTGTGTTGGTGCAGGAAACCACTTTTGCACTTGTATTAGTGTGGAAAAACCACTTTTCGCACTTGTGTTAGTGTTGAAAAACCACTTTTCGCACTTATGTTAGTGTTGAAAAACCACTTTTCGCACTTGTGTTGGTGCAGGAAACCACTTTTGCACTTGTATTAGTGTGGAAAAAACTCTTTTTGCACTTGTGATAGTGTTGAAAAACCACTTTTCGCACTTGTGTTGGTGCAGGAAACCACTTTTGCACTTGTATTAGTGTGGAAAAACCACTTTTCGCACTTGTGTTGGTGCAGGAAACCACTTTTGCACTTGTATTAGTGTGGAAAAAACACTTTTTGCACTTGTGATAGTGTTGAGAAACCACTTTTCGCACTTGTGTTAGTGTTGAAAAACCACTTTTCGCACTTGTGTTGGTGCAGGAAACCACTTTTGCACTTGTATTAGTGTGGAAAAACCACTTTTCACACTTGTGTTAGTGTTGAAAAACCACTTTTCGCACTTGTGTTGGTGCAGGAAACCACTTTTGCACTTGTATTAGTGTGGAAAAAAACACTTTTTGCACTTGTGATAGTGTTGAAAAACCACTTTTCGCACTTGTGTTAGTGTTGAAAAACCACTTTTCGCACTTGTGTTGGTGCAGGAAACCACTTTTGCACTTGTATTAGTGTGGAAAAACCACTTTTCGCACTTGTGTTGGTGCAGAAAACCACTTTTGTACTTGTATTAGTGTGGAAAAAACACTTTTTGCACTTGTGATAGTGTTGAAAAACCACTTTTCGCACTTGTGTTAGTGTTGAAAAACCACTTTTCGCACTTGTGTTGGTGCAGGAAACCACTTTTGCACTTGTATTAGTGTGGAAAAACCACTTTTCGCACTTGTGTTAGTGTTGAAAAAACACTTTTCGCACTTGTGTTAGTGTTGAAAAACCACTTTTCGCACTTATGTTAGTGTTGAAAAACCACTTTTCGCACTTGTGTTGGGGCAGGAAACCACTTTTGCACTTGTATTAGTGTGGAAAAAACACTTTTCGCATTTGTGTTAGTGTTGAAAAACCACTTTTCGCACTTGTGTTAGTGTTGAAAAACCACTTTTCGCACTTGTGTTGGTGCAGGAAACCACTTTTGCACTTGTATTAGTGTAGAAAAAACCACTTTTCGCACTTGTGTTAGTGTTGAAAAACCACTTTTCGCACTTGTGTTAGTGTTGAAAAACCACTTTTCGCACTTGTGTTAGTGTGGAAAAAACACTTTTTGCACTTGATAGTGTTGAAAAACCACTTTTCGCACTTGTGTTAGTGTTGAAAAACCACTTTTCGCACTTGTGTTGGTGCAGGAAACCACTTTTGCACTTGTATTAGTGTGGAAAAACCACTTTTCGCACTTGTGTTAGTGTGGAAAAACCACTTTTCGCACTTGTGTTAGTGTTGAAAAACCACTTTTCGCACTTGTGTTAGTGTTGAAAAACCACTTTTCGCACTTGTGTTGGTGCAGGAAACCACTTTTGCACTTGTATTAGTTTGGAAAAACCACTTTTCGCACCTGTGTTGGTGCAGGAAACCACTTTTGCACTTGTATTAGTGTGGAAAAACCACTTTTCGCACTTGTGTTAGTGTTGAAAAACCACTTTTCGCACTTATGTTAGTGTTGAAAAACCACTTTTCGCACTTGTGTTGGTGCAGGAAACCACTTTTGCACTTATATTAGTGTGGAAAAAACACTTTTTGCACTTGTGATAGTGTTGAAAAACCACTTTTCGCACTTGTGTTAGTGTTGAAAAACCACTTTTCGCACTGGTGTTGGTGCAGGAAACCACTTTTGCACTTGTATTAGTGTGGAAAAACCACTTTTCGCACTTGTGTTAGTGTTGAAAAACCACTTTTCGCACTTGTGTTAGTGTTGAAAAACCACTTTTCACACCTGTGTTAGTGTTGAAAAACCACTTTTTGCACTTATGTTGGTGCAGGAAACCACTTTTGCACTTGTATTAGTGTGGAAAAAACACTTTTTGCACTTGTGATAGTGTTGAAAAACCACTTTTCGCACTTGTGTTAGTGTTGGAAAACCACTTTTCGCACTTGTGTTGGTGCAGGAAACCACTTTTGCACTTGTATTAGTGTGGAAAAACCACTTTTCGCACTTGTATTAGTGTTGAAAAACCACTTTTCGCACTTGTGTTAGTGTTGAAAAACCACTTTTCGCACTTGTGTTGGTGCAGGAAACCACTTTTGCACTTGTATTAGTGTGGAAAAAACACTTTTTGCACTTGTGATAGTGTTGAAAAACCACTTTTCGCACTTGTGTTAGTGTTGAAAAACCACTTTTCGCACTTGTGTTGGTGCAGGAAACCACTTTTGCACTTGTATTAGTGTGGAAAAACCACTTTTCGCACTTGTGTTGGTGCAGAAAACCACTTTTGTACTTGTATTAGTGTGGAAAAAACACTTTTTGCACTTGTGATAGTGTTGAAAAACCACTTTTCGCACTTGTGTTAGTGTTGAAAAACCACTTTTCGCACTTGTGTTGGTGCAGGAAACCACTTTTGCACTTGTATTAGTGTGGAAAAACCACTTTTCGCACTTGTGTTAGTGTTGAAAAAACACTTTTCGCACTTGTGTTAGTGTTGAAAAACCACTTTTCGCACTTATGTTAGTGTTGAAAAACCACTTTTCGCACTTGTGTTGGGGCAGGAAACCACTTTTGCACTTGTATTAGTGTGGAAAAAACACTTTTCGCATTTGTGTTAGTGTTGAAAAACCACTTTTCGCACTTGTGTTAGTGTTGAAAAACCACTTTTCGCACTTGTGTTGGTGCAGGAAACCACTTTTGCACTTGTATTAGTGTAGAAAAAACCACTTTTCGCACTTGTGTTAGTGTTGAAAAACCACTTTTCGCACTTGTGTTAGTGTTGAAAAACCACTTTTCGCACTTGTGTTAGTGTTGAAAAACCACTTTTCGCACTTGTGTTAGTGTTGAAAAACCACTTTTTGCACTTGTGTTGGTGCAGGAAACCACTTTTGCACTTGTATTAGTGTGGAAAAAACACTTTTCGCATTTGTGTTAGTGTTGAAAAACCACTTTTCGCACTTGTGTTAGTGTTGAAAAACCACTTTTCGCACTTGTGTTGGTGCAGGAAACCTCTTTTGCACTTGTATTAGTGTGGAAAAAACACTTTTTGCACTTGTAATAGTGTTGAAAAACCACTTTTCGCACTTGTGTTGGTGCAGGAAACCACTTTTGCACTTGTATTAGTGTGGAAAAACCACTTTTCGCACTTGTGTTAGTGTTGAAAAACCACTTTTTGCACTTATATTAGTATTGAAAAACCACTTTTCGCACTTGTGTTGGTGCAGGAAACCACTTTTGCACTTGTATTAGTGTGGAAAAACACTTTTTGCACTTGTGTTAGTGTTGAAAAACCACTTTTCGCACTTGTGTTAGTGTTGAAAAACCACTTTTCGCACTTGTGTTGGTGCAGGAAACCACTTTTGCACTTGTATTAGTGTGGAAAAAACACTTTTTGCACTTGTGATAGTGTTGAAAAACCACTTTTCGCACTTGTGTTGGTGCAGGAAACCACTTTTGCACTTGTATTAGTGTGGAAAAACCACTTTTCGCACTTGTGTTGGTGCAGGAAACCACTTTTGCACTTGTATTAGTTTGGAAAAACCACTTTTCGCACCTGTGTTGGTGCAGGAAACCACTTTTGCACTTGTATTAGTGTGGAAAAACCACTTTTCGCACTTGTGTTAGTATTGAAAAACCACTTTTCGCACTTATGTTAGTGTTGAAAAACCACTTTTCGCACTTGTGTTGGTGCAGGAAACCACTTTTGCACTTGTATTAGTGTGGAAAAAACAGTTTTTCCACTTGTGATAGTGTTGAAAAACCACTTTTCGCACTTGTGTTAGTGTTGAAAAACCACTTTTCGCACTGGTGTTGGTGCAGGAAACCACTTTTGCACTTGTATTAGTGTGGAAAAACCACTTTTCGCACTTGTGTTAGTGTTGAACCACTTTTCGCACTTGTGTTAGTGTTGAAAAACCACTTTTCGCACTTGTGTTGGTGCAGGAAACCACTTTTGCACTTGTATTAGTGTGGAAAAACCACTTTTCGCACTTGTGTTGGTGCAGGAAACCACTTTTGCACTTGTATTAGTGTGGAAAAAACACTTTGTGCACTTGTGATAGTGTTGAGAAACCACTTTTCGCACTTGTGTTAGTGTTGAAAAACCACTTTTCGCACTTGTGTTGGTGCAGGAAACCACTTTTGCACTTGTATTAGTGTGGAAAAACCACTTTTCGCACTTGTGTTAGTGTTGAAAAACCACTTTTCGCACTTGTGTTAGTGTTGAAAAACCACTTTTCGCACTTGTGTTGGTGCATGAAACCACTTTTGCACTTATATTAGTGTGGAAAAAACTCTTTTTGCACTTGTGATAGTGTTGAAAAACCACTTTTCGCACTTGTGTTGGTGCAGGAAACCACTTTTGCACTTGTATTAGTGTGGAAAAACCACTTTTCGCACTTGTGTTGGTGCAGGAAACCACTTTTGCACTTGTATTAGTGTGGAAAAAACACTTTTTGCACTTGTGATAGTGTTGAGAAACCACTTTTCGCACTTGTGTTAGTGTTGAAAAACCACTTTTCGCACTTGTGTTGGTGCAGGAAACCACTTTTGCACTTGTATTAGTGTGGAAAAACCACTTTTCACACTTGTGTTAGTGTTGAAAAACCACTTTTCGCACTTGTGTTAGTGTTGAAAAACCACTTTTCGCACTTGTGTTGGTGCAGGAAACCACTTTTGCACTTGTATTAGTGTGGAAAAAACTCTTTTTGCACTTGTGATAGTGTTGAAAAACCACTTTTCGCACTTGTGTTGGTGCAGGAAACCACTTTTGCACTTGTATTAGTGTGGAAAAACCACTTTTCGCACTTGTGTTAGTGTTGAAAAACCACTTTTCGCACTTGTGTTAGTGTTGAAAAACCACTTTTCGCACTTGTGTTGGTGCAGGAAACCACTTTTGCACTTGTATTAGTGTGGAAAAAACACTTTTTGCACTTGTGATAGTGTTGAAAAACCACTTTTCGCACTGGTTTTAGTGTTGAAAAACCACTTTTTGCACGTGTTGGTGCAGGAAACCACTTTTGCACTTGTATTAGTGTGGAAAAACCACTTTTCGCACTTGTGTTAGTGTTGAAAAACCACTTTTTGCACTTGTGTTAGTGTTGAAAAACCACTTTTCGCACTTGTGTTGGTGCAGGAAACCACTTTTGCACTTGTATTAGTGTGGAAAAAACACTTTTTGCACTTGTGATAGTGTTGAAAAACTACTTTTCGCACTTGTGTTAGTGTTGAAAAACCACTTTTCGCACTTGTGTTGGTGCAGGAAACCACTTTTGCACTTGTATTAGTGTGGAAAAACCACTTTTCGCACTTGTGTTAGTGTTGAAAAACCACTTTTCGCACTTGTGTTAGTGTTGAAAAACCACTTTTCGCACTTGTGTTGGTGCAGGAAACCACTTTTGCACTTGTATTAGTGTGGAAAAAACACTTTTTGCACTTGTGATAGTGTTGAAAAACCACTTTTCGCACTTGTGTTGGTGCAGGAAACCACTTTTGCACTTGTATTAGTGTGGAAAAACCACTTTTCGCACTTGTGTTGGTGCAGGAAACCACTTTTGCACTTGTATTAGTTTGGAAAAACCACTTTTCGCACCTGTGTTGGTGCAGGAAACCACTTTTGCACTTGTATTAGTGTGGAAAAACCACTTTTCGCACTTGTGTTAGTATTGAAAAACCACTTTTCGCACTTATGTTAGTGTTGAAAAACCACTTTTCGCACTTGTGTTGGTGCAGGAAACCACTTTTGCACTTGTATTAGTGTGGAAAAAACACTTTTTCCACTTGTGATAGTGTTGAAAAACCACTTTTCGCACTTGTGTTAGTGTTGAAAAACCACTTTTCGCACTGGTGTTGGTGCAGTAAACCACTTTTGCACTTGTATTAGTGTGGAAAAACCACTTTTCGCACTTGTGTTAGTGTTGAAAAACCACTTTTCACACTTGTGTTAGTGTTGAAAAACCACTTTTCGCACTTGTGTTGGTGCAGGAAACCACTTTTGCACTTGTATTAGTGTGGAAAAAACACTTTTTGCACTTGTGATAGTGTTGAGAAACCACTTTTCGCACTTGTGTTAGTGTTGAAAAACCACTTTTCGCACTTGTGTTGGTGCAGGAAACCACTTTTGCACTTGTATTAGTGTGGAAAAACCACTTTTCGCACTTGTGTTAGTGTTGAAAAACCACTTTTCGCACTTGTGTTAGTGTTGAAAAACCACTTTTCGCACTTGTGTTGGTGCAGGAAACCACTTTTGCACTTGTATTAGTGTGGAAAAAACTCTTTTTGCACTTGTGATAGTGTTGAAAAACCACTTTTCGCACTTGTGTTGGTGCAGGAAACCACTTTTGCACTTGTATTAGTGTGGAAAAACCACTTTTCGCACTTGTGTTGGTGCAGGAAACCACTTTTGCACTTGTATTAGTGTGGAAAAAACACTTTTTGCACTTGTGATAGTGTTGAGAAACCACTTTTCGCACTTGTGTTAGTGTTGAAAAACCACTTTTCGCACTTGTGTTGGTGCAGGAAACCACTTTTGCACTTGTATTAGTGTGGAAAAACCACTTTTCACACTTGTGTTAGTGTTGAAAAACCACTTTTCGCACTTGTGTTAGTGTTGAAAAACCACTTTTCGCACGTGTTGGTGCAGGAAACCACTTTTGCACTTGTATTAGTGTGGAAAAACCACTTTTCGCACTTGTGTTAGTGTTGAAAAACCACTTTTCGCACTTGTGTTAGTGTTGAAAAACCACTTTTTGCACTTGTGTTAGTGTTGAAAAACCACTTTTCGCACTTGTGTTGGTGCAGGAAACCACTTTTGCACTTGTATTAGTGTGGAAAAAACACTTTTTGCACTTGTGATAGTGTTGAAAAACTACTTTTCGCACTTGTGTTAGTGTTGAAAAACCACTTTTCGCACTTGTGTTGGTGCAGGAAACCACTTTTGCACTTGTATTAGTGTGGAAAAACCACTTTTCGCACTTGTGTTAGTGTTGAAAAACCACTTTTCGCACTTGTGTTAGTGTTGAAAAACCACTTTTCGCACTTGTGTTGGTGCAGGAAACCACTTTTGCACTTGTATTAGTTTGGAAAAACCACTTTTCGCACCTGTGTTGGTGCAGGAAACCACTTTTGCACTTGTATTAGTGTGGAAAAACCACTTTTCGCACTTGTGTTAGTGTTGAAAAACCACTTTTCGCACTTATGTTAGTGTTGAAAAACCACTTTTCGCACTTGTGTTGGTGCAGGAAACCACTTTTGCACTTGTATTAGTGTGGAAAAAACACTTTTTGCACTTGTGATAGTGTTGAAAAACCACTTTTCGCACTTGTGTTAGTGTTGAAAAACCACTTTTCGCACTGGTGTTGGTGCAGGAAACCACTTTTGCACTTGTATTAGTGTGGGAAAACCACTTTTCGCACTTGTGTTAGTGTTGAAAAACCACTTTTCGCACTTGTGTTAGTGTTGAAAAACCACTTTTCACACTTGTGTTAGTGTTGAAAAACCACTTTTCGCACTTATGTTGGTGCAGGAAACCACTTTTGCACTTGTATTAGTGTGGAAAAAACACTTTTTGCACTTGTGATAGTGTTGAAAAACCACTTTTCGCACTTGTGTTAGTGTTGGAAAACCACTTTTCGCACTTGTGTTGGTGCAGGAAACCACTTTTGCACTTGTATTAGTGTGGAAAAACCACTTTTCGCACTTGTATTAGTGTTGAAAAACCACTTTTCGCACTTGTGTTAGTGTTGAAAAACCACTTTTCGCACTTGTGTTGGTGCAGGAAACCACTTTTGCACTTGTATTAGTGTGGAAAAAACACTTTTTGCACTTGTGATAGTGTTGAAAAAACCACTTTTCGCACTTGTGTTAGTGTTGAAAAACCACTTTTCGCACTTGTGTTGGTGCAGGAAACCACTTTTGCACTTGTATTAGTGTGGAAAAATCACTTTTCGCACTTGTGTTAGTGTTGAAAAACCACTTTTCGCACTTGTGTTGGTGTAGGAAACCACTTTTGCACTTGTATTAGTGTGGAAAAAACACTTTTTGCACTTGTGATAGTGTTGAAAAACCACTTTTCGCACTTGTGTTGGTGCAGGAAACCACTTTTGCACTTCTATTAGTGCGGAAAACCACTTTTTGCACTTGTGTTGGTGCAGGAAACCACTTTTGCACTTGTATTAGTGTGGAAAAACCACTTTTCGCACTTGTGTTGGTGTTGAAAAACCACTTTTCGCACTTGTGTTAGTGTTGAAAAACCACTTTTCGCACTTGTGTTGGTGCAGGAAACCACTTTTGCACTTGTATTAGTGTGGAAAAAACCACTTTTCGCACTTGTGTTAGTGTTGAAAAACCACTTTTCGCACTTGTGTTGGTGCAGGAAACCACTTTTGCACTTGTATTAGTGTGGAAAAAACCACTTTTCGCACTTGTGTTAGTGTTGAAAAACCACTTTTCGCACTTGTGTTAGTGTTGTAAAACCACTTTTCGCACTTGTGTTGGTGCAGGAAACCACTTTTGCACTTGTATTAGTGTGGAAAAAACACTTTTTGCACTTGTGATAGTGTTGAAAAACCACTTTTCGCACTTGTGTTAGTGTTGAAAAACCACTTTTTGCACTTGTGTTGGTGCAGGAAACCAATTTTGCACTTGTATTAGTGTGGAAAACCACTTTTCGCACTTGTGTTAGTGTTGAAAAACCACTTTTCGCACTTATGTTAGTGTTGAAAAACACTTTTCGCACTTGTGTTGGTGCAGGAAACCACTTTTGCACTTGTATTAGTGTGGAAAAAACACTTTTTGCACTTGTGATAGTGTTGAAAAACCACTTTTCGCACTTGTGTTAGTGTTGAAAAACCACTTTTCGCACTTGTGTTGGTGCAGGAAACCACTTTTGCACTTGTATTAGTGTGGAAAACCACTTTTCGCACTTGTGTTAGTGTTGAAAAACCACTTTTTGCACTTGTGTTGGTGCAGGAAACCACTTTTGCACTTGTATTAGTGTGGAAAAACCACTTTTCGCACTTGTGTTAGTGTTGAAAAACCACTTTTCGCACTTGTGTTAGTGTTGAAAAACCACTTTTCGCACTTGTGTTAGTGTTGAAAACCAACTTTTCGCACTTGTGTTGGTGCAGGAAACCACTTTTGCACTTGTATTAGTGTGGAAAAAACACTTTTAGCACTTGTGTTAGTGTTGAAAGACCACTTTTCGCACTTGTGTTAGTGTTGAAAAACCACTTTTCGCACTTGTGTTGGTGCAGCAAACCACTTTTGCACTTGTATTAGTGTGGAAAAACACTTTTTGCACTTGTGATAGTGTTGAAAAACCACTTTTCGCACTTGTGTTAGTGTTGAAAAACCACTTTTCGCACTTGTGTTGGTGCAGGAAACCACTTTTGCACTTGTATTAGTGTGGAAAACCACTTTTCGCACTTGTGTTAGTGTTGAAAAACCACTTTTCGCACTTATGTTAGTGTTGAAAAACCACTTTTCGCACTTGTGTTGGTGCAGGAAACCACTTTTGCACTTGTATTAGTTTGGAAAAACCACTTTTCGCACCTGTGTTGGTGCAGGAAACCACTTTTGCACTTGTATTAGTGTGGAAAAACCACTTTTCGCACTTGTGTTAGTGTTGAAAAACCACTTTTCGCACTTATGTTAGTGTTGAAAAACCACTTTTCGCACTTGTGTTGGTGCAGGAAACCACTTTTGCACTTGTATTAGTGTGGAAAAAACACTTTTTGCACTTGTGATAGTGTTGAAAAACCACTTTTCGCACTTGTGTTAGTGTTGAAAAACCACTTTTCGCACTGGTGTTGGTGCAGGAAACCACTTTTGCACTTGTATTAGTGTGGGAAAACCACTTTTCGCACTTGTGTTAGTGTTGAAAAACCACTTTTCGCACTTGTGTTAGTGTTGAAAAACCACTTTTCACACTTGTGTTAGTGTTGAAAAACCACTTTTCGCACTTATGTTGGTGCAGGAAACCACTTTTGCACTTGTATTAGTGTGGAAAAAACACTTTTTGCACTTGTGATAGTGTTGAAAAACCACTTTTCGCACTTGTGTTAGTGTTGGAAAACCACTTTTCGCACTTGTGTTGGTGCAGGAAACCACTTTTGCACTTGTATT
Source organism: Myxine glutinosa (assembly GCF_964187855.1). Taxonomy (NCBI): domain Eukaryota; kingdom Metazoa; phylum Chordata; class Myxini; order Myxiniformes; family Myxinidae; genus Myxine; species Myxine glutinosa. The sequence goes on from NC_136274.1 coordinate 5,247,831, forward strand.
AGTGTGGAAAAACCACTTTTCGCACTTGTATTAGTGTTGAAAAACCACTTTTCGCACTTGTGTTAGTGTTGAAAAACCACTTTTCGCACTTGTGTTGGTGCAGGAAACCACTTTTGCACTTGTATTAGTGTGGAAAAAACACTTTTTGCACTTGTGATAGTGTTGAAAAACCACTTTTCGCACTTGTGTTAGTGTTGAAAAACCACTTTTCGCACTTGTGTTGGTGCAGGAAACCACTTTTGCACTTGTATTAGTGTGGAAAAATCACTTTTCGCACTTGTGTTAGTGTTGAAAAACCACTTTTCGCACTTGTGTTGGTGTAGGAAACCACTTTTGCACTTGTATTAGTGTGGAAAAAACACTTTTTGCACTTGTGATAGTGTTGAAAAACCACTTTTCGCACTTGTGTTGGTGCAGGAAACCACTTTTGCACTTCTATTAGTGCGGAAAAACCACTTTTTGCACTTGTGTTGGTGCAGGAAACCACTTTTGCACTTGTATTAGTGTGGAAAAACCACTTTTCGCACTTGTGTTGGTGTTGAAAAACCACTTTTCGCACTTGTGTTAGTGTTGAAAAACCACTTTTCGCACTTGTGTTGGTGCAGGAAACCACTTTTGCACTTGTATTAGTGTGGAAAAAACCACTTTTCGCACTTGTGTTAGTGTTGAAAAACCACTTTTCGCACTTGTGTTGGTGCAGGAAACCACTTTTGCACTTGTATTAGTGTGGAAAAAACCACTTTTCGCACTTGTGTTAGTGTTGTAAAACCACTTTTCGCACTTGTGTTAGTGTTGTAAAACCACTTTTCGCACTTGTGTTGGTGCAGGAAACCACTTTTGCACTTGTATTAGTGTGGAAAAAACACTTTTTGCACTTGTGATAGTGTTGAAAAACCACTTTTCGCACTTGTGTTAGTGTTGAAAAACCACTTTTTGCACTTGTGTTGGTGCAGGAAACCAATTTTGCACTTGTATTAGTGTGGAAAACCACTTTTCGCACTTGTGTTAGTGTTGAAAAACCACTTTTCGCACTTATGTTAGTGTTGAAAAACACTTTTCGCACTTGTGTTGGTGCAGGAAACCACTTTTGCACTTGTATTAGTGTGGAAAAAACACTTTTTGCACTTGTGATAGTGTTGAAAAACCACTTTTCGCACTTGTGTTAGTGTTGAAAAACCACTTTTCGCACTTGTGTTGGTGCAGGAAACCACTTTTGCACTTGTATTAGTGTGGAAAACCACTTTTCGCACTTGTGTTAGTGTTGAAAAACCACTTTTTGCACTTGTGTTGGTGCAGGAAACCACTTTTGCACTTGTATTAGTGTGGAAAAACCACTTTTCGCACTTGTGTTAGTGTTGAAAAACCACTTTTCGCACTTGTGTTAGTGTTGAAAAACCACTTTTCGCACTTGTGTTAGTGTTGAAAAACCACTTTTCGCACTTGTGTTGGTGCAGGAAACCACTTTTGCACTTGTATTAGTGTGGAAAAAACACTTTTAGCACTTGTGTTAGTGTTGAAAGACCACTTTTCGCACTTGCGTTAGTGTTGAAAAACCACTTTTCGCACTTGTGTTGGTGCAGCAAACCACTTTTGCACTTGTATTAGTGTGGAAAAACACTTTTTGCACTTGTGATAGTGTTGAAAAACCACTTTTCGCACTTGTGTTAGTGTTGAAAAACCACTTTTCGCACTTGTGTTGGTGCAGGAAACCACTTTTGCACTTGTATTAGTGTGGAAAACCACTTTTCGCACTTGTGTTAGTGTTGAAAAACCACTTTTCGCACTTATGTTAGTGTTGAAAAACCACTTTTCGCACTTGTGTTGGTGCAGGAAACCACTTTTGCACTTGTATTAGTGTGGAAAAAACACTTTTTGCACTTGTGATAGTGTTGAAAAACCACTTTTCGCACTTGTGTTAGTGTTGAAAAACCACTTTTCGCACTTGTGTTAGTGTTGAAAAACCACTTTTCGCACTTGTGTTGGTGCAGGAAACCACTTTTGCACTTGTATTAGTGTGGAAAACCACTTTTCGCACTTGTGTTAGTGTTGAAAAACCACTTTTCGCACTTGTGTTAGTGTTGAAAAACCACTTTTCGCACTTGTGTTAGTGTTGAAAAACCACTTTTCGCACTTGTGTTGGTGCAGGAAACCACTTTTGCACTTGTATTAGTGTGGAAAAAACACTTTTTGCACTTGTGATAGTGTTGAAAAACCACTTTTCGCACTTGTGTTAGTGTTGAAAAACCACTTTTCGCACTTGTGTTGGTGCAGGAAACCACTTTTGCACTTGTATTAGTGTGGAAAAACCACTTTTCGCACTTGTGTTAGTGTTGAAAAACCACTTTTCGCACTTGTGTTAGTGTTGAAAAACCACTTTTCGCACTTGTGTTAGTGTTGAAAAACCACTTTTCGCACTTGTGTTAGTGTTGAAAAACTACTTTTCGCACTTGTGTTGGTGCAGGAAACCACTTTTGCACTTGTATGAGTGTGGAAAAAACACTTTTAGCACTTGTGTTAGTGTTGAAAGACCACTTTTCGCACTTGTGTTAGTGTTGAAAAACCACTTTTCGCACTTGTGTTGGTGCAGCAAACCACTTTTGCACTTGTATTAGTGTGGAAAAACACTTTTTGCACTTGTGATAGTGTTGAAAAACCACTTTTCACACTTGTGTTAGTGTTGAAAAACCACTTTTCGCACTTGTGTTGGTGCAGGCAACCACTTTTGCACTTGTATTAGTGTGGAAAACCACTTTTCGCACTTCTGTTAGTGTTGAAAAACCACTTTTTGCACTTATGTTAGTGTTGAAAAACCACTTTTCGCACTTGTGTTGGTGCAGGAAACCACTTTTGCACTTGTATTAGTGTGGAAAAAACACTTTTTGCACTTGTGATAGTGTTGAAAAACCACTTTTCGCACTTGTGTTAGTGTTGAAAAACCACCTTTCGCACTTGTGTTGGTGCAGGAAACCACTTTTGCACTTGTATTAGTGTGGAAAACCACTTTTCGCACTTGTGTTGGTGTTGAAAAACCACTTTTCACACTTGTGTTAGTGTTGAAAAACCACTTTTCGCACTTGTGTTAGTGTTGAAAAACCACTTTTCGCACTTGTGTTGGTGCAGGCAACCACTTTTGCACTTGTATTAGTGTGGAAAACCACTTTTCGCACTTCTGTTAGTGTTGAAAAACCACTTTTCGCACTTATGTTAGTGTTGAAAAACCACTTTTCGCACTTGTGTTGGTGCAGGAAACCACTTTTGCACTTGTATTAGTGTGGAAAAAACACTTTTTGCACTTGTGATAGTGTTGAAAAACCACTTTTCGCACTTGTGTTAGTGTTGAAAAACCACCTTTCGCACTTGTGTTGGTGCAGGAAACCACTTTTGCACTTGTATTAGTGTGGAAAACCACTTTTCGCACTTGTGTTGGTGTTGAAAAACCACTTTTCGCACTTGTGTTAGTGTTGAAAAACCACTTTTCGCACTTGTGTTGGTGCAGGAAACCACTTTTGCACTTGTATTAGTGTGGAAAAACCACTTTTCACACGTGTGTTAGTGTTGAAAAACCACTTTTCGCACTTGTGTTAGTGTTGAAAAACCACTTTTCGCACTTGTGTTAGTGTTGAAAAACCACTTTTCGCACTTGTGTTGGTGCAGGAAACCACTTTTGCACTTGTATTAGTGTGGAAAAAACACTTTTTGCACTTGTAATAGTGTTGAAAAACCACTTTTCGCACTTGTGTTTGTGTTGAAAACCCACTTTTCGCACTTGTGTTGGTGCAGGAAACCACTTTTGCACTTGTATTAGTGTGGAAAAACCACTTTTCGCACTTGTGTTAGTGTTGAAAAACCACTTTTCGCACTTGTGTTAGTGTTGAAAAACCACTTTTCGCACTTGTGTTAGTGTTGAAAAACCACTTTTCGCACTTGTGTTGGTGCAGGAAACCACTTTTGCACTTGTATTAGTGTGGAAAAAACACTTTTAGCACTTGTGTTAATGTTGAAAGACCACTTTTCGCACTTGTGTTAGTGTTGAAAAACCACTTTTTGCACTTGTGTTTGTGCAGCAAACCACTTTTGCACTTGTATTAGTGTGGAAAAAACACTTTTTGCACTTGTGTTAGTGTTGAAAAACCACTTCGCACTTGTGTTAGTGCAGGAAACCACTTTTGCACTTGTATTAGTGTGGAAAAAACACTTTTTGCACTTGTGATAGTGTTGAAAAACCACTTTTTGCACTTGTGTTAGTGTTGAAAAACCACTTTTCGCACTTGTGTTGGTGCAGGAAACCACTTTTGCACTTGTATTAGTGTGGAAAAAACACTTTTTGCACTTGTGATAGTGTTGAAAAACTACTTTTCGCACTTGTGTTAGTGTTGAAAAACCACTTTTCGCACTTGTGTTGGTGCAGGAAACCACTTTTGCACTTGTATTAGTGTGGAAAAACCACTTTTCGCACTTGTGTTAGTGTTGAAAAACCACTTTTCGCACTTGTGTTAGTGTTGAAAAACCACTTTTCGCACTTGTGTTGGTGCAGGAAACCACTTTTGCACTTGTATTAGTTTGGAAAAACCACTTTTCGCACCTGTGTTGGTGCAGGAAACCACTTTTGCACTTGTATTAGTGTGGAAAAACCACTTTTCGCACTTGTGTTAGTGTTGAAAAACCACTTTTCGCACTTATGTTAGTGTTGAAAAACCACTTTTCGCACTTGTGTTGGTGCAGGAAACCATTTTTGCACTTGTATTAGTGTGGAAAAAACACTTTTTGCACTTGTATTAGTGTGGAAAAAACACTTTTTGCACTTGTGATAGTGTTGAAAAACCATTTTCGCACTTGTGTTAGTGTTGAAAAACCACTTTTCGCACTTGTGTTGGTGCAGGAAACCACTTTTGCACTTGTATTAGTGTGGAAAAATCACTTTTCGCACTTGTGTTAGTGTTGAAAAACCACTTTTCGCACTTGTGTTGGTGTAGGAATCCACTTTTGCACTTGTATTAGTGTGGAAAAAACACTTTTTGCACTTGTGATAGTGTTGAAAAACCACTTTTCGCACTTGTGTTGGTGCAGGAAACCACTTTTGCACTTCTATTAGTGCGGAAAAACCACTTTTTGCACTTGTGTTGGTGCAGGAAACCACTTTTGCACTTGTATTAGTGTGGAAAAACCACTTTTCGCACTTGTGTTGGTGTTGAAAAACCACTTTTCGCACTTGTGTTAGTGTTGAAAAACCACTTTTCGCACTTGTGTTGGTGCAGGAAACCACTTTTACACTTGTATTAGTGTGGAAAAAACCACTTTTCGCACTTGTGTTAGTGTTGAAAAACCACTTTTCGCACTTATGTTAGTGTTGAAAAACCACTTTTCGCACTTGTGTTAGTGTTGAAAAACCACTTTTCGCACTTGTGTTAGTGTTGAAAAACCACTTTTCGCATTTGTGTTAGTGTTGAAAAACCACTTTTCGCACTTGTGTTGGTGCAGTAAACCACTTTTGCACTTGTATTAGTGTGGAAAAAACACTTTTCGCACTTCTGTTAGTGTTGAAAAACCACTTTTCGCGATTATGTTAGTGTTGAAAAACCACTTTTCGCACTTGTGTTGGTGCAGGAAACCACTTTTGCACTTGTATTAGTGTGGAAAAAACACTTTTTGCACTTGTGATAGTGTTGAAAAACCACTTTTCGCACTTGTGTTAGTGTTGAAAAACCACTTTTCGCACTTGTGTTAGTGTTGAAAAACCACTTTTCGCACTTGTGTTGGTGCAGGAAACCACTTTTGCACTTGTATTAGTGTGGAAAACCACTTTTCGCACTTGTGTTGGTGTTGAAAAACCACTTTTCACACTTGTGTTAGTGTTGAAAAACCACTTTTCGCACTTGTGTTAGTGTTGAAAAACCACTTTTCGCACTTGTGTTGGTGCAGGAAACCACTTTTGCACTTGTATTAGTGTGGAAAAACCACTTTTCACACTTGTGTTAGTGTTGAAAAACCACTTTTCGCACTTGTGTTAGTGTTGAAAAACCACTTTTCGCACTTGTGTTAGTGTTGAAAAACCACTTTTCGCACTTGTGTTGGTGCAGGAAACCACTTTTGCACTTGTATTAGTGTGGAAAAAACACTTTTTGCACTTGTGATAGTGTTGAAAAACCACTTTTCGCACTTGTGTTTGTGTTGAAAAACCACTTTTCGCACTTGTGTTGGTGCAGGAAACCACTTTTGCACTTGTATTAGTGTGGAAAAACCACTTTTCGCACTTGTGTTAGTGTTGAAAAACCACTTTTCGCACTTGTGTTAGTGTTGAAAAACCACTTTTCGCACTTGTGTTAGTGTTGAAAAACCACTTTTCGCACTGTGTTGGTGCAGGAAACCACTTTTGCACTTGTATTAGTGTGGAAAAAACACTTTTAGCACTTGTGTTAGTGTTGAAAGACCACTTTTCGCACTTGTGTTAGTGTTGAAAAACCACTTTTCGCACTTGTGTTTGTGCAGCAAACCACTTTTGCACTTGTATTAGTGTGGAAAAACACTTTTTGCACTTGTGTTAGTGTTGAAAAACCACTTCGCACTTGTGTTAGTGTTGAAAAACCACTTTTCGCACTTGTGTTGGTGCAGGAAACCACTTTTGCACTTGTATTAGTGTTGAAAACCACTTTTGCACTTGTATTAGTGTGGAAAAAACACTTTTCGCACTTGTGTTAGTGTTGAAAAACCACTTTTCGCACTTGTGTTAGTGTTGAAAAACCACTTTTCGCACTTGTGTTAGTGTTGAAAAACCACTTTTCGCACTTGTGTTGGTGCAGGAAACCACTTTTGCACTTGTATTAGTGTGGAAAAAATACTTTTTGCACTTGTGATAGTGTTGAAAAACCACTTTTCGCACTTGTGTTAGTGTTGAAAAACCACTTTTCGCACTTGTGTTGGTGCAGGAAACCACTTTTGCACTTCTATTAGTGTGGAAAAACCACTTTTCGCACTTGTGTTAGTGTTGAAAAACCACTTTTCGCACTTCTGTTAGTGTTGAAAAACCACTTTTCGCACTTGTGTTAGTGTTGAAAAACCACTTTTCGCACTTGTGTTAGTGTTGAAAAACCACTTTTCGCACTTGTGTTAGTGTTGAAAAACCACTTTTCGCATTTGTGTTAGTGTTGAAAAACCACTTTTCGCACTTGTGTTGGTGCAGTAAACCACTTTTGCACTTGTATTAGTGTGGAAAAAACACTTTTAGCACTTGTGTTAGTGTTGAAAAACCACTTTTCGCACTTGTGTTAGTGTTGAAAAACCACTTTTCGCACTTGTGTTAGTGTTGCAAAACCACTTTTCGCACTTGTGTTGGTGCAGGAAACCACTTTTGCACTTGTATTAGTGTGGAAAAAACACTTTTAGCACTTGTGTTAGTGTTGAAAGACCACTTTTCGCACTTGTGTTAGTGTTGAAAAACCACTTTTCGCACTTGTGTTGGTGCAGCAAACCACTTTTGCACTTGTATTAGTGTGGAAAAACACTTTTTGCACTTGTGATAGTGTTGAAAAACCACTTTTCGCACTTGTGTTAGTGTTGAAAAACCACTTTTTGCACTTGTGTTAGTATTGAAAAACCACTTTTCGCACTTGTGTTAGTGTTGAAAAACCACTTTTCGCACTTGTGTTGGTGCAGGAAACCACTTTTGCACTTGTATTAGTGTGGAAAAACCACTTTTCGCACTTGTGTTAGTGTTGAAAAACCACTTTTCGCACTTGTGTTAGTGTTGAAAAACCACTTTTCGCACTTGTGTTAGTGTTGAAAAACCACTTTTCGCACTTGTGTTGGTGCAGGAAACCACTTTTGCACTTGTATTAGTGTGGAAAAAATACTTTTTGCACTTGTGATAGTGTTGAAAAACCACTTTTCGCACTTGTGTTAGTGTTGAAAAACCACTTTTCGCACTTGTGTTGGTGCAGGAAACCACTTTTGCACTTGTATTAGTGTGGAAAAACCACTTTTCGCACTTGTGTTAGTGTTGAAAAACCACTTTTCGCACTTGTGTTAGTGTTGAAAAACCACTTTTCGCACTTGTGTTAGTGTTGAAAAACCACTTTTCGCACTTGTGTTAGTGTTGAAAAACTACTTTTCGCACTTGTGTTGGTGCAGGAAACCACTTTTGCACTTGTATGAGTGTGGAAAAAACACTTTTAGCACTTGTGTTAGTGTTGAAAGACCACTTTTCGCACTTGTGTTAGTGTTGAAAAACCACTTTTCGCACTTGTGTTGGTGCAGCAAACCACTTTTGCACTTGTATTAGTGTGGAAAAACACTTTTTGCACTTGTGATAGTGTTGAAAAACCACTTTTCACACTTGTGTTAGTGTTGAAAAACCACTTTTCGCACTTGTGTTGGTGCAGGCAACCACTTTTGCACTTGTATTAGTGTGGAAAACCACTTTTCGCACTTCTGTTAGTGTTGAAAAACCACTTTTTGCACTTATGTTAGTGTTGAAAAACCACTTTTCGCACTTGTGTTGGTGCAGGAAACCACTTTTGCACTTGTATTAGTGTGGAAAAAACACTTTTTGCACTTGTGATAGTGTTGAAAAACCACTTTTCGCACTTGTGTTAGTGTTGAAAAACCACCTTTCGCACTTGTGTTGGTGCAGGAAACCACTTTTGCACTTGTATTAGTGTGGAAAACCACTTTTCGCACTTGTGTTGGTGTTGAAAAACCACTTTTCACACTTGTGTTAGTGTTGAAAAACCACTTTTCGCACTTGTGTTAGTGTTGAAAAACCACTTTTCGCACTTGTGTTGGTGCAGGCAACCACTTTTGCACTTGTATTAGTGTGGAAAACCACTTTTCGCACTTCTGTTAGTGTTGAAAAACCACTTTTCGCACTTATGTTAGTGTTGAAAAACCACTTTTCGCACTTGTGTTGGTGCAGGAAACCACTTTTGCACTTGTATTAGTGTGGAAAAAACACTTTTTGCACTTGTGATAGTGTTGAAAAACCACTTTTCGCACTTGTGTTAGTGTTGAAAAACCACCTTTCGCACTTGTGTTGGTGCAGGAAACCACTTTTGCACTTGTATTAGTGTGGAAAACCACTTTTCGCACTTGTGTTGGTGTTGAAAAACCACTTTTCGCACTTGTGTTAGTGTTGAAAAACCACTTTTCGCACTTGTGTTGGTGCAGGAAACCACTTTTGCACTTGTATTAGTGTGGAAAAACCACTTTTCACACGTGTGTTAGTGTTGAAAAACCACTTTTCGCACTTGTGTTAGTGTTGAAAAACCACTTTTCGCACTTGTGTTAGTGTTGAAAAACCACTTTTCGCACTTGTGTTGGTGCAGGAAACCACTTTTGCACTTGTATTAGTGTGGAAAAAACACTTTTTGCACTTGTAATAGTGTTGAAAAACCACTTTTCGCACTTGTGTTTGTGTTGAAAACCCACTTTTCGCACTTGTGTTGGTGCAGGAAACCACTTTTGCACTTGTATTAGTGTGGAAAAACCACTTTTCGCACTTGTGTTAGTGTTGAAAAACCACTTTTCGCACTTGTGTTAGTGTTGAAAAACCACTTTTCGCACTTGTGTTAGTGTTGAAAAACCACTTTTCGCACTTGTGTTGGTGCAGGAAACCACTTTTGCACTTGTATTAGTGTGGAAAAAACACTTTTAGCACTTGTGTTAATGTTGAAAGACCACTTTTCGCACTTGTGTTAGTGTTGAAAAACCACTTTTTGCACTTGTGTTTGTGCAGCAAACCACTTTTGCACTTGTATTAGTGTGGAAAAAACACTTTTTGCACTTGTGTTAGTGTTGAAAAACCACTTCGCACTTGTGTTAGTGCAGGAAACCACTTTTGCACTTGTATTAGTGTGGAAAAAACACTTTTTGCACTTGTGATAGTGTTGAAAAACCACTTTTTGCACTTGTGTTAGTGTTGAAAAACCACTTTTCGCACTTGTGTTGGTGCAGGAAACCACTTTTGCACTTGTATTAGTGTGGAAAAAACACTTTTTGCACTTGTGATAGTGTTGAAAAACTACTTTTCGCACTTGTGTTAGTGTTGAAAAACCACTTTTCGCACTTGTGTTGGTGCAGGAAACCACTTTTGCACTTGTATTAGTGTGGAAAAACCACTTTTCGCACTTGTGTTAGTGTTGAAAAACCACTTTTCGCACTTGTGTTAGTGTTGAAAAACCACTTTTCGCACTTGTGTTGGTGCAGGAAACCACTTTTGCACTTGTATTAGTTTGGAAAAACCACTTTTCGCACCTGTGTTGGTGCAGGAAACCACTTTTGCACTTGTATTAGTGTGGAAAAACCACTTTTCGCACTTGTGTTAGTGTTGAAAAACCACTTTTCGCACTTATGTTAGTGTTGAAAAACCACTTTTCGCACTTGTGTTGGTGCAGGAAACCATTTTTGCACTTGTATTAGTGTGGAAAAAACACTTTTTGCACTTGTATTAGTGTGGAAAAAACACTTTTTGCACTTGTGATAGTGTTGAAAAACCACTTTTCGCACTTGTGTTAGTGTTGAAAAACCACTTTTCGCACTTGTGTTGGTGCAGGAAACCACTTTTGCACTTGTATTAGTGTGGAAAAATCACTTTTCGCACTTGTGTTAGTGTTGAAAAACCACTTTTCGCACTTGTGTTGGTGTAGGAATCCACTTTTGCACTTGTATTAGTGTGGAAAAAACACTTTTTGCACTTGTGATAGTGTTGAAAAACCACTTTTCGCACTTGTGTTGGTGCAGGAAACCACTTTTGCACTTCTATTAGTGCGGAAAAACCACTTTTTGCACTTGTGTTGGTGCAGGAAACCACTTTTGCACTTGTATTAGTGTGGAAAAACCACTTTTCGCACTTGTGTTGGTGTTGAAAAACCACTTTTCGCACTTGTGTTGGTGCAGGAAACCACTTTTACACTTGTATTAGTGTGGAAAAAACCACTTTTCGCACTTGTGTTAGTGTTGAAAAACCACTTTTCGCACTTATGTTAGTGTTGAAAAACACTTTTCGCACTTGTGTTGGTGCAGGAAACCACTTTTGCACTTGTATTAGTGTGGAAAAAACACTTTTTGCACTTGTGATAGTGTTGAAAAACCACTTTTCGCACTTGTGTTAGTGTTGAAAAACCACTTTTCGCACTTGTGTTGGTGCAGGAAACCACTTTTGCACTTGTATTAGTGTGGAAAACCACTTTTCGCACTTGTGTTAGTGTTGAAAAACCACTTTTTGCACTTGTGTTGGTGCAGGAAACCACTTTTGCACTTGTATTAGTGTGGAAAAACCACTTTTCACACTTGTGTTAGTGTTGAAAAACCACTTTTCGCACTTGTGTTAGTGTTGAAAAACCACTTTTCGCACTTGTGTTAGTGTTGAAAAACCACTTTTCGCACTTGTGTTGGTGCAGGAAACCACTTTTGCACTTGTATTAGTGTGGAAAAAACACTTTTAGCACTTGTGTTAGTGTTGAAAGACCACTTTTCGCACTTGTGTTAGTGTTGAAAAACCACTTTTCGCACTTGTGTTGGTGCAGCAAACCACTTTTGCACTTGTATTAGTGTGGAAAAACACTTTTTGCACTTGTGATAGTGTTGAAAAACCACTTTTCGCACTTGTGTTAGTGTTGAAAAACCACTTTTCGCACTTGTGTTGGTGCAGGAAACCACTTTTGCACTTGTATTAGTGTGGAAAACCACTTTTCGCACTTGTGTTAGTGTTGAAAAACCACTTTTCGCACTTATGTTAGTGTTGAAAAACCACTTTTCGCACTTGTGTTGGTGCAGGAAACCACTTTTGCACTTGTATTAGTGTGGAAAAAACACTTTTTGCACTTGTGATAGTGTTGAAAAACCACTTTTCGCACTTGTGTTAGTGTTGAAAAACCACTTTTCGCACTTGTGTTGGTGCAGGAAACCACTTTTGCACTTGTATTAGTGTGGAAAACCACTTTTCGCACTTGTGTTAGTGTTGAAAAACCACTTTTCGCACTTGTGTTAGTGTTGAAAAACCACTTTTCGCACTTGTGTTAGTGTTGAAAAACCACTTTTCGCACTTGTGTTGGTGCAGCAAACCACTTTTGCACTTGTATTAGTGTGGAAAAACACTTTTTGCACTTGTGATAGTGTTGAAAAACCACTTTTCGCACTTGTGTTAGTGTTGAAAAACCACTTTTCGCACTTGTGTTGGTGCAGGAAACCACTTTTGCACTTGTATTAGTGTGGAAAAAACACTTTTTGCACTTGTGATAGTGTTGAAAAACCACTTTTCGCACTTGTGTTAGTGTTGAAAAACCACTTTTCGCACTTGTGTTGGTGCAGGAAACCACTTTTGCACTTGTATTAGTGTGGAAAAACCACTTTTCGCACTTGTGTTAGTGTTGAAAAACCACTTTTCGCACTTGTGTTAGTGTTGAAAAACCACTTTTCGCACTTGTGTTAGTGTTGAAAAACTACTTTTCGCACTTGTGTTGGTGCAGGAAACCACTTTTGCACTTGTATTAGTGTGGAAAACCACTTTTCGCACTTCTGTTAGTGTTGAAAAACCACTTTTCGCACTTGTGTTAGTGTTGAAAAACCACTTTTCGCACTTGTGTTAGTGTTGAAAAACTACTTTTCGCACTTGTGTTGGTGCAGGCAACCACTTTTGCACTTGTATTAGTGTGGAAAACCACTTTTCGCACTTCTGTTAGTGTTGAAAAACCACTTTTCGCACTTATGTTAGTGTTGAAAAACCACTTTTCGCACTTGTGTTGGTGCAGGAAACCACTTTTGCACTTGTATTAGTGTGGAAAAAACACTTTTTGCACTTGTGATAGTGTTGAAAAACCACTTTTCGCACTTGTGTTAGTGTTGAAAAACCACCTTTCGCACTTGTGTTGGTGCAGGAAACCACTTTTGCACTTGTATTAGTGTGGAAAACCACTTTTCGCACTTGTGTTGGTGTTGAAAAACCACTTTTCACACTTGTGTTAGTGTTGAAAAACCACTTTTCGCACTTGTGTTAGTGTTGAAAAACCACTTTTCGCACTTGTGTTGGTGCAGGCAACCACTTTTGCACTTGTATTAGTGTGGAAAACCACTTTTCGCACTTCTGTTAGTGTTGGAAAACCACTTTTCGCACTTCTGTTAGTGTTGAAAAACCACTTTTCGCACTTGTGTTGGTGCAGGAAACCACTTTTGCACTTGTATTAGTGTGGAAAAAACACTTTTTGCACTTGTGATAGTGTTGAAAAACCACTTTTCGCACTTGTGTTAGTGTTGAAAAACCACCTTTCGCACTTGTGTTGGTGCAGGAAACCACTTTTGCACTTGTATTAGTGTGGAAAACCACTTTTGCACTTGTATTAGTGTGGAAAACCACTTTTCGCACTTGTGTTGGTGTTGAAAAACCACTTTTCGCACTTGTGTTGGTGCAGGAAACCACTTTTGCACTTGTATTAGTGTGGAAAAACCACTTTTCACACTTATGTTAGTGTTGAAAAACCACTTTTCGCACTTGTGTTAGTGTTGAAAAACCACTTTTCGCACTTGTGTTAGTGTTGAAAAACCACTTTTCGCACTTGTGTTAGTGTTGAAAAACCACTTTTCGCACTTGTGTTGGTGCAGGAAACCACTTTTTGCACTTGTATTAGTGTGGAAAAAACACTTTTTGCACTTGTAATAGTGTTGAAAAACCACTTTTCGCACTTGTGTTGGTGCAGGAAACCACTTTTCGCACTTGTGTTGGTGCAGGAAACCACTTTTGCACTTGTATTAGTGTGGAAAAACCACTTTTCGCACTTGTGTTAGTGTTGAAAAACCACTTTTCGCACTTGTGTTAGTGTTGAAAAACCACTTTTCGCACTTGTGTTAGTGTTGAAAAACCACTTTTCGCACTTGTGTTGGTGCAGGAAACCACTTTTGCACTTGTATTAGTGTGGAAAAAACACTTTTAGCACTTGTGTTAATGTTGAAAGACCACTTTTCGCACTTGTGTTAGTGTTGAAAAACCACTTTTTGCACTTGTGTTTGTGCAGCAAACCACTTTTGCACTTGTGTTAGTGTTGAAAAACCACTTCGCACTTGTGTTAGTGTTGAAAAACCACTTTTCGCACTTGTGTTGGTGCAGGAAACCACTTTTGCACTTGTATTAGTGTAGAAAAAACCACTTTTCGCACTTGTGTTAGTGTTGAAAAACCACTTTTCGCACTTGTGTTAGTGTTGAAAAACCACTTTTCGCACTTGTGTTAGTGTTGAAAAACCACTTTTCGCACTTGTGTTAGTGTTGAAAAACCACTTTTTGCACTTGTGTTGGTGCAGGAAACCACTTTTGCACTTGTATTAGTGTGGAAAAAACACTTTTCGCATTTGTGTTAGTGTTGAAAAACCACTTTTCGCACTTGTGTTAGTGTTGAAAAACCACTTTTCGCACTTGTGTTGGTGCAGGAAACCTCTTTTGCACTTGTATTAGTGTGGAAAAAACACTTTTTGCACTTGTAATAGTGTTGTAAAACCACTTTTCGCACTTGTGTTAGTGTTGAAAAAACACTTTTCGCACTTGTGTTGGTGCAGGAAACCACTTTTGCACTTGTATTAGTGTGGAAAAACCACTTTTCGCACTTGTGTTAGTGTTGAAAAACCACTTTTTGCACTTATATTAGTATTGAAAAACCACTTTTCGCACTTGTGTTGGTGCAGGAAACCACTTTTGCACTTGTATTAGTGTGGAAAAACACTTTTTGCACTTGTGTTAGTGTTGAAAAACCACTTTT